>NC_133406.1:71715000-72060500 GCF_049350105.2 Macaca mulatta | reverse complement strand
GACTGAGCAAGTGTCAACTGCTTTGTGCTTCCTTGGCTTGGGGACAGTTAAGAGCAGAGCCTGTGGGAGTGAATGAATCTTTAAGCCAGCTGGGACCCTTTCATTGAAGACCAGGAGAACTTTCTTTGTCATGTCCCCAGACTTCTCCATATCAGACAATATACTGTCATTTAGGCTCGGTCCTACAGGTAATTGAGATGGGGATGATGGTAGAGGAGGAGGAGGAGGATGTGGTGGTGGAGGAGGTGGTGATGGTGACAACATTGAAAATAATATCTTAACAGCTAGCTTGTGTCTAGTGTTTGCCATGTATACGTACTATTCTAAAGCCTTATAGTATTAACACAAGTAGCCTTTGCAGTGACACTGTGCACCAAGTCCTGTTAGTACCTGTATTAGTCCATGCTCACACTGCTATAAAGAACTACCTGAGACTGGGTCATTTATGAAGGAAAGAGGTTTAGTTGACTCACAATTCTGCAGGCTGTACAGGAAGCATGGCCAGGAGGCCTCAGGAAACTTACAATCATAGTGGAAAGGTGAAGGGGAAGTAAGCATGTCTTCACATGATAGCAGAAGAGAGAGAGCAAAGGGGGAAGTTAAAACATACTTTTAAACAACCAGATCTCATGAGAATTCCCTGTCACAAGAACAGCAAGAGGGAAATCTGCCCCCATGTTCCAGTCACCTCCCACCAGGTCCCTCCCCCAAAACTGGAGATTACCATTCCACATGAGATTTGGGTGGAGACACAGAGCCAAGACCATGTCAGTATCCTTACATAACAGAAGAGAAACTGAGTCATAGGTAAATGAAGTAATGTGCCCGCTTCCCACAGCCAAGAAGTGGTAGAGCTGAGATTCAGCAGATGAAGCCTTACTTAGAGCCTGTGCTCTGAACACCAGTGTGATCCTGCCTCCCGACTAAAACCTTTGTTGGGCAGGGGAGCGGAACAGCCTTATTCTCTCTATTCTTTTAACTTCAGTGCCCAACCACAGAGTAATCCTCATCAAACATGAAATTAAGTTCATTATTAGGTGGCTCTAGATCACATCTCATGATACTGGTCACTTTGCAATATAATTTAGGCAGAGACCTACTTGTTACCGTCAGAAGCTTATAACCTAGATTCTGTATTTTGATTCATAGTTCAAAGATTCACATGCCTTTTTTTTCTTTTCTTACTAGGCAGGGACTTGACTATGTCCGTTTGCACCACTGTGATTACACCACTGCACTCTAGCCCAGGCTACGTCACAAGTTTGTGATGTGCATTCCTTAGTTGGTGTTGAACAAGAGTGACTGATGGCACGTGTCATGTCATAACTATACACAGTTTGGAAATAGCTGAAATTATTTTTCAAGGTTCAAAGGTTACAAAGTCAAGCATACAGCTGAGTTTTTATTATTTTCTTTTAAACACTTGCTTAGCCCTTGAAAACTTCCTGGGTGCCATCATTTGCCCGGGGTTAAGAGCTCCCAGAGCACAGTGAGTGTGCTGAGGCCACCATGGCCTCCACAGCTCGGGGGTGCTCCAGCCGTATGTGTCCTGGCTGGTCCAGGAGGATGGACGTGGTGAAGGTGAGGGGAGAGGACACTGTGATGGCCTCTGGTCTGCTCAAGTATCCATGACACTGTATTAATTTCCTTTCATTAATGATAATATATATCATTATATATACTATCAAATAATTCACACATAGGCAATCTCATTTAATACTCAAAATGTTCTCATTTAAGACTCAGGGCCAGGCACAGTGGCTCATACCCATAATGCTAAGACTTTTAGAGGCCAAAGCTGGAGGATTGCTTGAGCTCAGGAGTTTGAGAACAGCCTGGGCAACACAGTGAGACCTCGTTTCTACACAAAATTTTAAAAATTAGCCAGGTGTGGTGTGCCACATCTATAGTTCAGCTACTCAGGAGGCTGAAGTGGGAGGATTGCTTGAGCCTAGGAGGTTGATGTTGCAATGAGTTACGATTGCACCACTGCACTCTAGCCTGGGCGACAGATCAAGACCCTGTCTCAAAAAAGGTGTTCTCGGCCAGGCACCGTGGCTCATGCCTGTAATCCCAGCACTTTGGGAGGCCGAGGTGGGTGGATCATGAGGTCAGGAGTTTGAGACCAGCCTGACCAACATGCTGAAACCTCATCTCTACTAAAAATAATTAAAAAAAAAAAATTAGCCCGGCGTGGTGGCCCGTGCCTGTAATCCCAGCAACTCAGAAGGCTGAGGCAGGAGAATCGCTTGAACCTGGGAGGCAGAGGTTGCAGTGAGCAGAGATCAAGCCACTGCATTCCAGCCTGGGCAACAGAGGGAGACTCCGTCTCAAAAAAAAAAAAAAAAAAAAAAAAGTTCTCAGTTAAAGGCTTTTACTCCAAGTAGGACTGGTGTTCAGAAATGGTGCTTTGACATTTTAAAGGTTCACACTTAAATTATCTCACTTGATCATGACCACAGTCCTGTGAGATTATAATTGCATTAGCAACATTTATTAATGTTAATAAAGGAATAATGAAGCCAGGCGCGGTGGCTCACGCCTGTAATCCCAGCACTTTGGGAGGCCAAAGCAGGTGGATCACCAGAGGTCAGGAGTTCAGGACCACCCTGGCCAACATGATGAAACCCTGTCTCTACTAAAATTACAAAAAATTAGCCAGGCGTGGTGGTGCACACCTGTAATCCCAGCTACTCTGGGGGCTGAGGCAGGAGACTCTCTTGAACCTGGGAGGCAGAGGTTGCAGTGAGCCGAGATCATACCACTAACCTCCAGCCTGGGCAACAAGAGTGAAACTCTGTCTCAAAAAAAAAAAAGGAATAATGAGTAATATTTATTAAGCACTCACTGTGCACTAAGTGCTTGATATGTGTTTCATCATTTGATCCCATGAGGCAGATGTTATTTCATACCCCATGTTATTGCTGAGGAAATGTCACTAACTAGGGCAAGGCCACACTGCTGTTAGAGGAAAGCATTATTATCCTGATTTTACAGATGAGGAAACTAAGACCCTGAGATGTCTTAAATCCTGTCATTGGGTTGTGGTGGAGTTGAGAGTACCAGTCAGGTCTCACTCCAGCCTTTATGTTTTATCCAGCAGACTAGTCTGTATTTAAAATAATACACCAGGACAGGTGTGGTGGCCCACGCCTGTAACCCCAGCACTTTGGGAGACTCAGGTAGGAGGACTGCTTGAGCCCAGGAGTTGAAGGCTGCAGTGAACTATGACTGTGCCACTGCATTCCAGCCTGGGTGACACAGCAAGACCCTCTCAGAAAATTTGAAATTAAATAAAAATAAAATATTCCACCAGTGACACATGATGACCAGGTTCTCCAGTTGCTGGTATAAACTGTTTGACACGTAAAACCCAGCCGGGGCAGAGTCCCTTGCTTTCTCTTATACCTGGGCATGGGCAGTGGGTGAGTGCTTCCTGAATGAGGGAATGAGGAATGCTCTAAGGGAAGCCTCCTGTCTCAGGACCTTGTGCTTTCTCTCTTTTCTTGCAGAAGGTGGAAGTGCCCATGATGCTGAGGCTCCTCAGGGAGCAGAGGATGTTCATGATCCAGACCATCGCTCAGTACAAGTTTGTCTACCAAGTCCTCATCCAGTTCCTCCAAAACTCCAGACTCATTTAATCCCCCCAGTCCAGCTCCTGGAGGAGGGACCCAGCTGGATCGTGCAGGAGAGTCACCTCCAGACAACATCTGCTCCCCCCGCGGGGTTGCAGGTGGCTGGCAGCAAGCAGGCTCTCTGAAGATAATAGCCAAGATTATTCACACATGCCGTGTATTATTTTATATGAGATAATTTATTTTTTTCCCCTTTGGAATAACTTTTGTGAATTATTATAATGCAGTTTTCTTAATAATATAGTACTTTTCATTCGAACCACATTTTGACTGATCTGCATATATATGTCAGTAGGTAAGGTTGCCTGCTGGATCATTTTGGGGACAGAGGCAGGAGGGAGCACATCTCTTGTGAAGTTGCAGCCGGATTTGTAACCAGCCCTGAAATTCATCAGCTTAATTCATTCATCATTCATTACTTATATCCAAAGCAAAGATGGTAAGAAAAATAATTCATCCTGAAATATAAAGAAAAGGGTCTGAAGGAACAAGCACGATTCTCTTATATTTTGGGACTCATGAGCCTTGATAGACAGTTTCCTCTCTTCCTCATTTCTGCCCCTCATCCTCAGTAATCTCCTCTCCCCAACACCTCCCCCACCAACTTCCCCCCAAGCTTGAGTTAAAGACAGAACAGCTAAAGACAGTGCTGCCTTTACAGTGCAGTAACTGCCATCTTTGGGGCCGAAAGAGAAGCTCTGTGTTGCACTTTGCTTGACCACCCCTTATTCTGGGCTCTGGAGTTTGTGTTTCCCTGCTGGGGACTGTACCCTGGGTATTTGTTGCTACCTCTCCCGTTTG
The DNA here is from genome assembly GCF_049350105.2 of Macaca mulatta. NCBI lineage: Eukaryota > Metazoa > Chordata > Mammalia > Primates > Cercopithecidae > Macaca > Macaca mulatta. The sequence continues at coordinate 72,056,064 of NC_133406.1, read as the reverse complement.
CTCAGTAGGACCCTGTCTGGTGGCATTGAGGCTCTGGACCAGGCCATCTGTGCAGTTAAGACTCTATCCTGATTGAGAGAGAATAGCAGACCTAGAAAGTGAAAGGAGTTGGGCAGGGCCTTTGAGGATTGTGTTGTTCAGGCAGGGCCTTGATGATCATTGTTTTTTATTTACATGAGATGTGTGTGCTGGACAGAGACCCGAAAGTTGAGGTCACTAAGTCATTGGAAAGGTCATCAAGGAAACAGATGGGGAAGCTGATTTATGGGAACTATATGGCATTTAGCTACGTAACAGGGGTCCTGGCCAGGAAACACATCAAATTTGACCCCCACTGTGCTGGTATCATCTTCAGGCTTTGGCCTGCAAGATCAGAATTAATCCTACTCAGGACCCCATAGTCCAAACTTGGGGCCACTTGATGAACGATGGTAGAATTGTAGAATTGTCATTGGCAAAACCCTGTGCTGCTTTCCTTTTCTTCATAAAATCCACTGTCTGGTCGGTTATCTTCACTTGGAAGCCCAGTTCTTAGTTTCTTCCTGTGGCTTCATTGGTCAGTGTCCTTCTGAATTTCCAAGGTTGGTACACAATAAATCATGTTTTGTACATTTTTCCTCTTACTGCATTTTGGGGGATTTATCATTCTATGTCTACTTTTTCTTGAGTACAACTTTGATATGCACCTTTTTCTTGAGTACAATTTGATATGTTGTTACGTGGTGATAGGAAGTCAGAGGGCGTGCTCTTCCTGGTTGATTTGATGCCACATCTTCCTTGTCTTTTCAGCTCGGGGAAAAGGCAGCAGTGGAGGAAGGCATATGGAACGCCCACAGTGATCAGTGCAAAGAACAAACCTGCAATTTAAAAACTGTAGTCAACTAGGCACGGTGGTTCACACCTGTAAATCCCAGCACTTTGAAAGGCCAAGGCGGGCAGATTGCTTGAGCTAAGGAGTTCAAGACCAGCCTGAGCAACATGATGAAACCCCGTCTCTACAAAAAGTACAAAAATTAGCCAGGCGTGGTGGTTTGCCCTTGTAGTCCCAGCTGCTCAGGAGGCTGAGGCCGGGGGATCACCTCATTCAAAGAATTTGAGACTGCAGTGAGCCATGATCTTGCCACTGCAGTCCAGCCTGGGCTACAGAGAGACCCTGCCTCCAAAAAAAAGGAAAAAAGGTTGTCAAGGAAAACTACATGTAGTAGAAAGGAAAATTTAATTGCAGGGGTTTTTTTCTTAGAGTTGACTGCTGTGAGAGTTCCATATGCCTTTCTTCATTGCTGCTTTTGTCCCCCCGAGCTAAAAAGATGAAGGAGTGGCATCAAATCAACCAGAAAAAGTAGACCTTTGTGACATCCCATCACCACATGCCAACAGGTTGCATATTCCCCATTAAGTTCTTTGGAATACGAATCCTCTTTTCAACCTGGCCAGGTGTTGTGGTGGCTGTACTCTGTAGTTAGACTCAGAATATCTGGGGATGGAGGGCTTCCCCTCTGTCTGCTGCTTCAAGGTCTGAAGACTCAGTGAAGGAGTATAACCTGCTGATCTTTGTAGATTCTAGAGTTTCATCGTATATCCTGGGAAGAAAACCATTAGTATTACATGTATTTTCAGTGGAACAGAGCTTATAACCCTTATTATAAGAAGCTCATCAATAGCAAAAAGGTATTTGTGTCCTTTTCTTGGAGGTTTTTCCATCCTTGGGATTTCTACTGTTAGGGATGTTTTAGCAAGTGGTCTCAGTTACTGGTTTATTGCATGATGAACAACATCAGTATTTATCTTTTATCTCTAAGCCCCAAGGTGGGCACTGTTAGAATGTCTCATGTGGACAGCATATAGATCTGGTGTGTCTTTGAGGACATCAGACCTCATGGGCTTTCTTGAAATTCATCCATTGTCCCTGCCGTATGCTACGGGAATATTCATTAGTGTACAAAATGCAGGGAGGAAGTAGATTTAATATTCAACTTTCTAGCCAAAGTTTATATTGAAACCCAAAAGAAAACATTTAAGAGTTGTTCCACATATTTCACTTTTAAAAACAAATGCCTTTGGTTCTTTAGCACATTTTGCATTCCTTTTCACATCTCCAGTAAATGCCAGCATATCTCCTATTAAATTAGCAGCAGCCATTTAAAGTCCTTTCAGTGGCATCTGCATAATAATTGCCCAGAGATGCTTTATATCTGGGAAGCAAGCCAAGGAATAAACCTTGAAGCAAAGTGTATTAAATTAGTTATCTAGTTAGAGCTTTCGGAATGATTTCCTGATGATGTATCAAGTCTAAAGCTAGAGCTGTCAGTGTCTATTGCTGCAGTTTGGATTTGAAGGGAGAAAATTAAAAATGGAGGAAAAAAAAGTTACCATCTCACAACAAAGCCATCAAACATTTCCCAGCCGCTGTGTTCGAGGTTTTCCAATGGAACTGTTTGGTTTCTTTCATCTGTACTCATTTGGATACATTGACCCGAGGTATTCATCCTTGTTTACTGTGGTCCCTGAATCATGGGGGCTGAATCTGATGTCTTCATCCTTAAGACGAGATGAGCCTGCTGGCTCAGTTGAGGAATGTCCTGCTGAGGTTTCTTTGGTTTCCTTGGGTTCTAAGGATATACTGGATATATCACCTTTTAGCAAGAGTCTCTGGTAGCATTTACAGATAGCATAGACATTGGTATGCACTTCTTTCCCCAGATACGAAGTAGAGGAGGATTTAGCTGCATGAAAAAAGGATGTTAAACATTGATTACACAGGAGTAAAGATGAATGAGCCGCTCTATTCAGTCGGAGCTAACCAATAAGATCAGGGAAGGTAAAAGCACCTATATGGAATATTTTGAATCATAAGCTTTTGAAGAGCTTAAATTGAGAGAATTTTACTTTTAATTTTGTAGATTGAAGAGAGGAACCACTTTTTAAAATTGTAACGAAACTGCCATTGTTTTCCCAAGAGTCACTTGGCTATCTCTGGCCCCCTCTTTCATCAGCCTGAAGAGAGGGTCTATGTAGACTGCTGTGGGCCTTGTAGGACTTGACCACGGCTTACACCTATTTAACCTTTATCCTGCCTTCTTTCAGCTTGTGCTTTTCAGTTGTAAACTCCAGCGGGTACAGCAGGCTGGCCTTTTCATCTGGCTGATTATTTTTCCAGCTTAATATAGATTGACCCATATGAAATTTCCAATAATGGACCATATTTTCTGCGAACAGACAGTGTTCGCATGGATCACCTATATCTTCCCCCGATACAGTGTAGATCCCAACACCAGATGTCATTTCTCCAGAGCAGTGCTAATGAACACAAAAGGTGTACCCTGGGTGGGCCGGCTCTTTTCGTGAACCTGCTGCCCTGCTCATAGGGATCCTTGCATCACTTGGTGAATGGGCCATCTCCTGGGACATGGAAGTCGCAGAGGTAGATAGTGCACTGCAGTTTCTCTTAAGCCGGATTGGCCATCAGGCACATCACCTTGGAGTTTTTAGCTGCTGTCCTTTCCCTATGAGCAGTCTGTATTAACTGACCTCAGCCTACTTGTTACATGACGTATGGGTCCCAAAAGTGTCCTTTGTCAAAAAGCAGAATGTGCTTTCTAGTCTCTCTTTCCCCATCTAATGGTACATTTGATGGTGAAGATGAGTACAGTTGACCACCCCTATCTGTGGGTTCCACATCCCTATATTCAACCAAGTACAGATTGAAAAATATTTGGGGAAGAGGGGAAACCCACAAAGTTCCAAAAAGCAAAAGTTGAATTTGCCACATGCTGAATACTACATTGAATTCATGCAAATGAAGTGATGTGTAGGCATCGACTTAGGTATTGTAAGTAATCTAGAGATGATTTAAAGTATACAAGAGATGTGCATAGGTTATATGCAAATACTGCGTCATTTTATATAAAAGACTTGAGCATCCATGATATTCTGGTATTCGCAGAGGGTCCTTGATTGCCCCCTTTGGTAAAGGACAACTGTTTCATTACTGATTTTCATTTGGGGAAGATCTGTTAATCCCTTGAGGTGGGGGGGTTGAGGGGTAGAGGGTACAGGGCATTCTAGGATGTGTGCCAGGGAGCACGTATTCAAGGGATGGGATTGGGTCAGACCTGTGTTCTTCCTCAGTATCAGAAATAACTCTATGGAGCTCCTAGAATAAGAAATTTCTGGAAGCACTACATAATTACTGTTGGGCTCTTAGGGTAGCCATTTTTGGGAATTTAGCGTTTCCATGTTTTACCAACAATTATTCTGCTGCTGTGTTTTATTGTTTTGCCAATGGGTTTTGAGACACTCATCATGCTCTTATTTAGTGATTTCTTTTCATGAGCAGAGCAACAGCTCATCCAGCATGGTTTCCAAATGGAGAAATTCAGGTCTTTCATAGAAATCGCACAAATTTTCCAATGGCCTACAGCTTTATGGTTGGCAAACTAGTTGGCCCTATAGGGTGGCAATAAAGCTGTAAGATATTAAACTGCATTTGATACTTCTCTTGAATGCTGAGCAAGGAAGCAAAATAGTTCTTGTCTTTACTTAAGCTTCTTAGACATTTTGGGGCAAAGGACCTTACAGATGGCATCTGTTGAAAGTAACAGCAACATGTCAGGGAGAAACATGGGGGAAATCTCGTCAAATTCTGCTATCTCAAATGTGTCGTCCGGAAGTCAGTGTTATTCAGGGGGCCCTGTGAAACTTGACCACCAGCTTGCCCCATCAACACTCAGCCTTTATCCTACCTGCTCTCAGCTTTTGTGTTTCTGTTAGAAACTCAGATAGGTAAGTATTTTTATTCAGCAGACTACCTTTCTTAATCTTTCCAGCTTAATGTAGCTGCATCTTCTTTCTCAAGGCCAAGCTGAGATATTCCCTATTAAAATGTCCATGAGCCTAGCATTGAGTATCTGGCATCCATCAATTTCATAGACTGGAAAATGATTGTTTGGTGCAGTAAAGAGGAGGATGTGTATCAGTTCCTACTGTTTGGAGCTTTGTTTAGCCTTCCCATTTTAAAAATAAATTCAAGGACATTGAGTTACAAGGCAGAAGGGCTGGAGCTACTGGGCAGCCTGAGTGTGACAAGCATTTGTATAGAAAGTCATTGCTCCTTCTGCCACACTTTGGGCCATCAGGATCATTATTTCCCAAAAATGCCATAAACTTGCCCAAGAATTTCTATAAATGAGGAGCGGGAGAGGAAGGATTTCTGGATCAGTCCTGAAGTTGCTATCTAAAAGTTCTCTGTTTCACAAATAATTTTCTGAACTCTGTAATGCCTCTGCTACCCCCTACCTCCCTTTCTGTAATGTCAGCGTGATGGGAACCACCAAGTGGCATGCTAGGGAAACCCTGCGGCAGTGTTGGAGTCTATTTCACCCTAGCTCATGGTTTTAAACTGTCTTCACTGTTGAGGTAGAGCTTGATGAATGTCATGGATTGTGATGCGTGATTTATCATATTTGCCTGGATTTGCTGCTCAAAAGCACCATCTTCCCTCATCTGCCACTGGCAGCCTTTCCTTGCCTTACTTGTTAGCAGAGCATTCTGCTTACCCATGTGGCTCCTGCATTTCTTGATTCTTCTCCCCTGTGATCTCAGAGGTGCTGCAGAGCACACTCTCCTTTAGAGCAGGTCATGTTTATATTCAGGCCACAAAACTGGGATGTACATGCAGTGACTTTGGTGTTCCTTGTCTTGTTCAGGGGAATGGGTGGGATTGTTGTGTGCTGTCACCCTCTTCATTCCGTGAGCACCTTGTTCACTTAGGGTCTGCTGCCTTTTCTTTTTTTTTTCTTTTTGAGATAGAGTCTCGCTCCTGTTGCGCAAGCTGGAGTACAGCCTCCTAAGTAGCTGGGATTACAGGTGTGCGCCACCACACCCGGCTAATTTTTGTATTTTTAGTAGAGACAAGGTTTCGCCATGTTGGCCAGGCTGGTCTCAAACTCCAGACCTCGAGAAAACCCCCCTCGGCCTCCCAAAGTGCTGGGATTACAGGTGTGAGCCACCGCACCCAGTCTCTGCTACCTTTTCATATTTCCCCATCTGCTTTATGGATCAACTCTCAACAGTACACTTTTTCTTTCCTTTACCTACCTTATGAGTGCAACCCAGATGAAAGAGTTAAACCTCATCAGAGAATCATTGCCTTACACCTCTCTAAAATATGTAATTAGGGAATCTTACTGTAATTTTTTAAAAATTGCTTGTATAGTTTCAAAGAATAAGATCTGGCAAATGACCAGATGTGGTGGCTCACACCTGTAATCAAACCAGCACTTTGGGAGGCCGAGGCAGGCAGATCACCTGAGGTCAGAAGTTCAAGACCAGCCTGGCCAACATGGTGAAACCCTGTCTCTACTAAAAATTTAAAAATTAAAAAAAAAAAACTAGCCAGGCATCGTGGCACATGCCTGTAGTCTCAGCTACTCAGGAGGCTGAGCCAGGAGAATCGCTTGAACCCGGAGGTGGAGGTTGCAGTGAGCTGAGATCATGCCACTGCACTCCAGCCTGGGCAACAGAGTGAGAATTTGTCTCAAAAAAAGAAAAAAAAAAAGATCTGGCAGATGAAAATAACCTGAATGAAAATAGCTAGAAAACTCAGCAAGCAGGAAGCTTCCTTTCTCACCCTTTTGCTCCCTTGCTGATAGAATCAGTCACTTACTGTTAGAAGAAATGAAAGAAGCTCTGTTTAAAACAATGATGACAGCAGTACTTAATGTTTATTTCAAGGTGAACTTATATAGATTGAGAGAGGCTACATTTGGCAGAGTGATGTGTAGGAAGACCCATTTGTTTCTTGCTTCTCCCTGCAAGGAGAATGTTTTCTTCATTATAGCCTCTTCACACAGACTGGCCATTTTAGTGAAACAGGTGGTAAACCCGCCCAGAAACATTTTATCTGTTTTCACTTATCTAGGAAGGGGTAAGATTAGCTGGTCATCCAAAATCTGTATGTAAGCTATCTTCATTTTCTTCCCCAACCTTCTCCTCGTGGGAAACACAAATGCCATCTCATCTGACAAAAGGTTTTAGAGGATAAAGCTGAAAAGATTGGATTGGGATCTTTTTGTGGCTTGGGGCGGAGCCTTTTGCTAAAATCTCAAGAATGCTGCTTTGAGTTTAGCTAGGGTGACTCTCAGAGCTGGAGTGCCTGGCGTTCTCAGCATTTCTCAGGGGCCTCCCACCTCTCACAACTGCAGTGTTAGCTAATATATACCTTGAGCATAGAACTGAATGGTGTAATTCAGAGCCATTTTTTTTTTCAACTTGAACATTGTACAATTTTACTGCAATTTCCTTCCAACTTTCTTGCCACTGTTTGGAATCTTAAAAATTCATTAGCCTTCTCCTTTCTGACATAAAGTTACACTTCATCAGAGATGAGTTCCTATGTATGTCCTTTGTTCCTTCAATAGCTAATTAATGTGCTTGAGGATACTTCAGTGGGAAAAAGGTCTAAATATGCAGATTACTAATAAACGTGTAACCTTATGTAACTTGTGTTACATCAAATAACAAGCTAATCTAGTTTGTTTCACTGGACTAGGCTTGTGCTCCCTACTTCAGTATTTTGATGCTTTCCTTGCTCTTTGTTTCACAAAATATTGTGAATTTTGGTATCAATGTCATTCAAAACAAATGACATTTATTAGGTTTCATTTTGAAACAATGTACAGGCAAGTCCCCAACTTAGAAACCGGTTTGTTCTTACGGTTCTTGGGCCAGCCCATAGGAGCCCACTGACCTCCACCACAGCCCAAATGGAGGGCTGTGTTAGTCAGATGTGGCTGGCTTTTGTGGGCTGACCCAGACATTTAATCACCATCTTTTCTGTTGTTGCCGTAAGAAATGCATTCCAGGTTGGGACTTGGGATCCTGAGAGCACATTCTCCCCCTGTGGTGGCCACTTGCCACCTTGCAAGATGGAAGCCCAGTCTCCTTACTACCAAAGTGTAGTTGTAAGCAGAGAGAGGGCTGAGATGTTTATAGGACATTCTCTAAGCTGGGGAGTGTTTTTATCAATATTCATGTCAACTGTACTTTGGTATAGACTTCCTATCAATTTAATAATACGAAAAGCCTAAAATAAAACTATGCATGCTATTCTATGTGCTATTTTATATCAGTAAATAAGCTTATGCTTGCCAGTTGTATACACAGTTATGAGGTGTATAGAACTGACTTTGACAGTATTTTTTGCACTGTTTCCTATCTGTTTTTATAAAGTCTTATTTAGATATTGAACCTTGTTGATGTTCTCACTGCCCTTGTGCTTGCTATAAAATGTTTCATATGTGCCTTTACAAATGTGAGATCTTTGTTCTAACCTTTTTTTGTAAAAGATATCTATTGATTTCCATATGCAATAAACCTTTTTTTCAGAGAAAAGAGTTACATCTTCTCTTTTCTGTACTGTATATGTTTGCATTAGTTCAAAGTGCCTGGGAAGACCTGCATGCTTTGTTTTCTAAAGCCCATTTACTGCTACCCACTTTTTAGTGATGTATAACCTTATCATACTGAAGATTTAGTTTGAAATTCCCAAGGTAGTCACTGTTAGAAGAAACCTGAAAGGGGTGATCACTAGGCAAGTGGAGTGAAGAATACATAGAAATAGGTCTTTCTCACAAATGCAGCAATAAGCCTTGTTAAGTTCCAAGCCCCTCCTTACTCCTCCTCCACTGTCATTTACTCAGGTACCAAACTGTTGATGTGGAAAAGGCAGGCACCAACCAGGCTGCTGTAGAAAATCCAAATTCTTACTTTTGCCTTTCAGTTTTATAACAGCTCAACTTGTCTCTAGGTTTAAAGGTGGCTGTCCTGTCCAGACTTTCAGCCAATAACTGCCATAGCACATACACGGCGAACCCCTCGTATGTGGGTAGATGCTTTATGTATCCTTGGTAAGTAACAGAAAAATATAACAACTTCTCCCAGTAACACATTGACTACCCCCACGACTATACAAGCGGTCATTGAACTACCAGAGATCCCAACTAGTTTGACATCAAAAAAATGAGAATACTGTAAGCCACTCTGGGGTGAAAGGATATGGCAAGCAAATCTCATTAAACATACACTTAATTCTCTATGGTGACTGTAGCAACAAAGCAATTACAATTATTGAAAGAAAGGCTACATAATGTTAAAAAAGATGATAATAGACAAAATGGGCCAATGAAAATGGAAGTAAATCGGGTAGAATGGCAGGAGAACAGATACACTAATTCGTTTTCTCTTTTGTGAGCTGAGCAAATAGAACCAGTTTCTTTTCTTTGGCTGATAAACAGAAAAAGTAGAGGTTTATTATATAATTGAGAGATAAAACAGTAACCTAGTAGACGTATCTGTCTCCAAATATACTGTTAGCAGAGCTGGGGAAGAAAATTTTTAAAAAGAAAGAAACAGAATAATTCCCCACAAAACTAAAGATAAATATTAGAAACAGCAACGTGCACACACAAATATGCAATAAGATTACAATACCAGAACCAAATATGGCTATTTTATGTGATTTTACCTCTTATTTTCTTTAATGAAAATAAATGGGAAAAACTTGCCAGATTTACTAGTTAAGAAACATAATGGGGGAAAAAAAACTCAGCTAAAGAAAACAAACATCTAACAAAAAGAATAAATGAAACTTGTATAAACACAGCAAAACTCCTTCTGAGGCAAAACTTAGATGAATTAATAAACTTGTCACATTCTTGAATAGGAAGACTCATGAAGAGGCTAGTTCTCTGTATATCACTGACTCCAGTGCAAGTCCAATAAAAAATCACAACACCAGAACAATTCAGGGGAACCCAGAAGGATTAGCCTTAGTATATACTAAAAGCTTTGCAGCACAACAGTAGAAAAGAGTATTTTGCTGGCACCAGAATAGATCAATAGAATGAAATACTGCAGAAATAAACCAAAGTTTTAGAGAAATGATCATGGTACCCTTCCAAATCAGCATGGGAAAATAAATAATTCAACAAGTAATTCAATAAATGAAAATTACAATGTATTAAGGAGTACCATGGGATATTTTATTGTTTTTATTTATTTGAGACTGGGTCTCGCTCTGTTGCCCACGCTGGAGTGCAGTGGCATGATCTCGGCTTACTGAACCCTGTGCCTCCTGGGTGCAGGTGATCCTCCCACCTCAGCCTCCAGAGTAGCTGGGACTACAGGCGTGTACCACCATGCCCAGCTAATTTTTGTATTTTTTATAGAGATGAGATTTTGCCATGTTGCACAGGCTCATCCTGAACTCCTGGGCTCAAGTGATCAGCCCACCTCGGACTCCCAAAGTGCTGGAATTACGGGCATGAGCCCGTGTGCTTGGCCTGTATATCTTATTAAACAATTCTGCCAGGTGCGGTGACTCATGCCTATAATCCCAGCACTTTGCAAGGCCAAGGCGGGTGGATCACAAGGTCAGGAGTTTGAGACCAGCCTGACCAACATGGTGAAACCCCGTCTCCACTAAAAACATAAAAATTAGCCAGGCGTGGTGGTGTGTGCCTGTAACCCCAGCTACTCAGGAGGCTGAGGCAGGAGAATCGCTTGAACCCGGGAGACGGAGGTTGCAGTGAGCCGAGATTGAGCCATTGCACTCCAGCCTGGGCGACAGAGCAATACTCAGTCTTTAAAAAAAAAAAAAAAAAAAAAAATTCTAGCTAGATCAAAGATTTAAATACAAATTAATATTACTTTTTATAATAAACCAGTAATAGTTTTCTTCACTTAAAGATGAAAACAATCTGCCTTTGTACAGCAAGTGTCATGAAAAATAAAGTTAATGGACAACTAAAGTAAAAATATTTTTAATATATGACAAGGAGCTAATACCCTAATATATACCGAGCTCAGAAGTTATTATGAAAGACATTAACAAATAGCAAAACAATCAATGACCATGTGGTATCACAGAAAAATTTGGAATTTCATATCAAGGGTGATAGGAGCCTCTTTTGTTTTAGTGAAACAATCCTTTTTTTTTTTTTTTTGAGACAGAGTCTCGCTCTGTCGCCCAGGCAAGAGTGAAGTGGCGTGATCTCCGCTCACTGCAAGCTCCACCTCCTGGGTTCAGGCCATTCTCCTGCCTCAGCCTCCCAAGTAGCTGGGGCTACAGGCTCCCGCCACCATGCCCGGCTAATTTTTTGTATTTTTAGTAGAGACAGGGTTTCACCGTGTTAGCCAGGATGGTCTCGATCTCCTGACCCTGTGATCCACCCGCCTCGGCCGCCCAAAGTACTGGGATTACAGGCGTGAGGCACCGTGCCCAGCCATAGTGAGACAATTGTTAGTGGGCCCCTAGATAGCTTCAGGATGGGGGCGGGTCTTCCGAAAGACTAAGACTTGATTAGGAGCTTAGAACTTTCAGCTCTATCCCCAACCTCTGGAAAGAAAGCGATCCTAGAGATTGAGTCAGTTTCAATGGTTCATCAATCAATCATGCCTATGTAATGGAACTGCCATAAAACCCTCTGACCAATAGTATTCAGAGAGCTTCTGAGTTGGTGAATACATCCACATGCCAGGAGGGTGGCATACCACAATTCCATGAGACCGGAAGCTTCTGTGCTCAGGATCCTTCCGAACTTCACCCTATGTACCTCTTCATCAGCCTATTCATTTGTCCTTTTTATGATAAACCAGTAATAGAAAGTAAAGTGTTTAGATTCTAGAGTTTTGTGAGCCATTCTAGCAAATTAATGAACATAAAATAAGGGAGGAGGTTGTGGGAACCCCTTGACTTTGTAGCCAAGTCAGACAGAAGTATGGTTAACCTGGGAACCTGATACTTGTAACTGGCATCTGAAGTGAGGGCAGTCTTGTGGGACTTAGCCCAGATGGGAACCACCATGCGAATTTGAAGAGTGCATTAAAGTAGGATGTATCCATGCCCATCAAAAGAAAACCCTTCCAGCATCAGAAGATAAATGGAATCAACAGCAGATACCCTCATGTGCTCACCTAGGTGGCCCCCTAGGCCCATGAAATGAGTGGACATGGCGGGGACAGGCTGCAACAATGCAGAGATAGACTCAATCTAGACATATTCCTGTTGCACCCTCTGAGAAACAAAATGCCAGTAAGGGCTGTTTTGGGTGGGGTAGGGGCCCTGCACTTAGCTCACAAGTCAGGCTAATGCCAGTAGGCCCAGGAGGCTACAACTGGGTCCTGAGAGAAATCAACACTGACTCCGGACTGGGATTTGCTTACCCAATTGTAGATGCAAGTATGCTCAGAATGCTACAAAAGAATCAGAAGATAGCGCACCTATTCCAGACCAAGGGACACACTTTGCAGCCCACCATGTCCTCCAGTGGGAAGCGATATCTCAGCAAATGGGCACTTTGTGTTGCATATTACCCTCAGAGAAATGGCTTAATAGAGAATTGGAACAGGCAGTTGAAATATTTACTGTCTAAAATTGGGGGAGATAGAGGCAGGAAGGGCTGGCTTCCATGCCTTCACAAGTGTGTGCTCACACAAAATAAGGGGGGCCTAAGGGAGTGTCCCCACTGGAGAGAGTCCTGTTTTCCTGGTGAACCTGGGGCAGAGGGGTTGGGAAAGGGTGCTGGTATGACCACCATTCTTCCCAAGGAAAAGATTCTGGTATGACCACTTTTTTTTTTTTCCTTCCCTACATCATCTCACCTTTCTTCTTCCTATCTGATGCAGTGGTCCCAGGATCAGGGCTGCAACTACCAGTGCTGGAAGCAGGAATGATTTCTAAGCAAGAAACTGGAACTATTCTAAACCTTTATGTCAGAATTCCGAAGGGCCTTATGGGGCAGGTTAGGCCTTCATCCTATCTGGCAAAATCGGGGTTACCAGTGAATGCAGCTCTATGGCCTAGTGTCAGAAATAGCCCACTAGTTCTCTACCTATGGAATCCTACCCTACCCGAAGGGAGTGGACTGAAGAGGAGGCGTTCGTTAGACTGGTATTGCTGTCTGCAACCTAGACGAGCACAGAGGTGGAAGCTAATTAGGTTCCATATCCCCTAACGGTGAATGAACAAAGTTAGGGGATAAATGGAGAGGAGAAATAGCAGCTGAGGGCAAAGGAATGAGTAAATGAGTTATATAACAGGGGAAATCCAGTATCGTGCTGACATCTTGAAAAAGGCTCAGAACAAGAGATGATACTGTCTCTTAGCTCAATTATACCAGAGTCCTGGAAGGGTGAAGACATATTGCCAAGATCACTCTCACCTATGGAACGTGACAAGCTCAACTGGAAGCCTGCACGCCTGAGTGCCTCAGCTAGGGAGACATTTTCATGCAATAGGATGACAGACTGGCTTATCACTGACTACATGGGAAGCTAGAAATGTGCCAGTAAATATCATCCTTTTTTATGAGGAATCTGTGGTCAGAGACCAAAGGGTGTCCTTTAGTGTCACAGAAAGATACTTGGTCATTGTCCTCAGTTCCTGGGACACAGCTCCTAAAACCCTTGGAATTTCCTAAGTGACAGGAGTCTCTTTTGTTCTAATATGGCAACTCTTGGTGGGCCTCTAGGTAGCTTCAGGATGAGGGGTGACCTCCAGAAAGATCAAGCCTTAACTAGAAGCTTGGATTGTTCAGCCTCAAATCCCCAACCTGTGGGGAAGATAGAAGGGCTAGAGACTGAGTTAATCATCAGTGGCTAATGATTTCATTAAATGACTAATGATCATTTAAGTCATTAAATCATCAATGATTTAAACCCCCCACAATGGGGTTTGGAGGGCTTCTGAGTTGGTGTACACGTCCACGTGCCAGGAAGATGTCACATCCCAGCTCCATGAGGATGGAAGCTCCTGTACCCAAGACCCTTCCAGACCTTGCTCTATGTCCCTTTCATTTGCCTGTTCACTTGCATCCTTTATAATAAGCCAATAATAGGAAGTAAAATGTTTTCTGGACTCTGATAAGCCATTCTAGCAAATCAATGAACACGAAGGTGAGGGGATTGTGGGAACCCCCTCCACATCAGATAGAAACTGGGTAACCTGGGAGCCAGGCAAGGTGGTTCATGCCTGTAATCCAGCACTTTGGGAAGCCGAGGTGGGAGGATCTCTTTAGGCCAGGAGTTTGAGACTAGCCTGGGCAAGACAGCAAGACCCCACCTCTAAAAACAAACAAACAAAAAATGACTCCACTGCACTCCAGCCTGGGTAACCAAGTGAGATCCTTCCAACTGGCGTCTGAAGTGAGGGAAGTCTTGTGGGATGCAGTCTTTAAACCTATGGAGTCTGACGCTAACTCCAGGGTAGTATCAGAATAGAACTGAATTGTAGGACACACAGTTGGTGTCCAAAGAGTTAGAGAATAGCTGGTGAGAGATGAAACTTCAAACATTTGGTGTCAGAAAGTGTTGTGCTAAAAACAGCTCAGCCATGAACGTCAATTCACCAAAGAAATAAAATAAATCCTGAATATATGAAAAACAGTCCAATCTCACTAATAAATGCACATAAAACAAAATATTTCACACATTAGATTGCCAAAAATATTTTAATGATAATACAATGTTATGAGGGAGAGGAAAGCAAATACTATTATATCTTATTTGTATCTGATGCAGTTTTTTCTTACAAAAGGAAATGTGGCTATATTTATTCAAATTTTAAAAATATTCCCACTATTAGATCTTGAAATTGCACTTCCAGGGATCTATTCCCCAAAATGCTACCACACAACAGCAAAGTTTTATGTTTCAGATCATTCATTGTGGCATTGTTTGTAATAGCAGCAAACTGGGAAAAAATCTCCTGTCCATAAATAGGAGAAGTACTGAGTCCACAATGACATGCATCCAATGCAATATTCTGTCTCTAAATAGAATGAGGCAAATCTGTAAGTGCTGAAGTGCAAAGAGATCCATTTTGTTCATTTGGATAAGCAGGTTACAAAATCCTATGTCAGTACCATCCTGTCTTTGCTCTTCTAAATCTATTTATATAGATACATCATCCAGGAATGGAAAAACCTGGGACCATAAAGCAAACTGTTTATGGTAGTTAGCTCCAGGCAGTGGGACTGGTGAGGAACAAAGAAGTTTACTTTTCTCATACCTTTCCATTACTTGAATTTACTGAGAAAGGATTACTTTTGCAAATTTTATAAAACCTATAGAGACGGTAGGCTAAGTTTATTTTAGGCTTCATCACTGAATATATAGTAAATGAACATTCTTAAAACACTAAGTTCTGGGCCAGGCACAGTGGCTCACGCCTGTAATCCCAGCACTTTGGGAGGCCGAGGAGAGAGGATCACGAGGTCAGGAGATCAAGACCATGCTGGCTAACACGGTGAAACCCCAACTCTACTAAAAAAATACAAAAAAAATGAGCCAGGTGTGGTGGCGGACGCCTGTAGTCCCAGCTACTTGGGAGGCTGAGGCAGGAGAATGGCATAAACCCGGGAGGCAGAACTTGCAGTGAGCTGAGATAGCGCCACTGCATTCCAACCTGGGCGACAGAGCAAGACTCCGTCTCAAGAAAAAAAAAAAAAACACTAAGCTCCACTGATCCAGGACCATGCCTTACTCTTCTCTTTGCACGTAGAGAGCTACTCAGAGCATTCTGCATAGATAGTACCAGGTGTTCAATAAATGTCTTATTGGACTACACAGGACAAAAGAATGCATTCTATCTGCTAAATCCCACTGTGTGCAGTAAACTGCGTGTGAAAGAGGGGCATGAGTGTGTGTGAAGATGCGGGTGCGTGTAGATGAGGAGGGAAGGAAAATTACCAGATTTATGGCAGTTCTAGCTGTTTTCAGACCATGACTATGAAAGGTAATTGACGTGTAAATTTCAACAGGCTTTACTTATTAACCAGTGGGGAAGTTCCTCTCTTTGGACTACAAGACACTGCATTCAGGAACGTGTGCTGGGTCCTTCTGCACAATGGTTGCTAACAAACAACTCCCCAGGTTGCTGCTGTCTAGGCTGTGGGGCTGCAGAAAGCTGGATTCCGGTTGTCTGTGTGGGCAGAGATCAGTGTTTACTCAACAACACAGGGTTGGTTGGTAAGGAAAAAAATTTTTTTTCCTTCCCAAGCATACCCTGGAGTCTTTCCAAAAAAGGAGAGTACTGCACAGAACAATCAACAGAATGAGAGATGGCAAGTCTGCTTTCAGACAGATGGGGACGGAAAAGCCAAGAAAGCAAAGCACGCACTATGCACCTTTACACGCTGAAGGAATACCAGGCGCCAGCGAACAGATTCGAAATCTCGCCTGCTGGAGGGCGCTCAGGTCACTGGACTGTTCCCCCACCACAGATACTTTTCTTTCCTTCTTG
The DNA here is from genome assembly GCF_049350105.2 of Macaca mulatta. Classification (NCBI taxonomy): domain Eukaryota; kingdom Metazoa; phylum Chordata; class Mammalia; order Primates; family Cercopithecidae; genus Macaca; species Macaca mulatta. The sequence continues at coordinate 72,039,764 of NC_133406.1, read as the reverse complement.
TACCTTTTTCTCTTTCTTCCCATTTTCTTCCTCCACAGGCACAGCCCCACGAAAGCTGCTGCAGAATAAAGAGGCTGCCTGACCCCAGTACCAAGGAAGAAGACTTGAGCTTGCTGAATTATGGACAGCACGTGTCACTTCCACTCCAAGACTGGGCTCCCACCACCACTGAGAAATCCTCCCCACAGACAGAAGAAAACACAAACCTCAAATACTGATATCTCTTTTATTTTCTTTCATCATTCAAGTTTGTTCAGAACATTACAAGAGGCATGAAAGAAAAAAATAATTGCATTTTTAAAACTCTGTCCGAAGTATAGCGTATGAAACCATGCCATTATCTCTCAGGAAACAAAAGCACTCAAAATTAATTTGGTATTAAAGTTCAAGATTCAGACTAACCTCAAAGTATGGCATGTGCAATGTTTAAGTGCAAGAAGTATTTTCATTCCAATTATTTTACAGAGATGCTGGAGTGACGTGTGCAATTTGGAATATTCAAATCCTTTAAGGTTTCCGAACTAAGTGTTTAAATGAAAACTGAAATGCTGCATAGTTTCAGTGACTTTCAATTTCCTGTTTGATCTCAGAAATATATGGATGATCTTTGCCGTGAGCTACTTCCATGATTGCAATGGCCTAGGAAAGAGTGAGACAAACAATGACAGCCTAGAAGCCAATCCCCTCACACCTCCACCCAGGGTAACTTTAAGTTGGATCTCTCTGCTTTAAGGCACAGGATGCAAACTGGCCATTAGAGCCTAAGTTCTCCACCAGGACCTGGCTTTTTTTCTGAAAAAAGGAGACAAGACTATCTGGTAGCCAACTCATCCAGTGTCTCCTGCTAGGGAAAACATTCTGCAAAAATATCCAGGTAGCAGCTGGAGAAATGATGTCGTGAAACAGATTTCATGATATTCTCTTGCCCCAAGATTCTAGAAATTTCAGTAAAACATGCTTTAAGGACTAATTTTTTTTGACTACGTTTAACCCAGAAAATAGGTGATGCCGGTACAGAAAAGTCCATAGTGAGTTTTACATCAAAGCTATTTTGATTTTTAGTTGACATTACTAATCTGCAAGACCAGGTTAAACTATTTTTCCCTTCCGAAAAGCACACTCTTGCCTTTTAATACATATTCTAAAAACTTAAAGAAATGTAGCAGGTTTCATTGGGGGATGCTAGAGAGAATGTACTTAAGGTTTCTTTATAGTGAGGCAATGTAAAATGGTCAGGTTTCCAGTGGTTTAATCATTTCCTAGCTGTGTGGCCTTGGGTAATTTACTTAACCACTCTGTGCCTCATTTTCCCCAACTGTAAAACTGGAAAAATACCTACCCCTCCAGGTTGTTAATTCAGATACAGTGTTTTGAACAATGCCTGACATATAGGAAGTTTACATCAAATGTCATCTCTAAGAATATATTTGCTCTTTTGTATTCAGCCAAATTACTCAGAGAAAAAAGTATTCCCCCAGAGAATTTTTGACGGCTTGTGACTAAGACAGGCATTCCTATCTATTATTTATTCTCCTAGATCTCAAGCCAAGAGGAGGCAGGCCAAGTAACAGTGCAAGCCTTTGGAAATCACCTGTTTCAGGTGCCGACCCTGCCTGGGCATTCATTTCAAGACTCACGTTCCTTGCTCAGATCTGCTCCAGCCTTCATTGATCTATTACTTAATCACCTGACACACTTTACAGTTGTGACCTAAATGGCTAATTCTCAGAAGACAAATTCCATGGTTTAAAACAGAAAATTTTGTTTCATGCTCCCTTCCACCCTGGCTGTGCCCTGACCCTTTTATTTGGGATGCGGGCCTTGTTCCATCTTCCCAAATAGTCTATTGGGAAACTTTGGAGAAGGTGAAGGATTACGCCTGCAGGCCCTGTCCATGGCCCCAACATTTTATAAAGTCTCTTACAGGAGTAAATGGATTATCCCCTAAATTACACTGTACTGACTGTGAATTCCACATCACAAACAACGAGAATCAATACTCAGGAGGATGACTCTGACCTCCCGTGATGTGAGGGTCAGGGCCTGGCTCCTGGGCAGCACCGGGCAGCCATCGAACCAAAGGCGAATGCTGCCCAGGGGCCTGGCTCCCCACCAGTTTCACCACAGCTCGAGTGGGAGGAGCTGAAGCTTTCAACTTAGACCCTCATTTGAATGAAGGCCCTGCTATGTACCCTAGGCTATTACTCACCTCACCTGCTTGAACCTCACTTTTCTTCATCAGGAAAGCCTCTCATTTTTGTGAGAATTCAAAGGAAAAGCACACAAGGGTCTTAGTATGTAATTGGTCCTCAATGAACTGAGAGGATGATTACGTGCATTTTAGAAACAGCAAAGGCGTAATTCTAACATCCTAACCCTAACTCTCCCTACCTCCTTGATTTCACCACAATTGGGGATCATCATTCTGAAAATCCTAAAGGGCAAACAAATGGAGAATCCCTCCAGGAACAGCAGAGGTGCACTCTCTCACTGCACCCTCACCTGCAGGACCCACCCCTGCTGCTCCCACGGCCAGAGGGTGGGTGAGAGCTGCTCACCCTCCACTGCTTCAGCCATTCAGCCTGGTGAGGCATAGGAGGTGCGCTAAGGAGGCCGTCTGGCCACTGGGAATTCTAAGGCCGAGTTACAGACATACCTTCTTCAGGGCTTTCTCCCCTGCGGCTTTGTGTTCCAGGCCCATGTAGAGTCTCCCTAGCTTCAACCACATGGAGGCCACGTTGAGGGAGTACAAAGGATAGTGCTTACTAGAACAAGAGAAGAGACAACAGGCCACTATGTCAGAGGCTGCTGAGCCACCCACAGGCTGGGTGCAGTAAGCCCAGAGGCTGCCATGCTCAGGGCCAACCTCTCCCCACCAGTGGCCTCTCCAAATCCCACCAGGGTTTGGGTGGAGAGTGTGGACGCTGCCACCCTGCTGAATCATTGCAGACGTTGTTCATTATTTGTAGCTTGTGTGTTTCTGAAAAGCTACATAACAACTGCAGAAGAAATCCTATTCAAAAGCATTTGTAAATACAACCTTCAATCCCAATCCAGGTTTTTCTATTTCAAATATGCCCAGAGGAAGACCCTGGGAAAACACCTTGTGAAGTAAATGTCCCATTTATGAAGGCAGTAATTAGGCCTATCACCTCAGGTACTCAGACACATCCACCCACCCAATCCCCCAGCCCCCCACACACCCACACCAATGTGTCTTAAGACCCCAGCTTTCTGTCACACTATGATATGAGTTGGTTTAGCAAAACTGTAAGCGCTCTGAAGTCAGAACACTTCCTATGTCTTCTGGATGTTCTTTCCCCGTTGTCCAGCAGGGGCTTTAGATACAGCCGGTGTTCTCTCTGGCTGTACCTAAAGGCTGACTGATGGAGTCTGCCTGAGAAACAGCCATTTCCCTAAGAAAAGGGCCCAGAGGCAGCTGGTGGGTAAGCCCGTGTGTGTGTTTACATGTGTGTAAGAGGTGATGTTAAAGGCTAGGCTGTTTCACCCTGTGTCTCCTGAAAGTCAGTCCAAAAAGACATGTTCTAGCTGTATTCCTGGGCAGGAGGCAGCCCTGGGACCCGTGGCCCCACAGAGGACCAGAGCTGGGCTTCTGGGAGGGGCTCACGCAGATAAAGATGGGTCTAGCACAGCAAGGCCCTGCTGGGAGAACTACAGGGCTGGGATGCTGTCTGTCTGCCCCTCTCTCCCTACAGATCTCACAGACAGAACTGTGCATGAGGCCAGTGGACTTCCTCACCCACTCCAGGAGAAAGGGAAAATTTGAGTTTATCCCCAGTTTAACAAATTCTGTTTCCAAGAGCCGATTTTCAGAGCTGGCTTCCTTTGGGCTCCCCCTGCTGGCTGATCAGGGCACAGTGGGGTAAGTAGAGAGTGGAGTGGGCAGTAGACATTCAGACCAGACACGGACCTTCACAGACCCTAAACTCGGAAGTGGAAGGGGACTGAAGGCTTCTCAAACTCCTGAGAAACACCTGAGATGCTCCCAGAACACATATTTCTGGGTCTAATGCCCAGTGACCCTGATCCACTTGGCCCACTTGGTGTTGGATGTACCCTATAAATGCATAACATCAATGCCTTTAGAAAGAGCTCCAGTGATCCCATCTAGGCCACCCCAGCCCTGAAGTGTCTAGTCAGAGTCAGAAGACAAAGTCCCAACTTCTGTCTGTCACCCACTTTTAGGTTTAGTAACCCTCTCAGGCAGGACATCTCTCCATGGCTAATATTATTATTGCAAATTAAAAAGCATTTTTTTTTTTTTTCAAATCTGGGGTGGGGAAGATTAGATAACCACGGTCAACCCACCGGTCCCAGAGCTTCCCCATTTGCAAACTGGGGCTGTAATTTGAAAAATCAAAAGAAGGGGATGGTGTGAGTAACGATGAAAAGCAGGTAAACTTCCAAGTTTAACTGCTAGGTGGTGGGTGGGAAAAGAAGCAAACTAGTGACTTCTCAAAATTAGCCTGGGTTAACTACTACGGATATGAGCCTGGATGGACCTGGGAGGGATCTTGCCCCAGTATCCGCTGTATAACCTCAACCTGTCTCCTCGGGATGGTGGTGAGAACGGGCCTGACTCAGGAGCAGTGCCCCGCACCAGCACCTCCAGAGAAGAGGCAGCTGCGCTAGGCAAGTCTGAGCAATGGGCAGGAAGATGACACTATTGTATACATTCTAAACAACCAATTTCCACTCTGTGGAGGATTAGAACAGCCTCTGCAATCACCTGTAGGGCTTAATGATTTTCTGTCCATATTGCAGGGCTCCTTCCCAGTCCTGCATGTACAAGCAGACACCCATGGCCTGGTACATCATGTGCAACATGTACACATTACTGTCCTCAAACACGGAGCTCATCTTCTCCTGGCTGAGCTCGCAGATCTCCAGCAGTTCACTAGGGGGTGCTGTGGAGTCAAGGAAACGGCTGCCGGGCCCATGCTGCCTGGAGACTTCCCCAGGCTGGGTTCAAGGAGTTCTTTCATCCACTCCTCTCTCACCCTCACCCTATGAAAAAGTAACTTACAGAAAGCCAAGCAAAAGTGAAAGGAATTATATTTCTCCAGAAGAAAACCTGAAGATCTGAACCGCTCAACTAAAGAATTTTAGCCGCAGGGTCCAGACCCTTAGTTCTGATGTAAACAATGCTGATTAGAATCCCGATTCTAATCAAATTCAAATCCTCACCCAAGTTGGAACCCTGAGCACTACTCCCACAGTGGCAAAGTTCTTTCTTATGCTGAGAAACAATGTGCCTTTCTTTAATTTCCTCTCACTGCTTTTAAATTCTACCATTTAGAGTACAAATCGAATCCCTTTTCAACTCCCAAGAAAATGCTACAATACAATGGTTAAGAATACGGATTCTGATAGAGCTGGGAAACAATCCTAGATCCTACCACCATCGGCTGTGTCCTTTGGGCAAATTACTTAATATCTATCAGGCTGTTTCCTCATCTGCTGCATGGGAATGAGCAAAGTCCCTGCTCAGAGTGTGCCAGCGAGGAGAGCTGAAATAAGCAAGGCCCTTGGCACTGTGCCCTGCCCAAAGTCAAATACCCAACGCACAAAGCCATCAAGGCTCTGTCCTTCATGGTCCTCCACCACATGGAGCTCCCAGCCAAACTAGCCAAACAAGGGGAAATAAGATCATACAACTCCGAGAGGATGGACACCACATCGGGGTAGTCAGTAAGTCTTTACACATTTACCAGGAGACATTCCTCCTTTGGTTTTCAGAATCTTAAATTCATCCTTCTCCTGCTCTCTTTCCAACTTCCCATCTTGCCTTGTTGGCAAGGGATAATAAACCATCAGGGCAGTTGTAAAGGATATATTTATAGTGCTTGGCCCTCCGGAACTCTTCGATGACGTTGCGTGCATATCTGACCATGTCTCGGATGGCTTCTGCCTTTGGGGGATCGCTGAGCTTCCGGATTTCCACCTTGGCCTTATCCTGAAGGAAATGTCCACAAGAGCAATGCGTTACCGCCCATGGAAACCACACTGCTAGGGAAACCTCTCATATAATACACATTCCCATACAGAGAGAGACACTGGCCCCTTCCAAGGTTACAAAAGAATGAAAGGAAATCAGGCAATGTATCTAAAGAAATTCAGTACTCCATTACCTTTTTACAGAAACAAAACAAACAGATTAATTTTCTAGATACTCCTTATCTAAAATGTGTTGGCTATGGGCAGATATACATGTTCACACATTTACGAATCAAGAGACTAGAATTAAGGAAGGACAGCACTGACGGAACAATTTGGAAAATGCCAGGGAAACTTCCACATATTCCGGCGAACAGGCTGGAAAGCCTAAAGATTACACTCATGCGCTTTTCCCCTCTCCTCCTTTGAGCAGTTGTTTCTTTTCAAGAAAGAGGAGTTTGGCAGACCCTTCTCCTATTTGTACGGTGTAATGGAAATGTTTTCTTTAGCTACTAGGGGCAGGTTTGAACAGAGACCTGGTCTAACTGGATTCCCTCTGGCTGTCTTTGTAAGGAGGGTTTAAAGGGTCAAAAAGATCCCAGAGGATATCCACCAAGTCAGAGAAGCTCTTCCGCAGAGAGGTCCTGAGATCAGAGTGCAGTCAGCGCTCTTGCCCAATGAACAACCTTACCTTGTCCTTGGTGGTGCACTCCTGGCACTCACAGGTAAAGAAATAAGAATCTCTTAACCGGTCATTCCTATCTTCTGTTGGGTACAGGAGATCAATATAGCTGGTAAAAACCTATGGGGTCCAAAAAGATAAAACTTCAGTCTGCTACAGGTAAACTCAATCCTCGTCATTCCCGTGCCTTTGCAGTCACCTGCGGCGGTATCCATGCAGGGGCGGGGGATAAGGTGGGTTGCAGCGGAGGAATGCGCATTTACTTTAAGGCACTGAATTCCTGAACTGAGCAGCCACCTGACATTGGCTTTCTCTGGAAGGTGGTCATTAGTCCACAGCTGAACTGGGAGCTGAAGCCAAGGTGCAGGTTAGTGGAAAAAGTCCTTTTATTCCACTCCTAGTGGAATCAAGGAGTCCTTAAAACAGTGACCTTGAGGGTTCAGAGGATCCCTGCCTCCCTCAGCTGCCTCTGCCTGGCCTTCATGTAGTTTCGTATTTCACTACCTGGGACGGCGCAAATGCTTCATTGCCGTCATCACTGGGTGCTGCGTGCAGGGGAGGGTATGAGCACGCACACACCACGCACACGCAGCTAAGCTCCCCTCCTCCTCACATCACCTGGCAACGGAGCAAGAGGCTCCACTCGGTGGGCTGGGACCCACATCTCTGGGTGGCCAGGAAGCCAGTGGAGGGTGAACACAACTTCTAGGACACCAGAATGCTGCAGCCTGGCCCAGTGGGCAGCTCCTGATCCTGCAGGGCAGGGAGCTTGGAAAGTCCTTACCTTTGGTTCATGGGGCTCCACCATCCTTGCCTTTTCCTAATGGGGTCTGTAACTAAGACTTGGAGCATATGGAGGAGACCAGCATTTAGATGTCCATTATCTACTCACTGGCTGCTCATCCCACACAATCAGGCAAATGTCTGACTGAACAGATGGATCTCACAAAGCCGCTAGCGTGCCAGTGACCGCGGGCACCACCAGGCAGGCAGGGGAGGACACGCACAGGGCTGGGTGCTGCAGGGGCAGCCAAGCTCTCCCCAGGCCACGGCGCAGTACTGGACACGTTGCAGCTCACCCTGAAACCCTGGGGAATGGGGTTTCTCCTTCTCTGAAGCGTAAGTAATCCCTAAAGCACTGAATTCCCAAAAATTAGGTTACTGCATTTCAGATCCAGGAGAACATGAGGGCAAAAGGAAACCGCAGCCACCCCTGCCCTGCCTCACACTGCAAGAGCCTGCCGATTATCTCTGAAATGACTGACACACACTGCAACATACGGAAGCTTCCAGAAGATGGCGACAAAGGCCACTCCAGTACCACTGCTCACAGCCAGACTGTGCCAGCCTAGCTGACAACCGGCTCATCTCTGCAGTCAGCCCACAGGCACACTGGAGCCGGGTGATTGCATTCTGACTGGCTGCAATTAACCTGTTTAAAGAAAGGCTTCAGGGCAGTCTCCGCAAGACCTTTGGAAACTCAGACACCCCAGCCGAAAAGGGACACGCCCTCATCATGATGGATTTAGCTGAAGGTAGAAGGGCCAACCTGCACCTTGGGCTTCAGCTCCCAGGCAGCTGTGGATTAGTGAGTGCCTTCCAGAGAAGGCAAAGCACTTCTCATTCAGCACACTGACAGTTACACTTCACACTTCAAATACCCAGGCGTGTACCGTACAATAGCATTACAAATTGCTAAACTGACATTTAACCTAAGTGCGTGATTACAAAGTTCCTAAAAACTCACGTGTCTTGCTGGGAATTTACTTAAGAACACAGAGCATACTACAGCAATCCACCAGGCCGGCCCTTCCTAGGTGAGACGTCTCATGAGGTAGTCAGGAATCACACACGGGAAGGGAACAGGGAATCGCTGAGTAGGTGATGGGAAAGCTGGTTCACTCCTCGTTCTGAAGCTGAGGAGGGAAGCTAAGGTGCCCCTTGGCCACAGGCTGCCTTGACTTCTATTACTGCATATACCTGGACATTCGAATTAGATTCCTAAAAAGTGAACTGCGACCTTAAGTTCAGATGTGGAACTAATAGAACATGAAATGCTGATGTGTCACTTGCAGTGCCAGCTCTTCAGCTATTGCTGTGCCGCTGGCTTTCTTTTGCTTTGGACCTTCGAGGGATGGTGGGAAACAAGCAAGAATTCACGAAAAAAAAAAAATACAATAAAGCTCAAGCTCAGTTGTTTGGCGATAGGGATACAGAAACTCTGAAGAGAATCAAAAGTTTGACTGAGGTCATTTTGGTAGTAAATGTCTTCTTTCTCTGTAAATCCCTATAAAGTTTTGTGAGAAATCTGACTCAAATTTATTATTTCCTGTTTTTCTTGACCAGAGATGGAAATGGTGAGCACCAAACAGAAGCCCCCAAGTGTGGGAATCTAAGCTACAGGTCACAAACCTGATCACCGACTCCTGGAGAGCCTGGGGGCGGATGCAGCTAAACTGCTGGAGGCACTCACAGCTCAGTCAAGTGACACTGCACGGATCTGTCCACACTGCCTTTTAAAAGAGTAGTCTCAAGCCCCCTGCTGCGGCCACCCATAGCCATGAACTCACCTCCTCTCCCGGCTTGATTTCCTGTACAGCTCTGACTTCTGCCAGGGTCCCTTTGTAGGTCACAATGACATTGGGGCAACAGCTATGATTCATCAATGCAACGCTGTCAGTCAGAAGAGAAAACCCAGTTTTTAAAAATGAGATAGGCAGACTGTTTAGTCTCCTTCGCTACTTACTTGCTAAGTCCGAGGAACTGAATCTTTGCAAGACATTTTTTAAAAAATCTAATAGTTGGCTATCATATTCTAAGAGGTTGTTCTGCGCGCACTGATAATCCTATCTACCATCTAAGACTTTCACCATATGAAAAACTGAAATCCACAATTCACATACTATCTAAGCCAAAACCAAAAAACACACAACAGCAAAAACAATAAATGCCACAAATATTCCTTCCTGATAGAAGGCGGCTCTCAGAGCCCAATACCCACAGCTAACTGCTACTCCACTACACATTGTCAAAGACAGGTGTGTTGTCGTTTTCAAGCAGTTTTTGTATTAGTGGATTATTTCTCACGTTTTTTTCAGATGTTGAGAAATGCCAGCTTCCTAAGGGAGGAAGGGGGTGTGCTCCCCTGAGAGACCCGGAGACACCCGTCTGAGTTTCTCTGCACCTCAATTTCCTCATCTGGAAAATTGGGACATTACTGCTCCTGCTGCTCACTGTCTGCTTTTCAGGGACAGCGAGAAGGAGAGAGAGAGATTCGCCTATGCGAGGTGCTTTGAGCTTTCTGATTATATCAAGGTCAAAGTTCCGAGAACAGAAATTTCTAAACTACAGGGAAAAAGTGCTTGATCTCTGAAAATGCTGCCTTTGAAATCACAATGCCGATATGATTTCAGCCCAAAGGGATTTCTTCCCCCAATTAAAACTGCCCAGAAACTGGGGCTCATGCTCTTATGGGCACTCACAGCCATGTGTGTCATTGCTCTGGTGGCCCATGTCACCTCCCTGACTCTCCAGAGACCACAGCCCCTCTCCTGCATGCTCCAAGAACACAAAAAGGGAAAGGGGTTTCGAAGTCTGATGAGGATGAACTGCCTCAGGCTGGTTATGGCCAACGGCACTCCCCCACCTCCTGGTTGCTAAAGGCCTAAGCAAAGTATGTGGTTGGCCTGGTGCCTGAGATAAACAGGTAGCAACTTCCTGGTCTTGACCTTGGGGAGGGCCACCTCTGCACTTCACCAAGGCCCACTTGGCTTCCTGGAAAGTGATGCCCAAGGAATCAGGCCCTAGGAAATCAAATACACAAATGCATCAAAGGGTAGTTGTATTAAAATAAAAGCACATTTCTAAAACCATCTTGCGGAAGTATTAAATAGTTCAAGGCAGACTCAGGTATCTTTTTAACGAAGGTGGGGGAAATGCACTAAGGCCAAGACCCTAAAACAATGTGTGTTCTTGGTATCACAATTCTGTTGGCAACCACTGACAGGTGTGAACCCTCAAAGCACCTCTTTTTTTTTTTTTTGAGATGGAGTCTCGCTCTGTCGTCCAAGCTAGAGTGTAGTGGCGCAATCTCAGCTCACTGCAACCTCCACCTCCCGGGTTCAAGTGATTCTGCTGCCTCAACCTCCTGGGTAGCTGGGATTACAAGTGTGTGCCACCATGCCCAGCTAATTTTTTATTTTTAGTAGGAACGGGGTTTCACCATGTTGGTCAGGCTGGTCTCCAACTCCTGACCTCGTGATCTGCCCGCTTCGGTTTCCCCAAGTGCTGGGATTACAGGTGTGAGCCACTGCGCCTGGCAGCACCTCACTCTTAATCTTTTAGTCTTTTAAGATATTGAGAACAGAGACATTCCATAGTTCATTTCAGTTCTAAAGGTTGGTCAATATGCGCCTTCTTCAGTGGGTCCAACGCCCTCTTTTTCTCCTGCCTTTTTCCAGGAGCTGAAGTTAAAAAAAAAAAAAAAAAAAAAGCTTATTTCTTCACTACCAGAATTCCAACTGCAGATGATACCATTTTGGCCCCAAGGACAAATATTACATGAATAAACTTTTAGTCTCTCTGGTTCAAGTAAGCCTGTGACAGCTGCTCATGAGACACAGACCGTACGTATTCTTCTCTTTCTGACCTACACAGTGCACAACGTCTGGCAGAGACGCACAGAGCTGAGGGCAGGCACATCACGCAGGGCAAATGCATAAGCGTTAAGGGTCTCCTACATATGTGGCAACCTCCTGCCAAAGACCCCTGCAGCATATGTTAAGCAACCTCCCTCTAGATAGAACTCATCTACAATGTGGATTAATTTGGAGGCGGGGGATGCATGATGAATTCCTTGGCTCTACCTGTGAAGCAAGGGTTTGGTTTCAGGGGCTGAAGCATTTTGGAAATACTCATTCCATGAGACAGACAAAGGCAAAATCATTCTTGGCAATCCATTAAAGTCAGATCTACAACGATCTCCATTTGTCAACTGGCTAGCTTTTGTTGAATTACTCAAGTATTCTTCAAGTCGAGAGAAAATCCTACAGTTCTTTGAAATTTTTCTCCGGCCCACTACTTCAGTATATTCTCCCTCCAAATTGTGCTGTTTCTGTACTGGTATTTATCAAAAAGGACAGATGGAGAGGAAGCTCATATATTCTGTACTCAAGTCTGTGGCCAAGTCTTGGTTGGCAATTAATGTTTCACTTTGAGCATAAGAAATGCAAAGATTTCCAGAACCACAGATAGGCAGAAAGCAAATTTCTCAGCAGGGCATGGGCTGTTTCTTCTATGCACACTATCAAATATTCTTTAATAACAGCTCTCTGCCTAGCAGGACTGAACAAGCAACTGTTCTCTTAACTACTACCTTTGGATCCTTAAGTGTAGGGGAAATATTTTGAAACTTGGCAGATTAAAAAGCTGTTTTAATTCACTTGGAGTTTCATGTCTGCCACATGCAGTTAGGTGGGTTATTTAAAAATGAAAAAAAAAAAAAATCAAATTAGTGTTAAGTAAGTAAAAAGGAAAGAAATGAGGTCAAACTCAGCCTACTCAGGAAATATCGCTGATCCCAAATGAGAAAGTTCTTCGTCTTCAATTGTGAAGCCATTACAGTTAACCTGTGGCGAGAAAAAGAGAGAAAGAAAAAAAATGAGCTGGAGCTTCTCTCTGGGTAGAGATCATTTTTTTAAATTTTGACCTTTAACAAATTAGGAAGATGTTTTGGTGTAGTGGTTTTAAAACCTTTATTTTGCCCATGTTATTGTTCAAACAAAATGTACTTATCGGTTCCATGCATAAACAAACAAGCAGAACTGATTGCATCCCTTAGCGTAGCCTACCTACCATGTGAATACAGTGGCCTACGCATGCCAAAGACCCCCAAGACTCTGAGGACTGACTTTTGCATACTTGCATGGGAGTTAAGATACCTGGAGTCTAATCTCAATTCTGCTACAGCTCTGTTGTATGATTGTGAGCCTATCACTGAATCACTGTGTCTTTAAAGAAAAGAATCAATCTGGCTGGGCATGATAGCTCACGCCTATAATCCCACCACTTTGGGAGGCTGAGGCGGGCGGATCACCTGAGGTCGGGAGTTCGAGACCAGCCTGACCAACATGGAGAAACCCCAACTCTACTAAAAAAAAAAAAAAAAAATTAGCCGGACGTGGTGGCGCATGCCTGTAATCCCAGTTACTCGGGAGGCTGAGGCAGGAGATTATTTGAACCCAGGAGGCAGAGGTTGCGGTGAGCTGAGATTGCATCATTGTACTCCAGCCTCAGCAACAACAGCAAAAATCTGTCTCAAAAAAAAAAAGGAATTAATCCAATGCTCATCTCATAAGGTGAGGTGGCAATATGAAGCCCTTATTCATCTAATCTAATTGCTATCCCTCTCTCTGTTAGGGAAGGCAGAGGGATTGAGGGCTTAAAGCAAAGGCACTGATACCTTGCCTTTCAAGTCTCAGCCAAATCAACTACAGGCCACCTTCTCATTCTTTAAAAGAAATGTGCAGGGCAGCTGGCTCACGCCTGTAATCCCAGCACTTTGGGAGGCCAAGGTGGGTAGATCACCTGAGGTCAGGAGTCTGAGACCAGTCTGGCCAACATGATGAAGCCCTGTCTCTACTAAAAATACAAAAATTAGCCAGGCCTAGTGGCATGCACCTGTAATCCCAACTGCTCCAACTACTTGGGAGGCTGAGGCAGGAGGATCACCTGAACCTGGGAGGTGGAGATTGCAGTGAGCTGAGATTGCACCACTGCACTCCAGCCTGGACAACAGTGTGAGACTCTATCTCAGAAAAAGAAAAAAGAAAAAAAAAAGAAATATTGCATAGAAAAATACCAAGGGCAACTTTCACCATTCTGGAAGCCTAACTTAGAGCAAGCAGGCTGAAAATGAGGACTATACATGTCTAACTTATGTACTGCTCTATAAACTCATTCTTTCCACAGATATGTCCTGGTAGCCCTTATATGCTGGGCACTGGGCACAGAAAGACAAACAGAAAGACAAACAGGTTGAAAATTTGTGGCGTCAAAGAACACCAGACTATTAGAAGACAATTCAGTAGGTGATCTTCATATGTCTCTAAAATTTCAGTGCTGGAAGAAAACTCAGAGTCTACTTTTTAGAGGACGAAACTGAAGTCAGAGAGGAACAATGATTTGTCTACAGTCACAAAGCTACTTGGTGACAAAGGCTGAGACCCCTGCTTGTCCCACGCTGCTATGAAGTCTCTGTCCGTAAGGCACTCACGCTGAACAATTCCAACCCACTCTCTTCTGCACTTGGAGACACTGAACTGTTACAATTCAGGTCAACAAATGGGCTTTGTAAAACTAGCATCCTCCGAGCACTCACTCTGGGCCAGGCACTGTGCTAGGTACTTCAGATTTACCATCTCATAAATCTGTAATATCACTATAGCATTACTACAGCAACTCATTTTACAGATGTGAAAATTGAGGCTCAGGAAGGTTCAACGATTAAGTGACTTGCTCAAGGACATGTAAATGATAAGTGGCAGAACAGGAGTCAGAATTCAATTCTTACAGCAGCTCTGGTTTCTTCACACTGTACCATGTTCCTTCTAAAACTGGTCAGATCTACTAAAGGCTAATGTGGTTATTGTGCTTCACGTTAAAGGGCCAAACGCAGTGGCTTGAAAACCTTGGCATACAAAGCGATAAGAGCTGAATGATGGGTATGACTTGCAGTATTCACAATTCAACATAAAAAGCAGAAAATGGGAGAGTACTGTGGGTTAGTAAAATAATACACAGCCTTTGAAATCCTGAGGGGTTGGGCGTTTGTCAGTAGAAGACTTAGCATACTATTTTTTGTGCCAACTCCAAGTACCCTGACCAATTCTGTCATACAGACATTGACAAACAACCATTAACCAATGACCATTAACCAACACTAGGTAAGAGTAAATTAAAATTTTCATTCATTCAACAAAATTACCAGAGCATGACCTGTATCCTGTATTACAGTGGCTTCTAAAGGATCTGTGTATCATCTCAGACTGAATACTAGCACGCCTCAGCAGTGTCTGGTACAAATGTTTTCAGAATGAAACAATGAATCAGACAAGTTTGCAACAGTTTTCAAAACTGAGCTACGGACAGCTTCTGACTACTTTGGGAGACGAGATTCTTGTTTCATTGCTTTTTCAGTTCCTCCTCTGCAGCAAGCCCACTTAGACCAGTCGATGACTCCAGATTCCTTCAGACTCAATCACTTTATGACCATCAGTCCCTTTATTCCCTCCCCCGCTCCTCTTACTATGGAAGACTGTGTGTGTTTCTTCATAAGCTAAGGCTTCCATGAGCCTAAGAGTCATTACTTTTCCTTTCGTGATGGTGTTTAAGCCTACTTACATAGCAATTTTCCTGCCAGCTTTCCCTCCCTTCTGAAATATCCCTAGAGAAAAAAAGTGAACTTATGTGTTAAGAAAAAATGCACGGTCCATGGTCCTTTTGCTGAAGTCAAATCAGGCGTAAGAACCTTGCTAAAGCTATTCTCATAATTAGCATTTAGACTAGATGTCGGCTGCACACCAAAAATACACTTCCCAATCATACATATGTTCCCAGTGATTAGAACACACCTCGATGCTGTCAAAGATGTGCGGTCACCTTCTGCTGCCAGCTGCTGCCAGGTCTCGAGGTAACCCACAACAGCCTCCCATGGACCGGACGGTGGAAAGGGCTCAGGGGCTGGAACAGCAGACACGTAGCTGCCGGCTGAGAGGTGGGACCGGTGGCATGTGGCTACAGCAGCACTTTGCATTTTTGCTTTGGAGTTTTCTTTGGGGATAGTAAATGCCCCCTTTCAAATTTACATATGAAAAAAGTATATGTGTGTATATTTGTGTGAACACATATAATCTCAAAATGTATACTTATTTGATAAAGTCAGTAAAGGAATTCTCTGTAGTCACGTGTGTGTATACGTGTGTATGTATATGTGTGTATATATACACATTTTAAAGGTATACGAATGTCCTGAATTTTCTGAGTCAGTCCATATTTCAAAGAGTCAGTCACTTTCACCACAAATATACTTCTACTTGTGAGATCGAGTGACTTGATTTTTGGTTATGAAAATGTGGTCCTATAACTACTGCGTCAACATTGAGAAATCCTATCAGCATGCATCACTGCGTTAGAGGAAAAGCTATCTTTTTCCATAGCCAGAAAAGTAGATACTTTATGTTTACTTCATCTCTCTGCTTTCTCATATAACCACACTTCATCTAATCCAGAAAAAAATTATGTATTCGATTTTTCAGAAAATGTAAGAGAAGTCGATTCCTCACTTCCCATTGTCAGCCAAATCTACTGTCTCAGGATACTTAGGAAAGTACAATATAAACCCAGGATAATATGAAAATTACAAAGGTCTTTTATTCCTTCTACCTTAATACTCAAAACTTGACGCCACTTTTTTACCTACAAGGAATAGCATATTTTTCTGATTATGACACTCACATAACTGAAATATATCTAAATAAACACAAAGTTTATAAAAGAATTCAATAAATTGTTAATAGTGGTTCACAGTTGTGGGAAGCTGAGGTGGGCAGAAGTGATGAATGACTCACTTCCTTTTTTTTTTTTTTGCTCTTTATAGACAGGGTCTCACTCTGTTGCTCAGGCTGAAGTGCAGTGGTATGATCATAGCTCACTGCAGCCTTGAACTCTTGGGCTCAAGCGATCCTCCTACCTCAGGCTCCTGAATAGCTGGGACTACAGATACACGCCGTGGTGCCTGGCCACTTTCTTTACGTGTGTAATTTTTAAAGTGTGTGCTTTTTGCCTTTTTCTCCTTCTTAGCATGCTTTTTGTAAGTTATACATGCTCATTGTAGAAAATTCAGAAAGTTACCCAGTAAAAAGCCTAAATTTTCCCCCAACTCAGAAGACAACTGTGAACTTCCACTTAATCTTTAAGTTATGTATGTTTTCATATTATACCCTTTTTTCATACTGCTTTGATACTTAATGTTATGTCATCAGCATTTCTCACACCTTTAGACAGTCTGTGAAACGTAACTTATAAAGGTTATGTAACCCTCCATCACATGGAGATGCCATTATTTATGTAACCAAACCCCCACTACTGGCCATTTATAGTATTTCCTTTTCCTCTTTCCTTTTCTTCTTCCCTTCCTCCCCTCCTTCCCTCATTCGTTCTTTCTTTTCTGCCTTTGGCTTTTAAAAGAATCCTACAATGAACAATTTGTATGTACGTCTCTGTCCATGATTTCTGATTAGATCCTTAGGACAGATTCCTGCAAATAGAGTTACTGGGCAAAGGGTGCATTAGGTAACGCTTATTCTATTCTAAGATAAAACCATGGAAGTGTCCACTTCATCTCTTTTACACATCCGGAGATTGATGTAGCTTCTTGCTCCCGTGGAGCAGAACTCTAGTATTTCTCTGGGAAGGTCACTTTCAACTAGATGCCCAGTTTGTAGAGGAAATCGCAAAGGCACACGGGAGAGAGAAATCCAATCTAGTAAGTCAGGCCAGGAAGAGCCACCCTCACAATAACAGGAAGGCTGTACGTTCCCCGAGGCATGGCCGCTGCACCCTTTCTTCTCTCCTCCTAACAATGCCCAAGTCTTCACCTTGCCAGTGGCCTAGTTTCCAAAGCTGTAATCACTTTCAAATTGCTCTTGCTTAGAAACCTAAGTTTTCCTTAGATCTGATTTCGGTAAGCCTAGGCTTCTCTAAAACAAGATTTCTTAGCCACCGTCAGGAAAGACTTCCCATACCTAGACCCACTCGGGCTTCTCTCAGCAGTGACTGCCCTTCCTCGGGCCATCACAAAGGGCCCTCCTGTCGGGGCACCTGTCTTTGCCTCCGCTCTAACAGTGCAGCCTTGGTTAGAGTGAAAAAACACTACAGATAGAACAGAAGGTTCAAGAGAGTAAAAGTTAAATTTAATGTAGGAACTTCAAATGATCTTTTCTTTGCAAAGAGCTTAAAGTATGCCAGAGTACCAGGGCACTGACAACTCCTTTGTTTTCATGAACTCTTTGTGAGGCAGAGGCAGAGGCGAATTTCCTACACTCCACCCATCAATGAGGGCCAGCAGAGAGGACCTTGATCTGCTCAAGGTCACCAAGCAAGGCTATGGCAACACAGGGTCCAATTGGCTCAGAGCTTCGTTGTCAGGAAGATGTCATCGTTCTATTTGCATTCATCTTCACTGAGTGCGTGCTGGGGAGAGGCGCTTGGAGAGGGAAAGGCCAGACTGAGTGTTACCTGCTGTCGGCATCCTTACCTGTGCAAAGAGTACTACGAGGCTATCATTGTCGGGGAATTCGAGATGCTTGGAGTAAAAGTGATGGAGAGCAGCAATGTCACTCTGAATCAAATCCTTCTTCTCATTGTCTAACTTATCCAGATCTGTGGATAAATAATCCATTATTCTCACCTGGTAGAAAACACAGGATTTCTAGCTACATCCTATTGTTGCTGTAAATGATATAGAGAAAGGAAAGGGCGAAAAAAAACCCCAAAACTAACATGTTGAACCCCCAGAGAACATTCTTCCCCATCACTTGGTTTAACTGACAAACCCTAGGGAAAGAAAGCAAGCCATTTCTTCTTCCTCTCCCTCTGATGACTAGAAGTCACTCAGGACATGAGATTTCAACTGACTGTTAGTGACAAGGTCAGGGATGAGTAGCCATGACTCATAAACAGCTTCAGCCTAGTCAAGGGCCTCCCAATTGGCCCAGGAATCTGGGCCACAGTCAAACAACTGGACAACCCCTGATTTCATGGCTTTCAGTAAAAACATCAGCTATTTACAGGACTGCAATTCAGCAAAGATCCAAAAATATTCAGCATGCCAAGAGGGCCAGCAGGAGGTAACTCAGGGTGCAATAATTCCTCTTGGGAGCTCCTACCTCCTTTAATTATTTCCTAACAATCCTGTCAACTCAGAAGGAAAAAGCTAAAAGTGCTTTTCAAAACAGCACAAAAGTCAAAATAAAAACTAGTAATGAAAGAAATCACTACTCCTCTGAGCACAGGCTAGGCCGTCCTCGCTTCAATCCTGCCGAACCCATGTGAAACCTGTGGCTGAGAGAACTGCATGGCTGGTCACAGAAAGACTTACGTGATTCAAACTCCTTCACGGCTAACAATTTTTCCGAAGGTGTTCTCTCTGGGTGGATTTTCTAGCAATTGGGGAAGACATCATACAGATTTTTTAACAACCAGTGTAGAAAGTGGCACTTTCACTTTTACATCAACATAAAGAAAAAGTAACAATTCTTAAGGAAGTAAAACGGGCACCCAAGGACTCCACCACCAGGGCTCTCCAACAACCAAATCCAAAGACTCTTCTAAAGTGCTTTTTAAAATGTCTACTGCGTACCTAACACCCTGATAATACTATGCACACAGTAGGCTCAGAAATGCCTGTTATGGGAAAGAACAGGGCCGGACAACAACTTTTTAGGGTCTTTACTTAAAAGGACTGGGTCTACAGACAAACCATCCTATTTATTATTTCGCCTTCTAAAAAGGAACAAAATCAAACCCCCCATCCATTTTACACTTTCTTTAAGCATAGGCTAAAATGATCTCAAATTCTGTGTTTCAAAAAGAACACTTTTGGTTGTATCTGTGAGCCCAGATTCACTTTAAACGTGTTGCTGGCTTTGTTCTAGACACCCCAAGAGGAGCTAACAATAGTAAACCCGCTAGGCTTTGAGAACATGAATAAACTTGGTGTTGACAAGAGTTCAAAGGCAGAGCTCAGGAGCTGGCCCAAGGCCGTGTCTTTGTAATCTGGCTATTCAATTTGGGGATACAGGTGGTCTAGCAGGGCACGCTCACCTCCCTAGTTAACATGTTAAGCCTCCCCTTGGTAGTTTGGTAGCCTGTCTCCCCTAATCCTTTGCAAGCTACTAGAATACAAATGGTCTGTTTTTTTAATCATCAAGTCCTATAGAGATGAAAAGATGGGCAGGTAACTTTCATTTAATACACTATTAGTAGTAGTAGTAATTATAATAAAAGTTGAATGAAGCTTGTATAAACTCATCTTTGCATTCAGACTACCCTCCTGGTGCCGAAATATCTCAATAGTTCTTTTTTAGAGCAGAAATCTTCCATTCACGGAATGCATTTTCATAAGATTTATAAGTCATCTCTCTTGGGAAAGCTTTTCATTCAGGAAAGTCTACCAGCCTCTTCTGAATTCTTAAAATATCACTATACATATCATCAATAATTCAGGGGAAGAAAATAATAAAACACTGGCTTGGCCACCCCATCCTCCCAAGATGCGCAGAGATCCCATCTGATGACTTACTAGCTCTGATGCCTCACCCAGTCATCCTATTCCCTCTGACTCATTCAGCCCAAATACTCTGCATAAATTTAAAGATAACTGTTATTAAGGATCCGAAAGTTAACCTCCTGCAGGGAAAGAATTCTGATGCTTTGGTCTCACTTTACAGGCAACCCATGAATGGCTTTGGATACTCTCAGCTGGCGAGGCAGCATTTCAGCAAGCACCTGACCTAAGCTGAACATAGTGGAAAGATGACCTCAGAGTTTGGAAATGTTCTACTTCTGTTTACACAGCCCAGGATCCTAACCTGGTCTGGGGACAGATACATGCTAATCCTTTCCATCACATTTGGCTTAGATTAAAAAACAGAAAAATTTTAAGGGTAGAGGAGGGCTGCTAGGTATATGGAAGAGGTAGATGAAATTTCAGTTTTGTTTTTTCCATCTCATTTACTTTGTTGCTCAGGTTGGAGTACGGTGGCACAATCACAGCTCACTGCAGCCTTGAAGTTCCGGGTTCAAGCAATTCTCCTGCCTCAGCCTCCAGAATAGCTGGGACCACAGGTGTATACCACCACGCCTGGGAAATTTTTTTAATTTTTAAAATTTATGGGTCTCACTTTGTTGCCAAGGCTGGTCTCCAACTCCTGGATTCAAACAATCCTGCTGCCTTAGCCTCCCAAAGTGCTAAGATTACAGGTATGAGCTACTATGCCTGCCCAGCTGAAATTTCAGCTTTAAAAGATTTAGTCCAGAGGCCCTGCCACCAACTTCTCTGACAACACTGAGGAGCAAGAGCTCCACAGCCTGGATTTAGGCCTTCTAAGCCTAAAGACATAGACATAGACGCCCAAGACATAAACATGGCTTCAGTTCATAAGTCCTAGTAAATGTTTCTAATAAACTGGATTTGTCAGCTTCTTTCTTCTGTCTCTCAGCTTCCTTAGTCTTTGAGGGTAAGTTTGCATAGGCCTGCCCACCAGGCCTGTGCCCACCAGGCCGATAGTCTGACTATTCTGACTCTGAATAGTCAGAGTTGGCACCACCTCTGGAGAAAGCCATTGATGACTATCATCTGTTTCCATCAAGGGCGCCTCTTTCTTTCCTCCTTCTTCACTTTTTTTTTTTTAACTCTCTTCCCCTCTCTCTTGCCTCTATTTCTACTTTTCCACTCTTTCTCTTGTTTGCACAGCCACGTGGCTGCTCCATCCAATTCTTTGCCTGCCTATGCACAGGCAAGAAAGGAGCCAAGAAACAGCAGAATATTGCACAGGACAGGGGAACAGAGTACACTCTTTATGTCACAATGGACAGGGGAAAATCTCAAAGCTGCTCAGACCAATCTGCTTCCCTAGGAAGCTCTAATTATTTGGGGTCAGGCTTTTCATGTCATATATTTCTGTGTAAACCTGTCATGAAAACAGCTCAGAATTTCAGAGCTGTGGCTATGCTCCTGGTCTGGGGTGAGCACAGGGCACACAACGAACCAGATTATGCCTGGAGCATTTTCCCCACCCTTGTCCATAGGGATATGATAGGAAATGGAGTCTAAGGATGTTTAACGAGAGATGGTTACCAAAGGTCAGTTACTCATCTTTCTGACCTTTAAAAAAAAATAAAATGCACTTGAACACTGTCCCATTTCCTCACCTGTTTGGCCAGAATCCTTGCTGTTAGTCTTACAGTCTCTGAGGGATTCCAGTTTTCCCCAAAAACAACCATGGGAGAACATTCCAGCTTGTGCATGGGCCAATCTTCTTTCTGGAAAGATTGAAAAAAACATTATTAAAGAACAGCACATACACTGGAATAAAGTGTGAGAGAAGAGGATGCAATGAGTCCCCCTAGTTAAGGTCAAGTAAAATATGTTTCCTTTTGGAAAACACGAGGATGCTCACAAAAGCTAGAGATAAAAACATCCTTTAAGATAGACAGGATTGTATGACCTCGACTCAGGCCTGGTCAAGGTTGTTGGGAGAAGATCTACTGTGTTTTTTTCAAGCACCTCATGGCTTTCTGCAGCTCCTCATTATTCCAAACAACACATACATTTTTCCATCATCTGTTCAAGCTGTCAAATTGCAGAGGGAGTGATTTGAGTATCAGCCATTGATTTGGCTCTGTTGCCTCACAGTTCCGCTCTGATTTTGTTCTCACGTCAGGGCAAATAATGAAGAGTTGACTTACACGGCAATGAGTCCCTTTTACAGGTGACTTTTTAAAAAGCACAAATGAGGGTTCCATGAAGGGCAACACTGGAAGAAATTTAGGAATATTTAGGACTTCCCAAAGATGCACTGGATAAAACAGTAGTTTTCTTTCTCTCTTTCTTTCTTTCTTTTAGATGGAGTCTCGCTCTATCGCCAGGCTGGAGCACAGTGGCAGGATCCTGGCACACTGCAACCTCTGCCTCCTGTGTTCAAGCGATTCTCCTGCCTCAGCCTCCTGAGTAGCTGGGATTACAGGTGCCTGCCACCATGCCCAGCTAATTTTTGTATTTTTAGTACAGATGGGGTTTCACCATGTTGGCCAGGATAGTCTTGATCTCTTGACCCCATGATCCGTCCGCTTTGGCCTCCCAAAGTGCAGGGATTACAGGCTTGAGCCACCATGCCTGGCCTAACAGTAGTATTCTTTCTATCATATGCCCTGAAGTTTTCCTGCCCCAAGTAGGGGGATGAAGGACACTTGCTGCTGGAAGGGTGGAGGCGTCATCACTTGAGATGAGAGAAGGACACCATGGTGTTTTGGAGGCCAAGGGAGGAAAGTACTTTGAGGACTAGGGAATAAATGATGATGCCAGTGCTGGAGATAGGCTTAGTGTGAGATGACGGAGAATGTGACTTGGAATCATGGAAGCTTGTTGGTTTTCATAAAAACCAGTTTTGGTGGGATGATGGGGTAAGAAACGACTGGGAGCAAATTCAAGAGAGAATGAAAGGAGACACAGCTTAGAGTAGTGGGAAGTTGCGGGGGATTTTTTTTTTTTTTTTTTTTTAGGTGGGAAATGTCAGAGCACGTTGTATACTGATGAGAGCCCTTACAAACTGTCTCTTTCACGACGGGGTACTGTCCTCTCTGTCCTTGACCTTCCCTAGCTCAGAAAATGGCCATAAATGCTCAGGGCAGGGAGGCTGATGTGGGTGGATCACCTGAGGTCAGGAGTTTGTGACTGGCCTGGCCAACGTGGTAAAACCCCATCTCTACTAAAAATAAAAGAATTAGTCGAGCATGGTGGCATGTGCCTGTAGTCCCAGCTACTCGGGAGGCTGAGGCAGGAGAATCGCTTGAACCCAGGAGGCGGAGGTCGCAGTGAGCCGAGATTGCACCACTGCACTCCAGCCTGGGCAACAGTGTGAGATTCTGTCTCAAAGATAAAAATATATGCTCAGGCCAGAAAGCTAGAGTTATCCTTGGCGCTGCTCTCTCACTCACACTCCACATTCAGTCAGTTCTGGCAAATCCTCTGTCTCTGCCCAGAATCTGATCCCATCTTAGTGCCCCAACCTTTCTACCCGGCTGCAGCCCCACCGTCTCTCATGACTAATGTCCTGCCACTGCCTTCTAACTGGATGCCCGCTTCTGTCCTTGTTCCCATGGACTAGGTTCCAGAGAGCAGCCTGAGGGATCCTGTTGACAAAACTCAGATCAGGCCAGTCCTCAGCTCAAAACCTAACGGCTTTTCTCATCCAGGCAAAAGGCCAAGCGATAAAGGTAACCTAGGAGGCCATACGTGATGGGAGTGCCCCTGCACCACCCCCAGCCCGTCATCTCCCACCGCACTCTCGCCTGCCTCACTGCACTTGGCCACAGCAGTGTCCTGGCTGCGCCTGCAGCTATGCACCTGCCTCAAGGCCCTTTGCACTTGCTCTGTTTTGTGGTTAGCACTCTCCTCCCCTGGATATCTATGTGGCTCCCTTCCTCCTCCTCTCCAGCCGCTGCTGGAATGTCACCTTCTCAAGATACCTGCCACCATCACCCTGTCAGAAACAGCACTGCCCCATCATTCTCCCTTTCCTTGTTTTCTGCAGCTTCTTAGTACTTCTCACCACCTGAGCATATTACAAATTGATTAGTTGTTTGGTTTAGTATCTGTCTCTCCCCAGGAAAATAAAGAAACTTTACTTTGTTCATAGCTGTAACCCCAGAACTGACAACAGTGCCTGGCATTTACTAGGCACTCAATATAGTTGCTGAAGGAATGAAGCTGTCTCCCTACCCCCTTCCCTCCACCCTGATCCCCCAAGAAGGAAGCACATACTGTCACTTAATGATTTAATGCAGTCTGTGGTACAGCCCCTTAGCTCAAGTTCTGGGCCAAGATGTTCTGCAGAGTTAAATAACGCCGCGCCAAATATAACTAAGAGCAGGGAGGAAAAGAAATGACAAGATATGCACAACGGAGAAGAGAATCTGTTTTTAGCCAAAGCCTAAAATGAGAGCATGGTGATGAGGCAAAGAGGTGGGAACAGGTGGGTCTGGCTCCCTGCAGACTAATCAGCTCCCTCCTCAGCTGCAGAGCAAAGAGGAAAAGACAGAGATGACCCTCGGGATATCTGAGGGGATAAGGGGACCCACCAGCTGGGGACAGATGGATCATTAACAACTATAGACAAATGCCCACTCTGACTCCAGGAACTCCAAGAAAACTCCAAGACATGAACTCTGTCCCTAATGGGCCTGCAAGCCGTTGTTTCTGAACTGCAGGTGGTGCTTTGGTGTTTAGCAACTACAATGAATTCCTGGGAAGTTAAATATGAACATTTATTAATATAACTATTATTTATAAAATACAATCTATTTATTAATGTAGTTGATTTAAAATTAACGTTACTGTAAATATTACATAATAGTGACATTTATTGATATAAATGTCCTCAAAAGGAAGGGAGTCAAACATAAGGAAAGCTCTGGGAGGAAAGCAGAGTGCTGTCAAGCAGGAGGGCTACTGACCTGGCACTCAAGAAACCTGCCATTTATTCCCACTCCGCAGCGAAACAGCTGTGTGACTACGCAGGTCTCTTAATCCCTTCGCATCTGTCTCCTTGGCTGTAAATAACATGATCCTTAAGTTACTTAGCAAGTCCAGAATTCTGAGTCTATGAGTTTACACCTTCCAACAGTGATAATCAGATATCAAGCTTGAAGACTACCAACAAATGTGGGCCAAATACAGATCATCAGGCATTCATGCAGATGCAAAGGATCCCATCAGCAGATCCACAAGAAGCACTCAGAACAGTGCCTGGCCCAGGCTGCGCTCTGAAACGTTGGTAATTGTTCATTCGTTCAACAAGTCCTGCAACTGACCCTAGAGGCAGGGATGGGAGATGAAGTCTTTGACTTCAAGCAGTTTATGGCAATGTCAGAACCAAGATAAAAGAGCACCTACAATTAGATACAGTCCCACTCATAGCAGTTAAAATCAGGTAGCTGGATAAACAAGAAAATGCAGAATCAGGTTAAATTTCATTAAAGAAAATTTACCATAGTAATACTGTTTCACTTCCTTTTTTGAAGGTGGATTAACGGAGGAAGGGCAGAGATATACCACGATGGCACTGCACAGCTTTAATTCTTAAAAAAGGAAGATGTGACAGTATCTAGTAAAAATGTCAGGTTTTAAGCATATTTCAATACATTCTCTTCTATCACAGAGATGGTCCACATATTTTAAAGAACCTGACAGAGACAACTACCCTAGTTTTGCCCGTAAGAAATTATAAGCAACCAGACTGGACAAAATTGAAAAAAAAATTAGGCTAACCTGATGAATAGGAAGGAATGTTATAAATTATTTTTGAATACTGGCAGTACTGCTGTATACAGAGTGATTTTGCAACTCTTTATGCTTTTTAAAATGTTATCCATTTTTCTAAAAGTTTTCCCACTATTCTTCAAAATTCAAGATAGTGCTCCTGCCCTGATTGCAATCCTTATAAAATTTTCTGTAAACCAGGATCTCATTTTCCAAAACTAAAATAAAATAATAAAATACACATATAAGCACAGAAGGGATTCAGGAAGATATATACCAAAGTATTTTCTCAAGGAATCAGATTATGAATACTTATTCTGTTCTAGTAGTCTGCACTTTCTGATTCTCCCATAATGAGGACAGATTGTACAACTTAATCCAATCTATAAAAAAGGTGAGATATGGAATTTTTCATACTGATGGTCCTCTTTTAAAACTTCTAATTCATCTTCAACTAAGATAATAACTACTGTGCATGGCTTTCACTTTTGCGCCTAGTCAAAAATGCTTAAAGATGCATAAAGAGTTGCAAAATTGTCTCATGGTGCACCAGCATTTCCAGCACTGGAAGAAAAGAGTGATTACTATGGCATCCAGTTTCCTGCTGAGCAAATATGTTGCCTTCCTCGATAAGGAGACTGGATTTTCATCATGAGGTCCCTTTTCTGCCTCTAGCATTTGGTGTTTCTATTCTTCTAACAACAAACACAGTCTACCTGTACACATTCACATGTGATTTCTTAAAATGTGGAAGAGGGAGAAAATGTCACAGGATTTCTGCTTTCCACTAGCATGATCCTTAAGAAGAAGAGTACAAAAGCAATCAGGTGGACACCTGACCACCTTATACACAGATGGCTCATGCTGCTGAGCTACCATCACTAGGACATACGCTTTGCGTTTTCCCAATCTAAGCGATGAGACATACTCAGTCATTCACATGCATTTCTTCCTACTGGTGATATTAAAGGTTTAGACAAAAAGATTGGCCCAAATTTAAGATGCTTCCTATGGCTGACAGGAGAGAACTGATCCAGGATTGAACCTACAACTCTGGCCCCATTACACTAATCACCCATAACAATAGCATTTATTAGACATGTTCTATACTTCAGTTATTTTCTAGGTAATGATAAGGGCCTACTATTTTCTCACATGCTCCTCATACACACTTAAAAAAAAATCCCTTCCTACTTTCAAAGCTTATTCATAACCCCCTCAGCTCTAAAACACAAAGGTTTTCTTCTTTATAGTCATTACGGTTAAGAAATATACCCTAGAAAGTTCTACTGTGCAATGATTTATTCTATATAATAACTTTCTAAAACTCTTCTCTTGAAAATATCCTGGTACAATTTATGGGTGAATGAATAATATACTTTGCTTCCCAGGTGTATTTAGAAAAATAAATACAGTTCATTAAAATACACAGGTTACAAAATAACACGCCCAACTAAAAAGGAATTTCTGTTTCTTTTGTATTTCCTCCCATTACCCTTTCATGCATTAGCAATTAAAATCTTTCCTCTGGCACCATCACACTGAGTCAAGTGAACTAAGAGGAAAGTAACAGGACAAGACAGAACCAAACTGTATCAAATAAAGCAAAATCCGAAAGCACAGCATGCAGACAGAAGAGGGCTTGGGGAGAACATACACCATGGCTAGGATCCCCTAAGAAGCTTTACTCTTTGTAAAGAGGAAACCCCCAGGAAGCAATGTGAGCCTTTAGGACTCTGGGAGAGGTTTCTGGCCAAGGCGACAATGGACACAGATCTCCCCTTTCACATCCACTGAAGGCCACTTCTCTTCCTCTGACATTCCCACAGCACCTCCTTTTCTAGAGGGCCCTCACTTCTCCCAAGCACACTACTGTAAAGGGGTGAAAGCCCTCCCCAAGTAGTGTGTAAAGTCTCATCTTCATTCTGCCACTGTTTGACCTTGGGAGATCTTGGATCACCCAACCACTTGGGACTATGCTTTCTTATCTACTGACACATTGAACTTGATAACCTCTATCCCAACTCCACCATCTGCTGTGTGGCACCGACCACCTGATGACTCCAGGGGGGTAGGGCCTACCTTTGAGAAAGCACCAGTTAATTACTGGCAGCTGAGGGCCATGCTTTCTTAGGTGGAGAATCACTCAATTACCTTCCTCATCGCCGCTCTTGTTTTGTGCCACGTTTTATCCTTTAAGCAGAGCCTCTACTTTGATCCCATGCAAGCGCTCCCTTAAGCCAAACCCTGAACACATTTTTATCTGGAGCAGATGCCCCAGATTCCTCCCTAATGATTTCCTTTACGAAGCCCTTGCACTACCCTTTATTTCTAGGCACTTACTTTTATTAAACCTTTATGTCTGCTCTATCTCTTTATAATACACTGCCCATACTTATTTAGTTCTTCAGTACTAAAGGATGAAAAACCTTAATGGTCATTAGCCTCTTCCTTCAGCAGTGGGAGAGAGATGAAACAGAAATGAAACTTACAGGTCAGATCCAGCCTGCCACCTCTAGAAACAAGAGGCTTCAGGAGCTGCGGTACCACTCACCTCCTACAAGGGTGCTTTGGTCACCGGATACTTAACAGAAGCACAGGAAAGCAGAATTGCAGAAGTAATCCCCAGTGCTCAGGGTGCCCCTGCCCGGGAACTGAGTAAGCAGCAGGGGAAACTCCATCACGAGGCTGAACACAGCAGGCTCTCTTGGCCTGCAGCCTTGCACCAGTAGAATCACATAACTGTTTCCTCCATCCTGGAGTTCCTTGCTCCCCTAAACAATTGGCTCATTATGAAGTGACCACCTGTACAGTTTTGTTCAAGGGCGGGACATCTAGACTGTTCAACTTCTTGTTGTAGAGTAATAAACTGGCATTGTGGCACATACAGGTTGGGATATTGGTTAATGTGAGCCTCCCCCAAGGGAGGACACCCCTCATTGCACGCTTACAAATGAGGTCTCTGAATCTGCACATCTGGGATTCTAGGTCCTGGGGACAGGGAAACCATAAAGGGCATCTCAAATCCCAACGTGGGCCATGACGATTCATCAAAATACTGCCACCCCGTAAGGCCTAACAGAAGACAGTTTAGCAGCGTGCTCAGGAGACTCAGACTCGGAGCTAATTCCACATGCCACATACTCTGATGGTACTCATTAATACTCTGTTCACAGCTACTTAACGGAGTTAAGACTGATTTTATAATAAGCATTGTTCACACAACATACACCATCAGTACCCTCAAGTTCTTAGAATCCAGTCATTCTCTCAGGCTGAAAAACCAAGCTCCTTAAAACTATGCTGTTTATTTCTTTGCATAAAGCTAAGCTTTAGTCTAGCCTGAATTACACAAATTCGATTTTCCTGTGGACTGTAATATGATTATTTACACTAACTCCTCACACCTGTATATAGGGTTACAGCTTACATAAAACTTTAATATCTATCACATCACGTGGTCCCTAACTCATCAAGGTGGGCACCACTGTCCTCAGTTCAGATTTAAAGAAACTGAGCCTCGGGGATGTTTTGTAACTTGCCAATTTCTCTCTTTCTTTTGAGACAGAATTTCACTCTTGTCGCCCAGGCTGCAGTGCAAAAGCACGATCTCCGCTTACTGCAACCTCTGCCTCCCAGGTTCAAGCAATTCGCTGGCCTCAGCCTCCACAGTAGCTGGGATTACAGGCACCCGCCACCATGCCTGGCTAATTTTTTCCTATTTTTAGTAGAGACG
Organism: Macaca mulatta; assembly: GCF_049350105.2. Lineage (NCBI taxonomy): Eukaryota > Metazoa > Chordata > Mammalia > Primates > Cercopithecidae > Macaca > Macaca mulatta. The sequence goes on along the minus strand of NC_133406.1, from coordinate 72,010,289 downwards.
GGGTTTCACCATGTTGGCAAGGCTGGTCTTGAACTCCTGACCTCAGGTGATCCATCCCCCTTGGCCTCCCAAAGTACTGGGATTACAGGCGTGAGCCACCGCGCCCGGCCATAACTTGCCAATTTCATACAAGTAGCAGAGCCAGGACGGGCTCCTAGGACCACGGCCTCTTGCTACTCTATGCTATATGATCTGAACTACATGTGACTCCTTATGCTTGCTTTGCTACAGAACCAGAATGGAATGAGTTAACTTTTTAGAAGTGTTTAACTTACATATAGAAACAGCTAACTCATCTGGCAGGCCTAGAATCAAACTGTATATGTCGCAGGGCCTGCTGATCTCTACAATGCCAATGCACTACTCTATCTACAATTGGTAGGAGCAAAGTATGATCTTTCCTCTTCAAAAGAAGGCACCCTCCCCGAAAACTCAACTACGAGCTCCATTTATATTCTCACTGCCACACAGGCTGACAGCCTCTGGGAGCCTGCTGTGGGAAACACAGGGAAGGGGACGGTGCATATGGTCTTCAGAGCCAAGGCAGAGTCTGAGATTCGCAAGCCAAGGTCTCAGCCTGTGCTTCACTCTGGGGAGGGGCCGCTGTCCCTGGGGCGCTACAGTCAGATGAGACACCAGGGCTTAGCAATCTCTCCCACTGCTAAATAATGCTCTTTGAGGCCTTTCAAAGGCCAACAGTGTAGGGAGGTGAGAAAGAAAAAAAAAATAGTGGGTAAGCCAAAGTAGACTGGGGATGGGGCTGGAGGGTGGGGAGGGGAGAAGGACGACACCAGGTATTTGGAACAACAAAAAGAGATGCAGATATGGAGAAAATCTTCCCTGTACCATAGAACGACCCCTTACCAGCATCACCATTTTCCAAGGTATATTAATAGGTTCCCTTTAAAAATAAATGCCAGGGAGAATATAGAGAGATCGAACAAGAAGGCTTACAAATTCACAATGCCATACTAGTGTATCAAAGACTATAACAGGTTCTGAAGTAAAGAGACCACGTTCCCCTAAATTGTTTGAACATGAAATGCATTTTCTGTGGAATATCTCCGAACATTTTGTGGAACGAGTGTTTACTGTAACAGTTTGAGAAATACCACTTTTAGGCCTTCAAAGAGTCTACCAAGAATTCCTCCAACATCCTCATTAACCTTCCCATTCTTACATTTCAGGATTCATTTGAGACTCATCCATCCTGAACCCCTCAGCCCTGACTGCTCCTGAGGCACTGGCCCCAATTATGAGTTCAGAATAGCCCCCCCCTGGCTATACAGAGTCTGGACCAGGGGCTCATCTGAGTCTCGCTGTAAGCAGGTTGGATTCAAACAGCCCAAGGGTAAGATGTAGCCTGCTATGGAGGAATTTATAAAAACACAACAATAAAAAATTTAAAAACTTAAAGACAGAATTTTAACATTGTTTATTTGTCATCTCTGCATTTTCCATCTGTGGCTGCAGTCCTTGCAGCAAACTTGCTAGCACACCTGCCTGTATCTAACATGGTCTTCTCTTCTCCTGCACCTCAATTTTGGTGCTGCATGCGGCCTCAAACTGCTACTGCCTATCACTGGCTGCCTGTGAGGTGGGGGTCAGCATACATCCAAGGATATCCAGCCACATCCTATGCTTTCCAGCTCTGGCTACAGGGGGGCGCTGAGGAATGCCATGACGAGGAAGAGGAGGACTTCAGAGGAAATTAGGCCCTCCCTGCCAATGGCCCAGCACCTACCTGACACTCCACATTGCAGTAAAATGCCTGCTTGCATCTTCCACATTTGGACAATCCTTCTTTCCTTAAAAACAGAAAGGGCACTGTAGTGGTGAGAGGCACAGAAACGTGAAGCTGTACATTTTATCATGCAATAACAAAAGCCACCTGGTTGGAAAGCAGAGCCAAGGTTCACCTTACCTTACTCTCCCACCAAGAAGGCACATGTTCCTTAACGAGAGTTTGACCAGATTTAGCCTTTGAGGAGTGAGTGAGTCAAACAGCGCACGCACTCACATTTACCGAGCCCACCAGTATGAAGGGTGCTGTCCAAAGAGATGAGGGACAATGGCTCTGACTGACTGGTGACCTGGCCAAAATCACCAAGGCTATGAACATCATCTGTACTACTGGTCAGTAGTTTAGGGCAAGTCAAGGTTCTTATGTCCTGATTTTCTCATCTGCTAAAGAGGCACAGAAATAAACAAAACCATGTTGTAGGTTTGACCCCATGAAGATGAAGTGTTGGGGTGTAGCTGCTCTAGTGAAAATCCCATGTGAGTGACAACTCTCATTATTTAGAAACTGCAAGTAATGCAAAGATGGAATTTAGTATGCTAGGACTATATGAATGTCGTCCAGAAAGCTAAGTTTAAAAGTGCAACCTAGCAAGTGGAGATAGATTCTTTTTTTTTTTTTTTTTTTTTAAAGACAGGGTCTCACTCTGTCACCCAGGCTGGAGTGCAGTGACATGATTCTGGCTCACTACAGCCTCGACTTCCCAGGCTTAGGCCATTCTCCCACATCAGCTCCCAAGTAACCGGGACTACAGGGCATGTGCCACCATGCCTGGCTAATTTTTGTATTTTTTGTAGAGACGGGGTTTCATCATGTTGCCCAGGCTGATCCCCAACTCCTGGGCTCAAGCCATCCACCCGCCTCAGCCTCCCAAAGTGCTGGTATTATAGGCATGAGCCACCGTGCCCCTGCCAAGAGATAGATTCTTGAATACAGTATTATGGGATCTGATGGCTACACATGCCCATTTTGTCAGTGTACTATTTAGCTATTCTTCTGCCTCTTCATAATGGGGTCAATTCAACTTATTCATTGTTATATCATTTTCCTGCTTCCCATAAAGGACGGGGACATTGTTGCTTCCCAACTGTTAGGTGCTAGCGTGTGTATTGTGTGAGATGAACCAAAGCTTTTTCAAAAGCTGAAAAGCCACTGAATTAAGCCACATACTACAAAACTCTTTACTTTTTTTCCGAAGTAGGGAACAATTACATTGTTTAAGTCAGAGCGCAATCGGTAAAACCTGCTGTCTAACTCTTTCCCACCCCGGTGAAGCCAGCTTCTGGACTTGTGGAGATACCGACACCATGAAGCGGCTACGCTGCCACAGAGCCACCCTGTGCCACCTCGTCCCACCTCCTCTGCAGCCCAGCAGAGCTGACGGGGATGGGGGCGGGAGCGTGCACGGTGGGGCTGACATCTTATAATACGGATATACATATTGTCACGCTGCAGAATCCTCCGCGTCTTCTCGTTAGCAAGTGGTAGTCACCACACTCCTCCTACAGAATCAAGGAAGTCTTCCAAAAATTCTGCTGTTGGAACTAAACAGACTGCCTTGCAGCTTTCATGACAGCACTTGGATTCCAAGAAGCAGACTGAAGAATGTGGGAGAAAAACACATCTCGGGGTTGAGGCATAAATAAATATTCCAAGTTTGCACACCTCAATAGTTCAAAAAGGAACCTGCTAATTTAGCTGATGTATTCTCTGGTCTAAAATACTCCCCCTAACCCCCAGGGTATATCTGAAGGGACTGAACTCTGACTTTGCATTTCAGAATATAAAAGAAACAAGATGCACAGACCCTTGCTCTCTCGGGAAATGCACTAAAAAAATCACGGTGGTCGTCAGTAAGCACTGGGTGACGTGCGCTGTGCAGAAATGCCCAGGGGAGGAAAAGCAAAGACAGCAGAGCCAGGGAGGAAGCTTGCAAACTTCTTTCCACAGAGAGGTGTATCAGGAAATAGATAACGGTGGGAGATGCTACCCTTTAAAAATGTCCATCTGAAAAGTCATCTTTAATGTTTGTTTTTATAGGGGCAGGTTAGAGACCTCTAAGAACTTGGTTGAAGCTTTTAACTTTCTCTAATAACCCACCTTCTCCCCCAACCCTAATGAAACAAAAGAAGTATGTAAAATTTCAAGGGCTTTTTGAAATTCATTCAACATGAATAAGTTAAACAGCATTTAACTTGTTGTTAAATGCTGAACAACAAAAAAATTAACAGGCTCAGAGGCCACCTAAAAGCCCATATGTAGGACCAGCAAAGAGCCTCTGAAACCAGTGTTAAGAACACCTGATGTAAGAGATTAGAAAATCATCACGGTTAAAAAGATATTTATTAGCTCCACAACATACAAAAATGGCAAGGATTAATACAGGTTTTCTTGCACAGAAACCAGAAGTAAAGTTAACCTGAAACCAATACTTGTTTGCAGCCTCCACGTAACATCCCAAGGAGATAGTAGGCAACTAGGCTCTAGGGAACTAAGAAAGAACTCCATTGAGATTTCATCAAAATAATACCTCTCCCAAAGGCTGGCCTTCATTCGAACCAGCTTGTCACCAAGTCCACAGCCACAAACAATAAAGAGCAGGAAGTAAAGGCTAACTTTTCAGTGTTGGCAATATGATATATACATCATTTCTACTATCTATCCCAGTGGTTCTCAAGAACGTCTGCAGACTGCTGGGGTCCTGGAGACCCTTTCAGGGAGCTGGTGAGAGACAGAATTCAGATTATTTGCTTTTTTTCTCACTGTCTTAACATTTGCGATGCAGAAGGTGTAAGGCATAAAGGTTCCTGGAGGGTAGTAAACCTTCAGATGCCTGAGTGTAAATCAAAGCCCAGGAAACACTGTATTCTTTTTTTTTTTTAGACAGAGTCTTCCTCTGTTGCCCAGGCTGGAGTGCAATGGTGCAATCTTGGCTCACTGCAACCTCCACCTCCTGGGTTCAAGCAATTCTCCTCCCTCAGCCTCTTGAGTAGCTGGGATGACAGCCAGGCGTGATGACGCCCAGCTAATTTTTGTATTAGTAGAGACAGGGATTCACCATGTTGGCCAGGGTGGTCTCGAACTCCTGACCTCAGCTGATCCGCCCGCCTCAGCCTTCCAAAGTGCTGGGATTACAGGCATGAGCCACCACGCCCGGTCGGAAACACTGTATTCTTTACTGCCACACTGTTAATAAGAGGGGGAAAGCCAGTTTCACGAGTGTCCCTGACATTTATGAAATTAAGTTTACTAAATGAATATTAACTTTACCAAATCTCGATTCTTAAGTATATATCTCTTTGGCATTGTATAGTGAAGCAGGAAGAATGCAAAAAGTATTTCTGCTTTGTACTGAAGTCCAGTGGCTATGTCACGAAAGAGCACTGGTGTGATCACTGGCGTTGTAAACTGAACTAGCCACTTTCTTCTTGGAACATTCCTGGCCTTTTCTTTCTTTCTTTTTTTTAACTTGAAAGAACAGCTTTAGATAAACTGTGGTTATTCAGACTTGGGCATTTGGCAGATATATTACTGAAATGAATGAAGTGAGCCTGTCACTTCCAGGAAAACAACACTTGCTGCCAATGATAAAATTTGAGTTTTCAAGGAAAAATTAGAATTTTGGGAAACACAGATCTGCCATCCTGAGCCTGACAGCTTCTCAATACTGAAGACTTATCTGATGAGACTAGTGATAATATTAAGAAATATGATTTTTTGATATGGTTTGATAAAATGAGTCAATTTTCAGGAGAGCTGTACAATCGAGGTAACTAATTTAATTTTCCAAATGGCCAATGACACTGTTTCAAAAGTTATGCATGGCAAAAAAGTCATTCCAAGTGTAAGGGAAGCCAATAGATTTTATGTCATTGAGTACATAAAGTTCACAATATGGCTTCTGATTGCACATCACAACTTTTAAGACAACATCAATTATCAAAGTTTAGTGATGAATCAAATAAGAACATTGCATGTAACTGAGAAAGGTATCGAAATACCCTTCTCTTACCAATTACATATCTATGTGAAGCTTTATTTTTACTACATAATCCAACTAAAACATGACAGACTGAATTCAGAAGCATATTTGAGAATCTAGTTGTCTTCTATAAATCCAGACATTAAAGAGACTTAACAAAAATTTAAAACAAAAACACTATTCTCAGTAATTCTCTTGTTTTGGAAGATATTTCTCACAGAAAAATGTTAGAATAGTTGTTATTTCAAAATGAAGAAACCTTCAAAATTTTCTGTTTAACTTGACATATGATACATAATGACAGATATAACTCATATAAACAAAAGCTCTCTGCGATTCTCAATAACCTTTAAGAGTACAGAGGGACCCTGAAACCAAAAAGTTTGAAAACTGCTGATCTATTTTAGTAATCTCATCAGGTCTAAGAAGAAGCTATTATTATTCCTATTTTCCAAATGAAGATAATGAGGGTCTTAGACATGAAACAACGAATCCAACATGGTCATTCCGCAAGTAGGTGGCAGAATTGGAATTCACAGATCTTGTTTCCATCATGCCGGAGCATCCTTCCTTGAGTACTGTGACAATGGTTCAGGAGGGGAGACTCCATGCAGCAAAAACAGTCTTTCTACGAGAGTGGATAAGCTAACAGTAACAACACAGCATGGGAGAGGCATGCTTTACTCTAGTCTGCATAATGCCCGGGCTCCAGGCTCCAGTGGTATCCCATTAATGTCACTTTGCTTTAAAGATAGAATGGGGAGGGGATCCAGGATCATTTTTCAAAATGAGATACGGGGAGGGAACATCCACACAAGAGCGTCTCTCAACTCACTATGCTCCAGGAACCCATTTCACTTGAAACAGACTGTAAGAAAGCAAGGATTGATGTATTTATTGTGTACATAGGTCCTTCCTCTCATTCAGTACGGTGAGGCTACTTGTTTCTCCAACAGATCCTGGGAGAGTCCAAGCTGGATCATGTCCTCTAGGAATCTGGTGAGAGAACACTGCACTCCTCACTAAAAACTGAAAAGCTCTGCCTGGCTCTAGGGAAGACTTTACTACACGTATGCTCAGTGAACCAAATACCTGGTTATATGCAAATTTTCCTTTTTTAAAATAGTAATTTCAACTTGTATTTTAGATTCTATGGGTACATGTTCAGGTTTGCTGCATAGGGATTTTGCATGATGCTGAGGTTTGGAATATAAATGATCCCATCACCCAGGTAGTGAGCATAGTGCCCAACACGTAGTTTTTTTAGCCCTTGCTCCCTCCCCTCTCTCCTTCCTGGTAATCTCAGTGTCTAATGTTGCCATCTTTACGTCCATGAATATCCAATGTTTAGCTCCCACTTCAAAGTGAGAACACGGCTGGGCGCGGTGGCTCACGCTTGTAATCCCAGCACTTCGGGAGGCCGAGGCGGGCGGATTATGAGGTCAGCAGATCAAGACCACCCTGGCTAGCATGGTGAAACCCCGTCTCTACTAAAAATACAAAAAATGAGCTGGGCATGGTGGCACATGCCTCTAGTCCCAGCTACTCGGGAGGCTGAGGCAGGAGAATTACTTGAACTCAGGAGGCAGAGGTTGCAGTGAGCCGGGACAGCGCCACTGCACTCCAGCCTGGGCAACAGAGACTCCATCTCAAAAAAAAAAAAAAAAGAAGTGAGAACACGAGGTATTTGGTTTTCTGTTTCTGCATTTGCTTAGGATAAGGGCCTCCAGCTGCAACTATGTTGCTGCAAAAGACACAATTTCATTCTTTTTTATGACTGCATAGCATTCTATGGTATATATGTACTATGTTTTCTTTATCCAATCCACTGTTGATGGGCACCTAGGTTAATTCTGTGTCTTTGCCAGTGTGAACAGTGCTACAATGAACATTTGAGTGTCTTTTCAGTAGAACAATTTATTTTCCTTTTGGTATATACCCAGTAAAGGGATTGCTGGGTCGAATGGTAGTTCTGTTTTAAGTCCTTTGAGAAATCTCCAAACTGCTTTCTACAGTGGCTGAACTAATTTACATTCCCACCAACAATGTATAAGCATTCCTTTTTCTCCACAGCCTCACCAGCATCTGTTGTTTTTTTATTTTTCTGGAGACAGGGTCTCAATCTGTTGCCCAGGTTGGAGTGCAATGGCATGATCATGGCTTGTAATTATGGCTACAGCCTCAAACTCCTGTGCTCAAGCAATTCTCTCACCTCAGCCTCCCAAGTAGCTGGGACTACAGGGACACACTATCATGTCTGGCTAATTTGTTGTCTATTTTGTAGAGATGGGGGTCTCATTATGTTGCCCAGGCTGGTCTCAAACGCCTGGTCTCAAGTGATCCTCCTGCCTCAGCCTCCCAAAATGCTGGGATTACAGGTGTGAGCCACTATGCACAGCCACATCTGTTATTTTTTCACTGTTTAATAATAGCCATTTTAACTGATGTGAGATGGTTTCTCATTGTGGTTTTGATGTGGATTTCTCTGATGATTAGTTATGTTGAACAATTTTTCATGTTTATTGGCCACTTGTATGTCTTCTTTGCCCACTTTTTAATGTTTTTTGCTTGTTCAATTAACTTCTTCACAGGTTCTGGATATTAGACCTTGGTCAGACGCATAGTTTGTGAATATTTTCTTCTACTCTGTAGGGTATCTATTTACTCTGTTGATAGTTTTTGTGCTGTGCAGAAGCTCTTTAGCTTAATTAGGTCCCACCTGTCAATCATTGTTTCAACTGCTTTTGAAGACTTAGTCATAGTTCTTTCCCAAGGCCAATGTCCAGAACGGTATTTCCTAGATGTTCTAGGATTTTTACAGTTTGAGGTCTTATATTTAAATCTTTAATCCATCTTGAGTTAATTTTTGTATATGGTAAAAGGTAGGGGTCCAGTTTCATTCTTCTGCATATGGCAAGCCAGTCATCCCAGCACCATTTATTGAATAGGGAGTCCTTTCCCCATTGCTTATTTCTGTTGACTTTGTCAAAGATCAGATGACTGTAGTGTGCAGCTTCATTTCTGGGTTCTCTACTCTGTTCTGCTGGTCTATGTCTCTGTTTTGTACCCATACCATGCTGTTTTGGTTAGCATAGCCTTACAGTATTATTTGAAGTTGGGTAATGTGATGCCTCTGGCTTTGGTCTTTTTGCTTAGGATTGCTTTGGCTATTTGGGCTCTCTTTTGGTTCTACATGAATTTTAGAAAGTTTTTTTCTTATTCTGTGAAAAATGACTTCAGTAGTTTGGTAGGAATAGTGCTGAATCTGTAGATTGCTTTGGGCAGTATGGACATTTTAACAATATTGGCTCTTCCAATCCCTGAGCATGGAATGTTTTACCATTTGTTTGTGTCATCTCTAATTTACTTCAGCAGTGTGAATTTTCTTAACATAGGTCTTCTTGGGCCAGCTTGCCTTCAGAGAAGAGAAGAAAAGCTAACAATTTTTGATAGCTACTGTTACTGATAGTGAATAACATAAGAATCGGCTTTGATCTATTTTGGTTTAAGCAATTCTAGATGAGGTGGGGTGGGGGCGGGTAGGAAGCACTGTTTAAATTATTCAGACGTGTGCTTCAGTTCTTTCCACAGCTAGCAAGAAATTTAAACTCTTCGTAAGTCTCAGGGCTGAAATTCAAACTACAACTTGCTGAGCTGGTACCTGCACTGTGCATGTGTAGTACATGTGCTGGAGAGAGAAGGAGAGAGATCCTGTGAGTGTTCGACTATTACTGACTGAAGAGTTACAGCCAGAGAGAAACTTCATATGGGCTATCCATTTTCGTTGTAGGAATATACAAAGCAGTTGGAATAAACTCTGTTTCTACAAAAGACCAGTCGTAAATTTTTCGTTTGCAATGTAATATGATCTGAATTGTTCAGGAAGTTTGGGAAAAGACTGCGCAGAATAAAGAAAACAAAATTTCCCTAAAAAAAAAAAAAGAACTGAACCCCAAAGGAGTGGAACAAAAACGAAAGTGTAGAGTGAATCACTAATAACCTCTCACAGTGGTTCTCAACCTTGGCTGTCTGGGGCAGGGCTCATCAGTTCTCATTCAGTTGGTATGTGTCCGGCCCAGGCACTAGGACTTTTGGAAAGCTCCCAGGAGATTCCAATGTGCTTCTAGAATGTGGAGTCACAGGCCGATGGTAACACATTTGGGTGGAGTGGCTTTTTCATGTGGAAATTGCTGTATACAGTTGAAGCACTCTGCAAGGCAGATTGTTTAGATTTTTCTGATATTCTTAAGAATGAATCACAGGATGGATCAGATTGTTTAACCACCTTGATGATGAACGTTTACATAAGAATAAAGTAGCTGACCCTGTCTTTTTCTAATCTGTGATGACGACGTATCCTAGAAGCAGGTGCAAGTTTTAGGAAAAAAATCCTCAGGTTTCGTTCTGCTGCTTCTTGATTCCTGTCTCACAATTTAGGATGAATATGATGAGTTACTCTTCCCACTTCCCTCTCTCAAATCCTTTTTTCTTTCTGGTACTTGATGTGCTATGTGATCTGGGGCAAGTTATTAGTCCTTTCTGAACCTCAGTTTCCTTCACTGTCAGATAAAGATATCATTTCCACCTCATAGGTTTGCTATGAAAGTTAAATGAGAAAATGCAAGCAAACATTTAACACATCGCTTAGAACACTGTAAACGTTCAATAAATGCTGGGTACTACCACACTTATAATTAGTCTTTGTGCTTTTTTTTTTTAAAGTGATGTCAACTATTGAAATACCATCAGCACAGTCTCACTCAGACTCACAGCTAGAGGATCTATGTTTCTAAAGCCTTTGTTTTATGGGCAAATATCTACCCTGCTGTGAACAGAAGGGCTCTTTGAACGTAAGAAATAGTTCCATCCACAAAGGAAGAAAAGAAATGTTACAGGAAAATGCAAGTATTTGATTATTACTGACTGCAACAGAACTTAGAAGACACGCTCCTGTCATTTCCTACTGGAGGAGACACACACAGCGATTAATTTCCTTGCTTTTAAAAATCGGAAACCATGAAGATCAACAAGTTAGAAATGTAATTAACAACTCCTGCTAGTTAACGCGTTGCCGCAGGTGCTGTTGGTCTAGATAAAAAGGATTTGATTCTGTAAGCTCCCTACTTTCTGCTACTGAAATGAATGCTTAATGGGTTTCACCATGAAAGAAAATGATACTGGCATAGACGGGGTTTGCAATAACAATTACTTTTAACTAATGGTGACAGAAGAAGTGACAAGTCTGCTCTGTTGAACAGAGGCAGCCCCAGCCAAATGAAAAAGAGAAAGGGAAAAAAGCCCAGCAGCGCAATATAACTTCACCATAGGTTGAAATAAGACAATCAGAAACAAAGTTAGCCTCCCACCCAGCGAGGGTGGTTATCCTAGCAAGGCCTCCAATCTTGTTTAAGAGAAATAAAAATTGGAGGAATTGTGGCAGAACCCTATTATAACCCTGGTCAGGGGACAAGGATAATACTCAGGCTACAGGTTTTTGTGTGATAGTGAAAGGTGCTCCACACATCACTTTAATCCACAATGTAACAGTGAACAGGACCCACGTGCAGCAGGGGGCTTCTTCCCAGGGCTGTGCTGAACCTTCGCTCAGCACCAGGCTTTGTTCTGAGGCTTGTTAAAAGTTAGAACCCGCATCCTCTTGGGGAGGCAGGAAATATTTAGGGCAGTAAGGTGGCAACTAATAGGTTTTCCCAACTATTGGAACTGGAGCTGTAATTTACAAGGAGGAAGCTGGGTTTAGTGGTTAGGGTGATGGCTGACCTAGTTACAAAATAACACAGATTTGTTTTCATGCAGGCTCTGGCCCAGACAAAATTTACCTTTGCCTTAGAAAGAAAAAAAGAAATTCACAAAGCTTATGAATATAGGAGAGAAATATTTAGCCTGTGAAACAGCGAACATTACATTTTCATTTCAGCTCCTGGACACCTATATCCGAAGCTCCTCTTGTAGGCCCTGCACAATTTCTAATAGTTAAAGCTCGTCCAAAGAATGAATGTACGCACTTTTAAATTTCACATTTTCCTCTGGAAACGCTCGGTCTTAACTTTCGTGCAAGGTCAGAATGACACTTCCTTGCTACTTTTATCTTTACTTCTCTAATGCCTTCTGATTGAAAAGTCAAAAGCAAAAAAACAACGAATGCCTTTCTAACTCAGTTCTCTCATAAAGGAACTGACAATAAAATAATATCGACTGTTTCTTCCAGTTAAATGACAGATGTTACTATTAGTACCTTGTAATGTATACCAATATTATTAGAGTCCCCTATGCTTGCTGTTGCATAAAACTCATGTGATTAAATATCAAGGAAAACAACAACACCAAAGTAATATGAATTTAACTACTTGAAAACTTAAAATACTCCTAACAGTATTCCTCACTTCAACATTCTGTACATAAAACACAAATAAACCATGGTAAAAATTCCTTTATAGTCTAATGCTAATTGTGAGTTCCCAGAACATGGTCAGGTCCGCTGCAGCAAAACATGAGTGTTAACTACCTGTCCAGACAGACCTGTTCTGAATCTTACTTACGGGAAAATGTGTGTTTTTTGTTTGTTTGTTTGTTTGTTTGAGAGAGGGTCTTGCTCTGTCGTCTAGGCTGGAGTGCAGTGGCGCAATCTTGGCTCACTACAACCTCTGCCTCCCAGGTTCAAGAGATTCTCCAGCCTCAGCCTCCAAGTAGCTGGGATTAATTACAGGCATGAACCACCATGCCCAGCTAATTTCTGTATTTTTAGTAGAGAGAGGGTTTCACCATGTTGGCCAGGCTGATCTTGAACTCCTGTCCTCAAGCCATCCGCCCGTCTTGGCCTCCCAAAGTGTTGGGATTACAGGCATAAGCCACCGTGCCTGGCCTGGAAAATGTTCTTTTTAATTGCCTACAAAAGAATTTTAAGAGTCGACATTCTCTCATCCCCTCAGTTTTATTTTCTTGCAAACAAAATATAAAAAATTGAATTACCAATTTGTTTAGGCGAATTACCCCCAATTGTGGACTTTACCTTGAAAACTTAAACTGATCAGATGCCATCTGAACAGATTTAGCAGACATTTTTCTTTCAATCCTTATTGATTCTATTTGTATTTCTCTGAATGAAGAACATTTTTTATACTATAAAATCTTGCACATAAGGCAGTAAGAAGACATGTTAATCTATCATAGCTAAGTAATTTATATTCAAAAGTGTTATTTTCTAGGTACAAAAGTACTGTGCTACAGCCATACTGGGAAATAATATAGTTGTTAAAAAAAAAAAAAAATTGAGCAGCTGGGCGCGGTGGCTCATGCCTGTAAATCCCAGCACTTTGGGAGGCTGAGGTGGGCGGATCACCTGAGGTCGGGAGTTCAAGACCAGCCTGACCAACATGGAGAAACCCCGTCACTACTAAAATTACAAAATTAGCCAGGCATGGTGGCGCCATGCCTGTAATCCCAGCTACTCGGGAGGCTGAGGCAGGAGAATAGCTTGAACCCAGGAGGCGGAGGTTACAGTGAGCCAAGATCACGTCATTGTACTCCAGCCTGGGCAACAAGAGCAAAACTCCGTTCCCACGCCAAAAAAAGAGCTATTTGGGGAAATCTGCCCTGCCTACATGAGAGTGGTAAATAAATATAAATATCAGGCAAAATGATTCAGCATCCAAATGGCCCACATGACCCGGAATTGAGAGCAGAAAGCTACCCCTAGGACTGAGCTCTTTGAAGACACAGAAGTTAGGGAAATAGCACCTACTGAGCATATTGTCTTACTCATCTCTGAAACTCCACAGTGAGAGCACAATGCTTGAAAGAGTATGATGTTCAATAAATACAAATAGTAAATTATTGCAAAATACAAACAAGTTGATAAATAAAATGAAAGATGTGTGGGCTGAAGTAGTCAAGAAAAAGCTTTGGACCGGGCGTGGTGGCTTATGCCTATAATCCCAGCACTTTGGGAGGCCAAGGTGGGTGGATCACCTTAGGCTGGGAGTTCGAGACCAGCCTGGCCAACATGGTGAAACCCATCTCTATGAAAAAATACAAAACTTAGCCAGGCGTGGTGGCACGCGCCTGTAATCCCAGCTATTCAGTAGGCTGAGGCGGGAGAATCGCTTGGATCTGGGAGGCGGAGGTTGCAACGAGCCAAGATTGTGCTATTGCGCTCCAGCCTGGGTGACAGAGAGAGACTCTGTCTCAAAAAAACAAAAAAGCAAAACAAAATAAAAAAAGAGAATCAGAAAAAGCTTTGGAAAGAGATGCAATTTGATCTGAATCTTTCTTGAGTATAAACAAACGGAGGCTCTAAGGCCTTACCTAGGAAGAAGGCAGAGGATAAGGAAGGAAATATTACAGAGAAAAGTATTCTAGATGACAAATGGACAACAGGAAGAATGAAGAATGACATTCCTCAGCTTTGCAAAGACCACCCAAATTGAACTTAGAGTCTAAGTCAAAATGCAGTGAGGGATAATGCTGGATATGATGGGAGGGGCACTTAGTAGGGAATCTGTCCTGAAGAAAGCAGGGAGTCAATGAAGAGTTCTGAGAGTATTTACAAGGAGTCATTTCCAAGAACGAACAGCTGCAGATTAAGAGAGATGATGAGGCCTATGCAAAGGGCCACTAGTAAGATAAGATGCAGAAATGAGACTAGTACCTTTCACAAATATTTACTGCAGGAACAGAGGCTAGTCTTCTTGCTAAATCCTGGGGTTACAAAGATGAGTAAGACCTAGTTCATGCATACAAGGAGTAAGTGTGATAAAGGAAGTTTGTATGAGGTGCTGTGGGAGCAAAGATGAAAGGAACTAATCTAGCCTGCAGAAATCAGGACAGATTTCTCAGAACCAAAGGAGAGAGCCAGGCAAAGAGGGACACGGACAAGAGAATCAGCAAGGTGCATATATGTGTGTGCACATGTGTATTCATTACTATAAGCAATTTAGGACGACCAGAGTGAAAATAACACAGCAGAGCAAGCTAGACTCAGATATGGCTCCTGAGGCTTGGCCTGAGGGTGTCCATCAGGAAGCCCTTAATCTACCATGGAGTTCTATCAGGGGCAATCCTCAGATTCACAGACAGAGTTAGATCAAGAAAGGTGGGCTTCTCTCTCTCTATCTCTCTCTCTCTGCACCTAGAAAATATTTAGTAGCTGAGTATCTTGTAAAGCTGGAACATGTGCAGAAATCAATTAAATACTGGATGAAATAGATTTTTCCTAAATCCCTACTTCCTTATTAACTTGAATGTTTTAAAGTTTAAAAAAAAAACAACAAAAAAAAACACCCTAAAGGGTTTTTTTAGATTACTGTTTAAAATATTTACTCAGGTGGCCAGGCGCAGTGGCTCACGCCTGTAATCCCAGCACTTTGGGAGGCCAAGGCGGGTGGATCACGAGGTCAGGAGATCGAGACCATCCTGGCTAACACAGTGAAACGCCGTCTCTACTAAAAATACAAAAAAATTAGCCATGCGCGGTGGCGGGCACCTGTAGTCCCAGCTACTCAGGAGGCTGAGGCAGAAGAATGGCATGAACCTGGGAGGCGAAGCTTGCAGTGAGCCGAGATCGAGCCACTGCATTCTAGCCTGAGTGACAGAGCAAAACTCTGTCTCAAAAAAAATAAAATAAAATAAAATAAAATAAAACAAAATATTTACTCGGGTGTATGGATAGGTCATATTTTATTAACTTCTAAAATATATCTACCCAGAGCTGCTGCTATTTTAACCAACATAGGGATGTTGCCAATTCATTGGACCTAAGTATTATCTTATCAAAGCTCTCTCTTAGCTTGTGTCAGTCATGAGACAGGGTGTTGTAGCTGTAGGGGTGGAAGCATGTGATGTCCTTCCTCATTCATCACAAGGGTCATGGCCAACACCCCTGGAAGAAAAGACAGATTAACAAGATAAAAACATAACAAATTGATTTAGTCAAAGTTTTTACGTGACACAAGATCCTTCAGAATGAGAGCCCAATAACTCAAGAACTCAAGGAAAACTGCCTATGTTTATGCTTAGGTTCAACGAAGAATGGACAAAAGGGTATGAGCTAACAATGGTAATAGACTGACGGGCAGGGAAGGTCACAGAGTCTTTGCTTCTGAGGCCCTTCCAACCCCCTTCAGTGGAGAGTGCTCTGTATGCCAAAGGGCCAAACTTTGGGGTATCACTTTCTGAGTCCCAACATGGTTAAACATTCTGGTTAACAGAATGTTCTTCATGACATACGTGGATGATCAGAAGAAAGAAAAACCTGCAAACCTTCCTGCCTTTTATACAGCATCTGCTGAAGCCTTACAGAGTCCAAGGAACTGGGGGTAAAATAAAGATGAATAAAAGCTGCGGAAAATAAGCTCCATGGTGGTAGGGATTTTTGTTCCTTTTCTTTGGAGTTGTTTTCCAGAACTGTAGAACCCACTAAGTGTCCATAATGTTTTTGAATGAGTTAAAAAACAGAATTCCTACCCTTAGGGAGTATACTATTGGCTCATAATTAAATGTGTCTTATTGTTGAGGTTTTAAGAACATATGAGATTATCGCTGTGAACAGCAACTGTCACTGTACCACGGATTCATGGAATTGACAGAGAAGAGATTTTTCAGGTGGTGGCAAATGAGCAAATGTTTCCTACCCAAACATCACCAGAGTAAGAAAAATCACCATCTCCTCAAAAATATGAGCCAGTACCTACATCCCTGAAGAGTCTTTCTTGGTACCCATAGATTAATGAGAACCCAGATTTCAACATAACTCCTTCCAAGTGCCAAGACATAAAATCCTTGAGATTTTTATCTGGCTCTAATAAAAACCTGTATCTTTTTGGACAGCCAGATTATCTTATCATGTCCCTCCCCCAAGATACGTTCAGGTCTTCAAGCCCTGTGTGAATTTCACTTCTCTAGCAAGTTGTCCTTGTTTCTCTTCTCCTCCATGGTGACTCTGTGTCCCCTGGGCACCAACACACCCTGTGCATCACAGAGCACTCACTAAGACACAACTGTGTCTTTGTTATTATAGCACGCATTCATTTTTATCTCTAGGGACTATAAACTTGCCAAAGACAAGCACTTATGAATTCTCAGATCTACTTTTTCTATAAAAGCTAACCCAATCCATTTTAATAATATACATGCAATATTTCTACCTAGTCATCCGAAACCTTCCACTTCATGTACAAGAGTCACTAGATTTTATGTTAATAAATTGACATAAGGAGTCCCATACTATTTTTAAATTTTTGATTGAAGAAGAATCTGAGAGACACAGCTGGATTCTCAGCGAATGTATGGACTAGAAAGATAAGTTGTTTCCTGAACCTTCAAGACTTTTTTTTGTATTATTTTCCTGCTAAATTGCATATTTCTGTCCTTCAGAGAAGTCTTGAAGAGATCTGATTTCCTTCTGTTCTATTGTGTTGGTGTGAACGCCTTTGCAATTGAATAGGAGGCCGCGGAGGGTGGCAGGAACAAGTCGGCAGAAGTTACACAAAGTGAGGTGTGTGCTTTGTGACTGGTTACAGCTCTAATGAGGCCAAGGTCATGGGTTCAACCCCTGAAAAGGCAGGTACTTCAGTTAATTCCCTGCCAAAGGACTGCACCCCTAAACTACTGCAGATTTCCTAGAAATCCAAAGAAGTGAACGTTGGGGATGTGGGTGGGCTAACAATGCAAGGTCCTGAGAGGCAAAGGAGACCTCAAAATGCCCTGCCTCCCCCAAGTGTCAGAACAGGCCACTCATCAGGAGGAAGGGGCCAGTGCAGGGGCCCCTGCCCTGACACAGCTACAGAAAAACGCTGAATGAGCAGGAGGATCAGAAGAGAGCTCAAGGTCTGAATCTGCCAAGGACAATCAGGGTAACTTGTTCTAGGTGTGTCTAGTTCCCGAGTGATCATCAGGACACACATACACACGTATTCAAAGATACACAACGAAACCCATAGAGGAGCTGCCTGCGAGAAGAGCCAGAAATGAGAGGGGACGTTCTGAAAAACCAAACTTGCCTTGCACATACCAGATAAAAGCATGCCTTGAACTCAGAAGTATGATTACCTCAACTGTACATCTGAGGTCCAAAAAAAGATGTGTGTGGATCGGGGGGAGTGAATTTAGTTATTCATGACTCCAGGAAGATAAAGCATGCTTGTAATTATTGATGGCTTCCTTCGAGGACAGAAATAAAGTGGCATAAAATAGTAATTATTTCATATTTTTAGACTGACAGGGAAAAGAGGAGGGAATATTAACCTAAGTTCAAAGCAGTAAGCCTAAAACACCCAAATACAGTAGAAACTTCCTTTGCAATTCTCTCACTATATCAAATCTTAAAAGAGACAATTTTGCTGTCCTGAATTCTCACGAATTCTGAGCTCTCCCCAAGACCAGGTTCCTGCCAAACTATAGCAGTGAGCCCCGTATCTTTTCAAAGAAATGTAACATAGTTTTACAAGAACCTTCTCACAGGTGGTGTGCAACTTGCCTGTTCTACAGGAGTACCAACCAGGGGCCTCCTTCTACCGCTGCACCATAAATTCCATTTCCACAACTCAGCGATTTAACTTCTGCAGAGAGAGAGCCTGAAGGATGGATTTGCTTAAGGAGCAAAAAAAAAAAAAAAAAAAAAAGGCTGTGGGCTGATGCTGCCCTATCACACAGTACAGAAACAAACTCTTTCTTTTCTTTATTATACTCTAAGTTCTAGGGTACATGTGCACAACGAAACTCTTTATATGTAGGTATAAAGGCTGAGATGACTAACTCTGGTTTAGTCCTAGCGTAATATTAAAAATATTCCAAGCCCACAAAAGGACCAAAGCCTCGTGTTCTTTTTATGTTTTATTACATAATAATTCATACATATAAAAGAATATGTGTAGCTCTTATGCAAATTTCAAAGCATTATAATCTAAGTCCATATCAGCATAAGATATAGATCTAAAATGGCTGAATCATTTTTTAAAACTTAAAACAATTCTTTAAACAACGCATTCGTTTGTTAAGTTGTTGGGCAATTATAAATTGTGTTCAATCAAGGAGATATCAGAGATGGATTAAGTCCCCAGTCTCCAGCGAACCACACAGTAGTAAAGTAGGGTTAAGTGCCCAGGTGAACCACACAGTAGGTTCAGGCCAAAGGGGGCACCGAAAGATCACAAAAAGAACACGGGGATTTCGCTCCATCCTTGAAGGTCACGGAGTCCAGCCTTTAAGAGGCACTCAATAAATATTTGACAAAAAAGGTGTGAAATTCAGAGAAACTGCTTAACTTCTCTAACACTCAGTTTCTTTCTATGTAAAATGGAATAAGGCCCTGTGTATACCAGCCATCCTTGGAAGGATCAAAATAAGAATGTATCTGGAAATGCTTTATGGGCTGCAAAGAGCAATATGATTTAAAGAAATGCCATTTTATACAGGTTCTTCAGATTTTTTTTGATTGAGAGGATTCTGTGCAATTGCTTTGGGGAGGGAAAGGTGTTAGATGGTGGTTTTAACTCACCAGGGTTTGAATTTCACTTCAGGATATCCTGCTGTTATTCTGTCTCTTTCATCTGAAATCGGTTCCAAACGTGCAGCTTGGTCACTGAGTCCCTATAAGCTATAACAGAAATTATGTTCCCCGCATATGAAAAATTAACGTGAGTTACAGCACCTGGCACATTTGAAGTCTTAAAGGCCGGCTCCTTGCTGCAGCTGAAACAATTGTGCTGAACGTAAAAGGCAGAAAGGAGCCCTGATATCCTTGCAATGTGGAAAATTCTGTTTCCTTCCATTTCTCTCTATAAATATTTGTTTAATCTTATTAAAAGAATATTAAAGTGCTTAAGCACTTTGGAGTGAGAAAAGGCTCTTTTCTGAAGAAGGTTTACCTGTGTAGGTATGTTATATTATTCCCATTAGGTTTTGAAAAATCCTGAAAACTGACCCCAGACGCCCATCGTTAATTCTGGGGAACCCAAGGTTGAGAAGTGCTGGTTGTGGCTATGGGTCAACAGGCCATCTTTTTTTTTTTGAGACATAGTCTAACTGTCGCCCAGGCTAGAGTACAGTGGCAACATCTCAGCTCGCCACAACCTCCACCTCCCGGGTTCAAGCGATTCTCCTGCCTCAGCCTCCCGAGTAACTGGGATTACAGGCACCTGCCACTATGCCCAGTTAATTTTTGTATTTTTAGTAGAGATGAGGTTTCACCACGTTGGCCAGGCTGCTCTCAAACTCCTGACCTC
Organism: Macaca mulatta; assembly: GCF_049350105.2. Classification (NCBI taxonomy): domain Eukaryota; kingdom Metazoa; phylum Chordata; class Mammalia; order Primates; family Cercopithecidae; genus Macaca; species Macaca mulatta. The sequence goes on along the minus strand of NC_133406.1, from coordinate 71,990,269 downwards.
AGGTGATCTGCCCACCTCGGTTTCCCAAAGTGCTGGGATTACAGGTGTGAGTCACCGCGCCCAACCAATAGGCCAGCTTAATGGTGATTCCACTGGTCAACAATTTCCAGTATTTCCTTCCCAGTATCCACTCCTCCCCACAACTCCATAAAAACGCCCCTAAAATTGTAATATTTTATTACACAATTTAATTAAGTTAGAAACATTTAGCCAGCAGAGTTCATTAACAAGTATAAGAGATCAGGCCAGGCGTGGTGGCTCATGCCTGTAATCCCAGCACTTTGGGAGGCCTAGGCAGGCAGATCACCTGAGGTCAGGAGTTCAAGACCAGCCTGGCCAACATGGTGAAACATCGTTTCCACTAAAAATACAAAAATTAGCCAGGCATGGTGGTACACACCTGTAATCCCAGCTACTCGCGAGGCTGAGGCAGGAGAATCACTTGAACCTGAGAGGCGGAGACTGTGCCATTGCATTCTAGCCTGGGTGACAGAATGAGACTCCATCTCGGAAAAAAAAAAAAAAAAGAGATCAGGCTGTGATTTTGATGGCTCACTGTGTGCTAGGGTTGTACTGAGTACCTAACTTTCTTCACTCTGTCATTTAATTCTCATGCTGAGCTTGGTAGGGTGGGTGTTCACATGCTTTTATTTTTTTTGAGATGGAGGCTAGAGTGCAGTGGCGTGAACTCAGCTCACTGCAACCTCTGCCTCCTGGGTTCCTAGGTTCAAGCCATTCTCCTGCCTCAGCCTCCCAAGTAGTTGGGACTACACCACACCCGGCTAATTTTTGTATTTTCAGTGGAGACAGGGTTTCACTGTGTTGGCCAGGCTGGTCTCAAACTCCTGACCTCAAGTGATCCATCCGCCTCAGCCTCCCAAAGTGTTGGGATTACAGGCGTGAGCCACCATGCCCAGCCCGTACTTTTTTATTTTTATTTTTTTAAGAGACAGGGTCTCACTTTGTCTCCCAGGCCGGAGTAAGTGATATGGCTCACTACAGCATCAACCTCCTGACTCAGGGGATCTTCCCACCTCAGCCTACCCAAGTGTAGCTAGGACTACAGGCCTGGGCTACCACAGCTGGCTAAACTCAATACATTTTTTGTGTGTGTGTGTGTGTAGAGAATGAGGTCTTGCTACATTGCCCAGGCAGGTCTCAAAATCCTGGCTTCAAGCGATCCTCCCACCTCAGCCTACCAAGTGCTGGGATTAATGGCACTGGCATTAGTATGCACATTTTACAGATAAGGGAACCTGGGAGTTCAGAGAGGTTAAGTGATAACTGGCCTAAAGACAAACCATCTGGAAAGAATGAAATCAGAATTCAAACCCAATCCACCTGCCACAAAGTCCCTGCTTTGCGGTTTCAACTGAAATAAGGTCATGCACTAACGACATTTCAGTCAATGACAGACCACGTGAACAAAGGTGGTCCCATAAGATTGTAATACTATATTCTCACTGTGCCTTTTCTATGTTTAGATCTGCTTGGATACACAAATACTTACCATTGTGTTACAATTGCCTACAGTATTCAGTACAGTAACATGCTGTACAGGTTTGTAACCTAGGAGCAATAGGCTACACCATACAGCCTAGGTGAATAGTAGACTCTCTCATGTAGCTTTGTGTAAGTATACTCTAGCATGCTGGCACAAGGACCAAACTGCTTTACTAAGGCAGTTCTTGGAACATATCCCTGTCATTAAGTTATGCATTAATGTACAGGAAACCTTGAAATACTGAAAGGCGGAAAGTGAAAACAGCATTTCCTTACCTAACATACAGATTGCTGAATTTTGTATTCTTTAATGGAACTTTTTACAGGAAATCTGTTGTATGTATGTTTTAGTCTTACCACCTATTTTATAAAACTACAACTAAAAAAGAAGGGGAATCCCTTTATTAGAGCACGTAATTCAATTTTTTTTAATTCAGAAAACATAATGATTTAAATCCATCTGAAGCCACTTCTCCCCCGAGACAACTCTGAAAGCATTCTGAGGAGAGCCAGAGTCACAGCAGCCCTGGGGACAAGGTCCCCTTCTCATGCACAGCTTCAGACAGCCAGAACCAGGGTTAGTTCACAGAACTTCAGGAAAACAGCATTAGGATTTCATGGCCCTTAATACTGATAAAGATCAACTAAAAATTATTCTGCCGGTTTGATAAAACAAGAGGAAAGCTAAGATGAATACACTAGGGAATAAATCTGGGGGACATGAGAAAAAAGTCTTTATAACTGCTGAAGCAGGACACCTTAATCACAGCGTTTGGCTCATGCAAACAATTTATTTTTTAAAACAACTAATCTAAGCCAGACATGACCAAAATTCACTGAAACTGGGTTCTAACAGCTCTATTCCAAGGAGGCTAAATGGGCTTTCCTGGTTCCCCACTACACTCAGAGGAAACAAAGAAATGACAATAATCTCACCCTTAAATAACCCATGAGCCAAGAGAACAAAATATCAAAAGGGAGACATCTGCCTACCTGAGGAACGGCACACAGAACAAATATTTAAATGGAACCCTGTCTCCTTCTGAGACAAATCACATTGGGTGTTAAAATATGTCTAGGCCAGGCGCGGTGGCTCACACCTGTAACCCTAGCACTTCGGGAGGCCGAGGCGGGCAGATCACTTGAGGTCAGGAGTTCGAGACCAGCCTGGCCAACATGATGAAGCCGTCTCTACTAAAAATACAAAAATTAGCCGGAAATTGCTTGAACCCGGGAGGCGGAGGTTGCAGTGAGCCAAGATCGTGCCACTGCACTCCAGTCTGGGCAACAGAGCGAGACCAGATTCTGTCTCAAAAAAAAAAAAAAAAGTCTAAAACTCAGTTTAAAATACAACATACTTGGCCAGGTGCGGGGGCTCGCGTCTGTAATCCCAGCACTTTAGGAGGTCGGGAGTTCGAGACCAGCCTGACCAACATGGAAAAACCCCATCTCTACTAAAAATAGAAAATTAGCCGGGCATAGTGACGCATTCCTGTAATCCCAGCTACTCCGGAGGCTGAGGCAGGAAAATTGCTTGAACCCAGGAGGCGGAGGTTGCGGTGAGCTGAGATCGCGCCATTGTGCTCCAGTCTGGGCAACAAGAACTGCCTCAAAACAAACAAACACATCTATATATCTGGAAAAAAAAAAACCCGCCAAAAATGGTGATAAATGGCCAAAATATGTATGTGTGCGTTTATGTGTGTATGTGTGTATAAAGTGTATCTGAGAAGTCTGATAGGGACAGGTTCCAAGTGGAAGAAATTTATATATTATTAGGAGCTGCCTTCTAGCAGCTCAGGCAAGATATGCATCTTCTCCAGTGGCACCCACCAGACTGAGAAATGTGATACAAATTAAAAACTCCCCAAACAAACCTTTGTCTGAATTGCTCTGACCATAAGAATCCCATTCTGTTGAGACTTAAGACATTTTCCATTATTTCTCAATTTGTAGAATATACTTATTCCTACCTAAAGAAATCACTTTTCTTTCCTTCAAAAAAAAGTTAGATCCTGATACAATTAATATGACATGGAAATTCTTGCGTCGTTCATTTATCTTAAGCAATACTGTTTACGTTAAACTTCCGGCAAAAGAAAGGATAAGGGGTAGCTTTCTTTTGGGTGTGTGGGGCTGAGGCAGGCAGCAGATTTTGACCTGTATGTATGAACATTTGCAGAATTCTACTCCAATACTTTGAGGCCCTATGGAGGAAAACACACGTTCCTCTCATACATCTGGACAGACTGATTTGTCCTAGGTCATATACGAATTGTTGACAGAGAAACTGATGCTGAATCTATCAGATGATCTAACCACTAATACTAAACGATTCAGATTTCATAGAAATCATAAAGTAGGGTACACAGATATTTCTAATTGCGTAAGTATCATGGCTGTCATTTCTTCTGTATTATTTTAATTGATTTCAAAAAATTCTTTGGGGAAACAGAAAGGAAATAAACTATGGGTATTGACAGAAGTTCAGGGAAATCAAACAGAGAAGGGGTTTGCAAGTCGTAATAACACGCCATTGCAAGTTGCAGCCCTGGTGAGGGACCCAAGGCAACAGTGAATAACACTAATAAATGTCAATCAGAAAAATGCAGTAACAAAAAAGGCAGCAAACTGTCACATATGGCAGAATAATCCAGGCTGAATGCTTGTGAAGTTGCATCTCACTATCCACTAATGTTCTAAGGTTGGGAGTATGTGTAGTAGAAACAATTAGGAGACTTACGGCTAAACAGAAGCATCTCTCAGTTCTTCTAATCCCTTCTAAACCCAGAGGGATTTGATCTTTCATTCACTGGGGGCCAGGAACGGCAACTACCCATATAAAGTAAGCACCTACTATGTGCCTGGCATCCATGGTCTTAGGTGATGGCTTCCAGGAATTGCCAGGATCCCTGATGGAGGCTCCTTCGGTGCTGCCTGACCTGCTTTGCTCCTGCCACTGCAGACACCCACGCTGCTGCAGACTCCGAGCCACAGCAAGGCTCAGAAGATCAAGGGACCAGTCACAGCAGCCTTTTTAACTTTGGGAAAACCCAATGCTCACTTCACTCAAACGTTGCAAAGTGGTGCCATGACCCTTTAGCTCTTGGCTCACCAATTCAAAGAGCCACATCACATACAGCCCTTAAGCTGCCCACGGCATGATTCCGTGTCTAGTTCCTTTCCAGGTCCCCCCAAGCGGAAGACAGTTCTGGCAGGGAGTCTGGGCAAGATTACTACAATATTTAGCCTTTGTCCCTTCTTTTGCTACGTCTTATTGTAGAATAAGGCACACAGGTCTGAGAGATTGAGTATGCTGGACCTGAGACCTGTACTCAAAAGGTCCCTGCAGGACTGCAGGTCAGCTTAATCCAGCCCAGGAATCTCCATTTCAAAGATGAAGAAACTGAGGTTCAAAGAAAGCAAAACACGGTCTCTACTCAGAGTACTGGAAGGCCTGATATAAACTTAACCCCAAAGCCATGCCTCCTGCCTTAGTCAATTTACTGAGCACCTAACCAGTGAGAAACAGGCAGAAGTGAATGAGGCCAGATTTCACTCCCTTCACTACTGGTGTGAATGGATAAAGGTAACCCCACTTTCTCTCTGGGCTTTAGTTTTCTCATCTATTAAGTGAAAAACAGGATCGAATTGGTGATTTCTGATGTGCCTTTCAGCTCTGAAACTCTCATAAGAGTTGAGGATATAATTATATGTGTTGGTGTGTGCCAATGTATATGCATCATATATACAAACACAGGCACATATATACATATGGTATCTTGCAATTAAATACCGTTAGCAACCACACATCTTGCCCAATCCCTTACTGCGACCATGTCTTCCTATTTCCAAACCAAAACTGGACACTGCAACTCATCGTTGCAGCGCCTCAGAATCCAGGGCGTGTGGTCAGTGCTCACTGGCGTCCCTCCAAACACCCATGTAAGCGTACTTTAACACGTAAACGTACTTTACAAGACATATACTAAGTCATTAAATTCCTTGGAAGAAACAGCCAATTTGAAGCAGGGCTGGCCTGTGGGGAGCAGCATACACCGCAGGAAGTATAAGTTAAAGGTGACAGCCCGTGGCTGCCCAAATTTGGGGCTCCACTGCCAATGCACCGGGAGGGCAGTGAGTGCCCAGGCTTGGAACAAGCCTGGCTCGGAGCTCACATTTGAAGGCAGGAACCTGCACTCCCGAGTTTGCGCATCCTGCGTGAGCAACTGAAAACGTGCAGCGCAGGGCGTGCAGTGGGCACCGGTCCTGTTTCCTCTCGCACGTGGTGCCCGGCGTGAGGCTTCAGCGCGGGGCCTCCTCCCCTCCCCGCCTCCCACCCCGCCCTAGAGGCCGGCGCTAGGACCCCGCGAGCCGCACGCACTTCCTGGCGCCGCGATCCAAGCCTCCCGCTCGGCGCCCCCGGCTCCCGCCCGCCGCCGCCGCCCTACCTGGCGAAGCAGTACTCGCAGTGGTTGCCCCGCTCGTTGACCGTGAGCACGTAGGCATAGGCCGGGCAGGAGAACAGCAAGTCCCCCACCTGGAAGGGCTGCAGAGCCCGCAGCCCCCGGCCCTTGCCCGGGCTGCAGAAGCGCTCCAGGCCGCCGAGGCCCTCGGCCCTCATGGTGGCGGCGGGGCGCGGGCGCCGGCTGTGCCCGAGCTGCGGCTCCTGGCGAGCTGTTATTGGAGACGCGTCACCCAGAGCTGCGGGGGGCGGGGTGGGAGCCGCCCGGCGGACACGGCGGCGGCTCCCTGCTCCCCGGAAGGGACGGCGGCCCCGCCCGGGCCTCGCGCGCCCCCGCGGGGAGGGGGACGGGCCCGGCGGCCCCGCCCTGCGCCGGGACCCTCGGCGGCCGCCCCGCGCGCGCTCCGGGCCGTTTCCGGTGTGGCCGCGACAAAGAGCCGCAGCCCCTGTGGCTTCTGCGAGGAGGGCGTGAGGCGTGTGCGCCTCCGCGGCGTCTCCACGGAGCAAGCGGGACGCGCCCTCCTCGGTGGGAGGGGGGTCACCTGCGCGGAGCAGGTATCCCAGGGCCACCCCTAGACAGTCAGCCTGGCCCGAAGGATGACCACCAGCACCCGGTAAATAGAAGGGGGCGAAGCCGGCCCCCAAACCCTACGTTCACTTGCCCTTGTAAAGACCCCTGAAGGCAGTGATCGGGAACGCCAAGGAGAAAGCGGCAGAGGGGAAACCACAGTAGAGAATTTTGCTGTGCAGAGGGTTGACGTGTACTTTTCCAAGGTTAGAGGTTTTTAAACCTTGTGGCTTTAATGGGAACGTAGTTTGCCCTCTGCTCCTCTAGTAGAATTACATTGACGGAAGAGGAAATGCACTGGCCAGCCCAGCTCACCGAGTCTCTGCATGCTGCGAACGATGCAGAGGAAGCCAGAGATAACCTTGCCTTCAAGGAATTTAGGCTGTTGGGGGATAATGCGATGCTGTGGCCAGTGTCCAGGACACTGCGCTAGAGTTTGCAGTGGTTTTAATATGCTTGACCACCCACCAACTGTGATCTTAGAAAAGTCACTTGGGTTAGGAGTCAGAGGATTTAAAGCCCACAAAGCCTGAAACGTAAATCCTGTACACATGCACGCTATTACTTTTCATATGAGAAAGGAAAATATAATCCGTGTTCCACATGATTATGTAAAGACTGGAATTGACGTACATGCAGTAAAGACTAAAATTGTGACGAGATCATTTAGCAGAAAATACTACTTCAAACTAGAACCTCAAACAGTTACCTCTGTAAGTTCAGGACTGGTTTAGCAAGGGGAAAGGATGAATATGATTGGAGATGTAAAATCAGTGGAATTTTTGGCATTTCAGTAAAACAGCTTTCTCAGCTGGGTGTAGTGACTCAGCCCTGTAATCCCAACGCTGTGGGAGGCCAAGGTGGGAGGATCACTTGAGCCCAGGAATTGGAGAGTTGGAGACCAGCTTGGGCAACATAAAGACCCCATCTCTATGGGAAATTAACCACCTCTCAAGTGGTGCTGAGGTAGGAGGATTGCTTGAGCCTGGGAAGTCAAGGCTGCAGTGAGCTGTGATGACTCCATCATACTCCAGCCTGGGTGACAGAGCAAGACCTTGTCTCAAAAGAAAACAAAAAAGTCCTTACTAGTGACCAACTAAATAAGCTTGTAACCCCTCTTCAAGTAAAGGACATTATGATAGTATTTTTATTTATGCATTTTAAGAAACATGGACTATGACCAGCCACTGGGATAGAAAGATGGACAAAATCGGCCAGCTGTGGTGGCTCACGCCTGTAATCCCAGCACTTTGGGAGGCTGAGGCGGGCAGATCACCCGAGGTTGGGAGTTCAAGACCAGCCTGACCAACATGGAGGAACCCCATCACTACTAAAAATACGAAATTAGCCAGGCGTGGTGGCGCATGCCTGTAATCCCAGCTACTCTGGAGGCTGAGGCAGGAGAATCACTTGAACCCGGGAGGCGGAGGTTGCAGTGAGCCAAGATCGCACCATTACACTCCAACCTGGGCAATGAGAGCGAAACTCTGTCTCAAAAAAAAAAAAAAATAAGAAAGATGTACAAAACGTAGTCCTAGGTCCTTGCATTTGGCACATTCAAGTTCGGTAATACTCACCATTAGTTATTGAGTATTGTTGACCAGGCATCATGCTCCATCGTTAAACACATTACCTCGTTTATCTTTACAACAGCCTAATGAGTTAGGTATCATACCCCTCATCCCCCAGATTAGGAAGGAAACTAAGGCCCAGAAGGAATGATTTTCAAGGCCACACAATAAATTGCAGAATTTGGTTTCCAAGTCAGTCCGAATTCAGGGTCCATGCTCCTAACCACAGTGTTTTGCTGCAAACAAACACAGTTCACTGGGATAAGTGTAGTTATGGTGACTTGTACAAAATGTTCTGTGGTAGTAGAGGCAGGGAGTGACAGATTTAGCCGACTAAATAGTCAAGACAGGCATCACATTCAAGTAACAGAGCTGAGATGGAAGGATGGACAGGATTTTGCAAGTGGAGGTGGGGAGAAGAGTTTTCTGGGCAGAGAGAACTGCATACAAAGACAGAAGACCCTGAAAGGACAGAGCTTGTAGTTGGGGGGCCCCTGAGCATCTGGAAGAGGACAGGAAATGAGGCAGGAACAGCTGAAGAGCATCTTCTCCAGAGGTGAGTTTTGTTCCAGAGGCCATGGGAGAGCCAGTGAAAGTTTAAGCGAGGGGTGGCACATTGAGTCCAGTGTTTTAAACTGATCTGCCAGCAGCATTGTGGGTTGGCTGGGGTGCCAACATTCACCACTTCATAACTGTTTACATTTTTGTAAACAGCCTTGGCACATGAGACCACTGACAGTTTGCATTTGTCTGTGTGATGACCTGATTAGTGTTTACATCCTCCACCAGACTGTACAAGCTCCGTGAGGGCAGGGAATGAGTCCGTTTTTGTTACCCTTACATCACTAGCTCTTATCACTACTCCTGGAAGACAGAGAGAATGTAAAAAATATTTGAAGGTTGAATAAATGTCATGGAATCTCATTCTGATTTCTGAGGGCTCTAACCAGCAAAAAGATGAAAAGACTGACATAGAAGTAAACAGTTGCTGGGCACGGTGGCTCAAGCCTGTAATCCCAGCACTTTGGGAGGCCGAGACGGGCGGATCACGAGGTCAGGAGATCGAGACCATCCTGGCTAACACGGTGAAACCCCGTCTCTACTAAAAAATACAAAAAACTAGCCGGGTGAGGTGGCGGGCCCCTGTAGTCCCAGCTACTCGGGAGGCTGAGGCAGGAGAATGGCGTGAACCCGCGAGGCGGAGCTTGCAGTGAGCTGAGATCAGGCCACTGCACTCCAGCCTGGGCGACAGAGCGAGACTCCGTCTCAAAAAAAAAATAAATAAATAAACAGTTACAATACAGTAGATAATTTACTGTTTCAAGGATTAATGGTGCAAAGTAATCTACCTGTTTTTTTATTGCAAGAAACTTTTTCCACTTTAATTGGGAAAGATTTCCACAGCTGAGAAAAAAGCAATTACACAGCTACTAAATTGTCTTTCCAGATGAGCGCTGGCTTATTCTTGAGGGTGGAGGTGACTCTGATTTGAGAACACTGGAAAAGAAGCCACTTCATTTCAGAAAAATCCTTGTGATGAACTTAAATGACTCGAGAGGGGAAATGGTCACTGAAGCAGTAGCCATGAATTTAGGAGCTTAAATTACGAAGAAAACTGTGTTTAAAATAAACGGCCAAAGAATGGCAATAAACCAGCCCGGGGAGACTGATGACAGCGCTCTTCATGAAGCCCATACTTGTCACTCTGCCACTCTAATCTCACATTCCGTGAAAGAAGTCTTCAAGCAGCCAGGGCCCATCCACTTTTCCTATGCCCTCTGCTCCATAACGTAAGAGGTACGGAGTTTGAAAGGAGTTTTTTGGTTACTTTGCCTCACCGAAACTCAGGAAAAGTGGTACAAGGATGAAAACTCCTTTGCTTAATTTCTCTAACCTAGAAGTTGATGTAATTTATGAATGAAAGATCCTTCCAACCACAGATTAGCACATGAAAGCAATAGCTCTGGCCTAGGGAAATGAAGCCTTAGCAAAGAAGGTATCCCAGTGAACGTGAGCAAAGGGCCTAGATGCTGTATAGCTCTGCGTCTATGTCTACATGTCACTTATTGAGGACATACTATGTACTTACACTGTGAGAGACCCTAGTCATACCAAGGTGTAAAGACCAACATACATGTAAACAGTTATGAAGTGCTGAATGTTGGCACTCATAGATACTAGGTTCCAATCCCTGGAACCTACAAATGGCTTCAAAGGGTCTTGCAAGTGTGTTTTAAGGATCTTGAGAGAGTGAGAGTATCCTGGAATATCCAGGTGGGTCCTCTGTCCTGTCACAAGTTTTCGTATGAGAGAGGCAGAAGGAAATTTGACACAGACAGGAGAGGAGGCAGCAATGTGACTATGGAGGCAGCGATGAGAGCGATACAGTGATGGGCCAAGGAATGCTGGCAGCCGCCAGAGCTGGAAGAGGCAAGGAACACCTTTCCCCTAGAGCCTCAGGAGGGAGTGTGGCCCTGCCGATACCCTCATTTCAAAGTGTTAATCTAATATCAGACTTCTGGCCTCTAGAACTGTGATAGAATAAATTTCTGTTGTTTTAAGCCACCTGTTTTGTGGTAATTTGTCATAGCAGCCACAGGGAGGTAATAAAATTATAATCCAATAATATTTTAATAGGGGGCTGAACAAAGTGCAGTAGGAAGGCTTCACAGAGAATCTGACATTTTAGCTTCCAGAAGGAAGAGGAATGATTGACCAAGGGAAAGCAAGTCTCCCAAAATGGGCTTAAGACTAACAGTGCAGGGCTTGGCATGGTGGCTCCTGCCTGTAATCCCAGCAGTTTAGGAGGCCGAGATTGGTGGATCACTCAAGCCGAAGAGTTTGAGACCAGCCTGGGCAAAATGGTGAAACCCCATCTCTACAACAACAAAAACAGCGTGGTGGCATGTGCCTGTAGTCCCAGCTAATCAGGAGGCTAAGAAGGGAGGATCACCTGAGCCTGGGAGGTGGAGGTTTCAGTGAGCTTTGATCATGCCACTGCACTGCAGCCTGGGCAACGGAGCTAAGCCCTGTCTCAAAAATAAAAAACAGGCTGAGCATGGTGCCTCATGCCTGTAATCTCAGCACTTTGGGAGGCCGAGGCAGGCGGATCACAAGGTCAGGAGATTAAGACCATCCTGGCCAACACGGTGAAACCTCATCACTACGAAAAATACAAAAAATTAGCCAGGCATGGTGGCGTGTCCCTGTAATCCCAGCTACTGGGGAGGCTGAGGCAGGAGAATAGCTTGAAACCAGGAGGCAGAGGTTGCAGTGAGCCCAGATCGTGCTGTTACATGCCAGCCTAGTGACAGAGTGAGACTCCATCTCAATAAATAAATAATAAAGACCACAGTTCAAATTCACTGGGGTAGGCGAGACTTTGACAGTCCAGTGTACAATTTTTCTTGGACTTAATGAATGTTTCCATAGCTCTCACTATGTACCAGGTGCACCTTTAAAATATATTCTCATATAATCCTCCTAATGACATTCCACAAAGGAGAACACCGAATTGAGAGGTGAAGCCAGCTGGACTTCCTGGGTCAAGTGGGGACTTGGAGAACTTTTCTGTCTAGCTAGAGGATTGTAAATGCACCAATCAGCACTCTGTAAAGATGCACCAATCAGCACTCTGGGTCTAGCTAAAGAATTGTAAATGCACCAATCAGCACTCTGTAAAAATGCACCAATCAGTGCTCTGGGTCTAACTAAATGATTGTAAACACACCAATCTGCACTCTGTAAAATGGACCCATCAGCTCTCTGTAAAATGGACCAATCAGCAGGATGTAGGGGGCCCAAATAAGGGAATAAAAGCTGGCCATCCCAGCCAGCAGCAGCAACCCACTCGGGTCCCCTTCCACGCTGTGGAAGCTTTGTTCTTTCATTCTTCACCATAAATCTTGCTGCTGCTCACTCTTTGGGTCTGCACTACATTTAAGTGCTATAATACTCACTGCAAAGGTCTGCGGCTTCATCCCTGAAGTCAGCGAGACCAAGAACCCACCAGAAGGAAGAAACTCCAGACACATCTGAACATCTGAGGGAACAAACTCCGGATACACCATCTTTAAGAACTGTAACACTCACCACTAGGGTCCATGGCTTCATTCTTGAAGTCAGGGAGACCAAGAACCCACCAGAAGGAGTAAATTCCAGACACAGAATCACAGAAGTGACATGCATGAACAAGCTGTCTAGCAATGAATCCAGGCTCAGAGCCACTCCACCTCTCTGTTCAGCCAGAGCTGCCTCTCTGTTCAGCCAGCGCTACAGCTTTCCTTAGAGTACTTGGGGTAAAGGTAGATGGGCGGGAGTGGGCCCCATCATGAAATCCATGAACCTAGGAGCTGGACAGCACTGTGTAGGCACTGTGAGTCAGAAGAATTTTGGCTGACATAATGAGAGTTTTGCTGTAGAAAGTTCATTTTGTAGCTAAATAGAGAATACACTAGAAGGGGCTGAGGAGACGGAGGGAACTAAGGCGCCTGATGCAACAAGGGTTCAGAGGAAAAATATTACTGGCATGAACAAGGGCAGTGACGGTAAATGGGAAGGAGGGACATGGATTTGAAGAACTTTTAATTAGCAGGATCCAGTAATTGGGGAGAGTGAAGAGAAAGGAGAAGAGGGAATATGGGCCATAGAAAATATGTCCAAGGACAACTGACGTCATCACCTCCATTCAGTTCCTCCAGTTCAATTCCCCCCACCCCCGTTCATTTCACCCCTGCTTCAGCCTTGTGTTTATTCCCCAAACAAGATCTTATTATTTCTTCCTTCACCATATTTCTTGTCTAATCTTTTATTTCCATTCTTAATGCTACTCAGCCCTTAAGGCTTTATGTCTGGTTTTGTGCAGTAGACTCTCAACAGCAGAGTGAGTTAAAATTTTGAAATGTTAGCCAGGGATCATACATTCCAACTCTGTGCTTGCTTTTACCCCTTACCATTAACTTCCCACTTAGTCAGTGGCATTGACTTAGAGAAGTAATGATATTGCAGAATAGGAGCAAAAAGGCCCCTGAATTTAGATTCAAAAGCCTAGGGTTTTGGATTGCAAAATCCTAAGGACTTGGGGAACTCAGGGCTCCAGCCTTATCAAATTCAGGATGATGTAGGAGCCAGAACTCCCTCGGTCAGAAAAGATTCTCCAGGCCTGTGATAAGGGAGAATTGGAAGGAAAGCCAGAGAGAAGTTGGTGTACTTCTCTGAGAAAGAGGCATGCACCATAGTCTCCTTCCAGACTGAACCTTGGATGAGTGAGACAACATAACTAAACCCCACCCCGCCCATGGGTTTGAGGGGATTCAGAGCAAGTCTGACCTATGTCCTAGTCTTACATTGACCCCCGAACTCCCTATGTAATAGGAATTCAGTGTGTAGGAGAAATGACTTGAAATAATTCATGAGAAACAGAAGAGTGATTTCCCATGCACCCAAGAGGAGCACTAGAGTAGACAAGTTAGCTGTCTGCTGTGATCTGAAATGTTTGTGCCACTTCTCCTCACCCCCTGTTCCCCACCAAATTCATATGTTGAAATCCTAACCTCCAACATGGTGATATTAAGAACTGGGGCCTTTGGGAGATGATTAGACCGTGAGGGCATGGCCCTCGTGAATGGGATTAGTGCCCTTAGAGAAACGGCCAAGGGAGCTTGTCTGGCACTCTCACATTGTGGGGCAAAAAGGCACTATGTATTAGGAATAGGCCTTCATGAGACACTGAATCTGCTGGTGTTTTGATCTGTCTTCCCCAAACGGTGAGAAATAGCCATGGCATTTTGTTACAGCAGCCAGAACGGACCAAGACACCATCCAAGAGCACCGTTGTGGATGAGAGCAAGGGATGGCCCAGAGATCTGTGTGGATTGATGACCAAGGACCAAATGTTCCCACCCCTGCCAAGCACTCACTGCCTTAGCATCACTGTGCCAGCCAAATGCAAGAAGCAACCCCAGGAAACTGACCAAGATGACATTTCTACCACCCAGGAAAAATGAACACTCATAATGAAAATTATCACAGTTTCTTAAATACACGAGTTTACAGATGAGCTTCATCACTCAGGTCTCTCCCTATTCTATATGCCTTTGTTACTCCTGTCAAACACCTTGTCTTAAAATAACTGCATTAGTAATGACATTTCATTGAAAAACTCCCAGTTGCCCTTTATTATATGCCTCATCAAGGCCAAGCTCTCTTTTTGGCTTTAAAAACCCAAACCTTAACTGTCATACACATCTTGAGTTCTATCTATGCTGAGAAGTCTTCTCCAAACATTTCTTCCATAACAGTATCTACTTCCTAAAGTAAGTCTTATCTGTACCTTGTTGGCTTATGATCATAAACCATACACACACACACACACACACACACACACACACACACACACACATATTTATGTGTATTCCCATGTAAATTAAAAGGTCTTCAGAGGGAAATACTGTATATTGTATTTATTTCATAGTCTTCTTAGTGGATAGCTTGATACTTGTTATGTGTTAAATTTGGAAATATTTTCTGAATGACTGAGGTACTGAAATTGCTCATCAGGTTTTGATGGGAGGTGACACTTGGATTTTAACAGTATGTTACACGGGTAATGTTTTTGAACTGATACCTAGACTTTATGACACCATATGCAAAGAATGAATACATTCTAGGTAGTGAATCTGTGAAGTGTTTAAAGAGATCACTAGCTTTATTGATCAGAATCTTTATTCTGAAGTAGTTAAAAAACAATTATATTAATAGAAGTGATGAGAGTTTCCTAATTATGGAATTAGTGTTGCTTTGGGGTGCCTATGGATCCAGATGGTCAAAAGGCACCTACGTAATGCTCTGCCATCTCACTGGCAAGCAAAGGTTGTGCACTTGAACAGGAAAAACCCTTTGCTTCCAGGCTGAAGTGCAGCAAGAGCCAAATTCCCCTAATGCATAATTTACAGTCTTCACACCAGCATCTCAACTGCATTGCAGCATTTTTACTAGAGGCAGTTACCCAGAAGAAGAAACTCTTATCAGTGGGAGGAGTAAGAAACCCGGAGAAATCATGCTTAAATAACTATTTGAGGGTCAGATTTGATGAATTCTTAAACTACCAGCCATGCCTTCTGATATATGAGGGGGGGTTGGTGGGGAGAAAAGCTTAAGCTGACTTTGTATTTATGATTCTGGCAATGTAATAGCTCTGACCAGATACTAAAAATTGAATTAAAAGGCAAAAAAGAGCCCAGAAAAGGCTACATTATAACATGTTTGGTCCTGAACTAGACATGTAAGCTTTTAAAATGTTTATCTCTGTCAAGTCTTATTATGCTTTTTTCCCCATCTCCCCCCTCCACCCCGGCCCACCCCAAAAAGTACCAAAGGTAACAAATTTCAGAAATCTTTCATATTTCTCTCTTGCTGAGAACTGTTAACAACTTTCTTACTCGGGGGAGGCAGTGTCTTCTAGTGGCTAAATGAGGGGGCTGGGCACAGAACTTGACTTCACGACCACAGGCTCCTTCAGCATCTCACATGAAGCCAGATTTTTCAGTGCTTCTGTGAAATTCCAACTGATGTTATATGAGGGCAGGGAAATTCCACAAAAGGAAGAGAGATGGTATATTTAAAAACTTAAAACCTTCTACCTGCTTTACTGGTTTAATCTTGACATAGAGTTTGAATATATCAGTCTAGTTTTTCTTCTATGTGAGGGAAGAAAAGTACAGGAGGAAAAAAGTTCATAGCTTTGAGCTGAGGCACCTGACATGGTCAAATGCTGTCATCTTAATTGGAAGCTATTGCAACACTGCAAAAAAATTTTGGAGGCTTAGTTTTTTTCCTAATAAGGGTTAAAATTAGTAACATTAATTGTTATTTGGGAAATGATTAAAATTAAAGGTAGATATAACATTTTCTTAAACCAAAAAAAAAAAAAACAAAAACAGGAATTTTTCTTTGCTTGATAACAAATGAATTTATACAACTTTATCTTTAAATACAGCTAATTTAATGCTCAGGTATTAATAATTATTTTAAATGTTTTGGAAAGTACATAGAAGTCAAGCAAATATCTGAATATATTCCAAATGCTACTTTTTATGAAGTTTTAAAAATTCAGGCTTTTATTTCACTGGCTTGTATTTCTGAAATATAGCACTTTGAATACAGCAGATGACATTTTAATTTTTTTCTTGCGTCAATTGTAAGTTTCCCTTTACTAGAGGTATGTTTCTGTCTTCAACATTTCCTAAATTGAAATCAGAAACATTGAATACTGATGAGAAAAATAGATTATGTGGAAAAAGAAGAAAACGATTAGCAGAAAACCAAATACCACATGTTCTCACTTGTAAGTGGGAGCTAAATGATAAGAACTTATGAACGCAAAGAAGGAAACAACAAACACTGGTGTCTACTTGAGAATGGAGGGTGGGAGGAGGGAGAGGAGCAGAAAAGATCACTATTGGGCACTGGGCTTAATACATGGCTGATGAAATAATCTGTACAACAAACCCCCATGACACGAGTTTACCTATGTAACAAACCTTCACATGTACCCCTGAACCTAAAATAAAAGTTAAAAAAAATGATTAATGAGTATAGCTTTCAGGGTCAAAGGATAAACCGATTGAAGAACTTTTGCATCCTTTCCGTATTTAGTCATTTATTGATTTAACTGTAAAATGCTCTCTTGGGTGCTGTGGAGGAGCCAAAATTAAATTGGAATCAGATCTTGTCCTCCAAGAATTTAGACTCTACAAGAAGAAACATGACATATACTTAGAAAGCTTTAAAAATCTACTAGAATGAAAACCTCATGAGGTCAAGGATGTTTGTCTGTTTTGCACACTGCTATAGCCCCAGGCAGATCCTGACACAAAGTAGGTGCTTAGTAAATATTTGTTAGATGAATGGATAATACAAGGCAGAGTGTTGAGCCATGTTAAGAATTGAAAACAAACAAAACAAAAAAATCAGTGATAGGAGGGACAGGTAACTTCCGGCATCTTTGAAGTTATAAGTGTAATTTATAGATAATTAATCCGACAGTCGGGCCATAAACAGAATCTCCTGTGTTTTGCTGTTCTTTCTGAAATCAATCAACTGCTCTGCCATCCTCTTCATGTAAGATCAGAAACACAATGCTTCATATGCTTAACACATTTCTTAATTGAAATGAGGAAGTTAGAGTAGATTTGTGTTTGTGGGGTCTTTAGGTGGCAGAATGATTAAATGTGGACAGCTAGTGCACCAAACCCCTGATTTCATAGATGTTATTGCCTTGGATGGAGACTTAAGGGAACTAAATGAATAATAATGGAGGTGTTACGCAAATACGCCAAAAATTGTGAGGACAACACATGAATGACTGAAGTTTGGGAAGCCTGGGAAGGAAGATCATTAAGGTTATGTGAGTTTTAATGTTTTATTATTTAAATTAACTTCAACCAAAAAATTGCCCTTGCCTTGCCTAAATAATGTTAAATAAACTCAGCTTACTTTCTCTCTCTCTTTTTTTTTTTTTTTTTTTTGAGACAGAGTCTCGCTCGGTTGCCCAGTCTGGAGTGCTGTGGCCGGATCTCAAGCTCACTGCAAGCTCCGCCTCCCGGGTTTACGCCATTCTCCTGCCTCAGCCCCCGAGTAGCTGGGACTACAGGCCCCCGCCACCTAGCCTGGCTAGTTTTTTGTATTTTTAGTAGAGACAGGATTTCACCGTGTTAGCCAGGATGGTCTCGCTGACCTCGTGATCCGCCCGTCTCGGCCTCCCAAAGTGCTGGGATTACAGGCTTGAGCCACCGCGCCCGGCCACTTTGTTATATTCTCTGAATTGTTTTTCAACAACTTACTGGATGTTTGACTAAATATACACAGTGTCTGTTTGTCTCGGGGCATTTTCTTACAGAGACCTCTTTACTAGATAATTGTGCCTCCTAAGAGGCAGTGACAGCGTCTGCTACGGTTTTTGCCTGTCTGCAGCAAAATGAGAAGAGCACAGTGTGCTACTTATAAGACTAAACTGACTCATTTTTAAGGACTTTAAAAAATATCTGAGATCAGGACATTTTCAAGGTTAGAATATCTTTTCCTTTTGAACAATGGAGGCTGTAGATGGTATTCTTTTATTTTTATTTTTGAGAGGGACTTTCGCTCTTGTCACCCAGGCTGGAGTGCAATGGCGCGATCTTGGCTTGCAACCTCTGCCTCTAGGGTTCAAGTGATTCTCCTGCCTCAGCCTCCTGAGTAGCTAGGATTGCAGGCATGTGCCACCATGCCTGGCTAAGTTTTCTATTTTTAGTAGAGATGGGGTTTCACCATGTTGGCCAGGCTGGTCTGGAACTCCTGATCTCAGGTGATCCACCCACCTCTGCTTCCCAAAGTGCTGGGATTACAGGCGTGAGCCACCACACCCGGCTGTATTCTTTTTAATGTTCTAGGCAAAATAAAAATTGTCAACACTGCAGATCCCATCTTCTTTTAAAAAACATTATACTAGTCTCTAAAGTGTAGAAGCATGAATGTTACGAATAGTATTACAGTGTCATTGCAGAGACTACTCTGGAATTATTTCTTAACCCAGATTGTTGAATATTCAAATAAACTTATGCTAAATGCTTGGCATCATGACACCTTGATTTATTTTAGGTCTTGGTCATGGACACTGGTACATGTCTACACCATTTAATATACAAGACTGCTGTGGATCAAGAAGTATAAGACCACATGTAATTGAATAGAAAACTATCATTTATTTAAAGGCATTTTAAAAATTCATTTCTGTCCTTACCACAATTTCATTATTTTTAGAAGAGAGATTAGGCATCTTTGATGCCAGTGTTATTAACACTACTATATTAAGCAAACATTTACTGATATAGTTTTATTGAATCCTATTTTTTCTTTGACTATAAATGATGTATTTATGTTACCCAGAGTACTAAGGAAACAAACTACGGAGAAATTACAAGACCACTGATTTTACTGCTTTATAAACATTGTATATTAATTATATAAAGTTTTGAAAACACACATCAACCCAGTGATTACTAGTGTGAAGTTTTTGTTATAGGTCTTTTTATACATTTCTTTATGCACATATAAATATTTTATAACAAAAAGGGGATTATATTGTACATGCTGTTTTATAACCTGGTTGTAAATCTCTTTCCAGGAAAGTAAATAGTTTTCAATATCATTTTAGTGGCTTTATATTGTGAAGTTCTGTAATATCCTGCCATCTACTTAACTAGTTCCTTGTTAAATACCATTGATGTCCATTTTTTTCTATTATAATGTTGAAATCAGCATCTTTGTCAAGTAAAATCTTTATTTACATTCCTGAATAATTTGTTAGGCTAAATCCTAAAACTAGAATTGCTGGGTAAAGTGTATACAAATTTATAAGACCTAGTATGTTATATGGAACTGATATAAAAATGTATATATTTATTTATTTGCATACTTATAATGTTTACAGCTCATAGAGAGGATAGAAAAATAATTTAACTCATTGAGTATCACTCCCTGCATTTCATTTAATTTCCAATAAATTCATCACAGCTTATATGAGACATTTGAGATGAAATCATCAAACTGCGGATTAAGAAATTCTATATATCCTTTAGTCCGAAAGCTTTACTAGAGTCAAGGAAACTGAGGCTGAAGTCATTACATATCCTATTCGCATACATAGCTAAGAAGGAGCAGTGCCAATCCAGTTGTGGACTCTGGTGCTGTCTTTTTGCTCCAAGATGCTCAGGGAAGTTCAAGTTGTTCTTCTTTAGATATCCAAGTAACATTTGAGAATTAAATGCAAAGAAGTGAAATAGACTCTGATATGTAAGTTTCACCATTAATTTTGTGGTTGTTATTAACAAGATAGAATATTTAAAAATCATTTTGTGACTAAAATGCTTAGCTCAGAAAAGCTTTCTAAAAAGTTGATTTATTATCTGTAGTTTTATAGGAATGGCCACCAAATGTATAAGTCTAGTCAAGACTGCTCTTTTCTATTTATTATCTATTTATTTTTTGAGACAGTCTCGCTCGTTGCCCAGGCTCGAGTGTAGTGGCATGATCTCAGCTGACTGCAGCCTCTGCCTCCTGGGTTCAAGCAATTTCTCATGCCTCAGCCTCACAGGTAGCTGGAATTATAGGCGTCTGCCACCATGCCAGGCTAATTTTTGTATTTTTAGTAGAGACAGGGTTTCATTATGTTGGCCAGGCTGGTCTCGAACTCCTGACCTCAGGTGATCCGCCTGCCTTGGCCTCCCAAAGTGCTGGGATTACTGGTGTGAGCCACCACACCCAGCCTATTTATTTATTAAAAGCGGAAATAGCTTTATTGCTTTTTCTAACTAAATAAGACATATTCATTGTGAGATCAATAATAAAAATACAAAATACAGAGTGAAAATGATATATAATCCCACCAACCAAAGATAATTACTATTAACTTTTTGGTTATATCCATGCCATCTTTTACATATATATTCTTTATGTGACCTATCTATCTATATAGAGAGATAGCATACAGAATTTCATACTGTTCTATAATCTACTTTTTCTCAAATGTCATTGTCATCTCTCATTGTTAAGAAATACTGACCTGGCGGGGCGGGGTGACTCACGCCTGTAATCCCAGCACTTTGGAAGGCCAAGTGGGCAGATCACGAGGTCAGGAGATCAAGACCATCTTGGCCAACATGGTAAAACCCTGTCTCTACTAAAAATACAAAAATTAGCTGGGCATGGTGGTGCATGCCTGTAATCCCAGCTACTCGGGAGGTTGAGTTAGGAGAATCACTTGAACTAGGGAGTCGGAGGTTGCGGTGAGCCGAGATTGCACCATTACACTCCAGTCTGGTGACAGAGCGAGACTCTGTCTCAAAAATAAAATAAAATAAAATAAAATAAAAATTGACCTATATCATAATGTGTAATGGCTACATGCTCTTTTATTGTACAGTAGTAGTTTCTTTAACCAACCCTCAGTTTATAGACATCAGGATTGTTGAAGATTTTTAACTAGTTGAACAATACTGCAACGATCTTTTAAATAGTTGTTTAAGTATCTTTAATAAATAAATTGCTTTTCTTTTGGGAAATGTTACAGGTAGTATCATTTCCTGGATATTTACAATTCACATTCATGTCATAAGCAAATATTTACTAAATACCTACCAATTATGCTAGGTGCTGAGATTAATATTTTAATGGCTCTGAGAGTTCTTTTTTTCTTTCTTTCTTTTAAAATAGAGACAGGGTCTCCCTATATTGCCAGGCTGTTCTCGAACTCCTGGGCTTAAGGGATCCTCCTGCCTCAGCCTCCCGAAGTGCTAGGATTACAGGTGACAGCCACCAGCCTGGCCGCTCTGAGAATTCTTATAGTAAAAAAACCTTTTTAGTTTTACGTAATTTAAGGTTTCCCAACCTTTTTTTTGATTGTGGAATCACCCCTTTAAAAAATAGAATATGTACTAATATTTCACTGGTCTCATCTGGAAAGAATTTGGAAAACACTAATCTAATATCAATCTTGTTGAAAACTACTAACAGGTAGATAAGTACCTGTATCTATCTGTTACTTTTCTACGAACTCTGAAAAAATCTTCAGAATTATTTAGAGGAAAGATATGCTTTAGGCGTTTCAGAGGAATACATCTTTGATCTAAATTTCCAGATTAACTTCCAGAGTAAGTAGTATTTTGGTATGAATGGTTTGATGAGCACACACTGGAGTTGTTTTGTTTTTAAAATGATATGCATGTCATTAGAACAAAAGGGATACTTGAATGTAAAAGGAGAATGTGGGATATAAAGTTTTTGGCTCATCAGTGGATTAGTTGGCGTGGGAGTAGAGTGCAGAGAAGTGAATTCCCATGGGGAAATAGAATAGATTAGGAGGAGAAAGTCAAAGAGAGAGATAGGAAAGTATTAAGAGGAATTAAGGAGGGAGGCTATGAGGACTTTTACAGCAACATGTGAAATAACTTTTAAAAATCTGGTAGAAAATGAAGGATACAAAATCCTATTCATAGTGTATAAAAATCAATAAGAAAAAAAATCAGAGGAAAAATACAATAAAATAATAGTGTTTGGATTGAGTTCTTTTTTCCCTCTTCTCTAATTACCGTTTTCATTTTTATTTTAAAAATATACAATAAAATTGTAAAGAAAAGAAATACTAAAGGATCAGACAAAATTAGGAGAAGAGAGGCTTATGGAGGAGGAGGAAGAGAGTGGTTGAGTCTAACAAAGGCAACAAATGGATTAAAGTGAATAAGGATAGAAGAGAGAACGTTCAGTTTGGCTTGGAGGAGATCATTAATGGCTCAAGTGCTGTGAAGTGGACAAAAGCCAGTCTGTAGTGGGGTCAGATGAGAGAACCAGGGAAGAATAATTTTTTTAGCACCTAGGATCATAATAATTCACTTAGTGGTTCCCCCCAGCCACTATTACTTTCGTTCTGGTTTAATCATGTTGGGATTTTTCCTGTATCAGGTCTTTATTTTTTTTCCCCAGGTGCTGATAAATGAAAACCTTAAAAAAAGAAATCCTATGAGTAAGTTTCTTTGCCCTTATTTTTGAACTGAAAAATAAATAATAAATTCTTTTTCTGAGCTGTTCTATGTGCTAGAAATGCTCCCATATAGAAATCTTAATATTACACTGTGCATGCCATTTAAAAACAGAAGAACCTGATCGCCCAAGGTCATTTCACATGCCTTTTTTCCTAAGTGATTTGTGTATATTTTATCCATAAAAGACAAATTATTATGAAAGGATGTGAAATACAGGTTTAAGAAACTCAAAGAACAAAGTGCATTCTTTGCTCTTTGAATTTCTTAAAATTAAGTTCTTAAGACTCCTGCTGCTTACCTTCAAACAAGCAACCTTGAAACTGCTCTATGAAACCCGGTTAAAGGACGAACCAAAGAGTTTCACTTATTAAAAAAAAAAAAAAGGCACATGGGAGAGAGAACATTCAAGTCTTCCAGTATCCATACTTACTAACTCAATTGAATGCCTGTGGTGGGTCTCTTGGGAGCACACAGCAGCAACCTCTTTGTATTACAACTCAGCCAGAAGCATTTATTCCCTTGTAATTAAGGCCAAGGGTGCAACCAGTGATGCGAAAGGAAGCAATTAGGTGGATTATTCAGTTCCCTCAACATTTCTCAAGAGTTTGTGTGTTTGTGGTTTTATGTTTGCTCGAAGTCCCTGTATAGCTCCCTCGGTTCTCCTTGATCAGTAGGTCCAGCCTCAGACGATAACAGTAACTAATATTGAAATAGCATTTATATGCCAGGTGCCGTTTTAGGGGCTTTAGATATATTCGAATGCATCATTTAAAAACTGTATGAGGGCTAAGTGTTAAGCCCTAGGATCCCAAGAGTAGACACTGAGATGCTTAAATGCATGGGATGTATCCCTGAGGTGGTTCCAGGAGGGACCTGTAGTAGATTGGGGACG
The DNA here is from genome assembly GCF_049350105.2 of Macaca mulatta. Lineage (NCBI taxonomy): Eukaryota > Metazoa > Chordata > Mammalia > Primates > Cercopithecidae > Macaca > Macaca mulatta. The sequence continues at coordinate 71,966,694 of NC_133406.1, read as the reverse complement.
GTAAAACGGGAAGGTAAAACAGGGAAAGGAGGCTGCCAAGCAAGGCTCTATCTCAGTCCAGAGTCCCTTAGAGGGTAGCTTCAGCCTGGTCCCATAGCATGACTCTGGGGTTCAGGCTAGAAAAGCGAGCCTGGCACCCATCCTGCTGCACAGTCATTGGTTGGCAACCTCCAAGGATGGCACAAAAGGTGTATCTGTGTGATCTGTGAAGGAATGTGTCAGCTGCACACGGAGAGGAGTGCAACAGAAATGCCTACTTTATCTGCTACAGATAGATACTATCGCTCTCCCACCATGTGACTGCCAGGCCACTGAGTCTTGCCCAAGATCTCAAAGCTTGCAAGTGGAAGAACTGGTATTTGAAAAGCTGCCGCTTGGTTCCAAAAGCCGTGTGCTTAACCACTATGCTATTTTGGATAAGATCTGATCTTTACCATTTGCTATGGTATTATCAATAAATTTCTACAATTTTCACAATGGACTATGTAGAATGTAACTATTTTGATTTTATTGGATTTCTAAAAATGCTGAAAGTATGTCTGAGATGAAATCCATTAATACTTTGTTGAACTAAGCTTCAGATACCCAAGCCCCCAAGCCTAAGGTTAAGTTCAGAGAACAGAAGAAATATTAGACAATTGGTATGCTCCCAACCCACTCTGACAGAATGTGCCCAGTTCTTATAGAATTATGTAAAAAGTGATTCTATAAGTCTTTTTTAACAAGACATATTTATACAGAGCCTATTTTTACATTAAGATGACAGTTTAGAATGCTGTGCTGATTCTCTACATGCGCATCATCCTCTTAAACCTCACCCCCACCTTTTTTTTAGTTTTGTTGTAACGTGATATCTGATTTCTGAAAGTTTTAAAATTTTATTTGTTTTAACTTTAGAACAATTTGCTTCATTTTTTACTAAAAGAATTCTCTTATGTTTCTGTTCTAAAAACAGGAGTATGTATAATACTTGTCTATCGCTTTTGCTAGATAAAAAGAGGGAAGGTTTGTGCATAGCGGTGGGTGACCAATTTCATAACCTCTTCCAGATTCTTAGATTGGCGGTGCTGGAGAGCAAGTGACCAGAAGAGAAACAAGTGGTAACCTAACCTGCATGAAGAGAATTCAGTAGAACCTTGCTGGTATAGAGAAGATGGCACCAAGAAGAGTGAGAACACTTTCAGGAAAGGCTTAGGAAATGTGGAAGTTTTCCAGTTTTCTTCCTATGTGTTTTGGGTGAAGGGAGAAAGGCCCCCTTTTTGCACAGACCTGTGGAGGGTAACGCTGTGTGGGTGCATTTAGCCCTAATCTCTGCCGTGGATCAGGATTGTTTGTTGTGGAGGAGGGAAGAAAAGAGGGAAAGGCTTGAATGCTTCCGAAAGATTTCGAGAGCCTAAATAATGAAAGCTAACAGTTTTACAGTGCTTACTAAGTGCAAGAAACTGTTGTAAGAGTTTATATGAACTCCTTTGATTCAATTCTAATGACCCTATGAGGTAGGTGCTATTATTATTATCTTCATTTTACAGAAAAGGAAATTGAGACACAGAGAGATTAAATAACTTGACCAACATCACACAGCTATAAAAGTCAGTTATGGAGCTGGGATTCAAACTCTGGTGTCTGCTTTCAGATTCATACCCTTACCCATTACCCTGTACTACCCGTCTACAATGTGGAGAACATGCTGATGACATTGGTAATACTCATTTGTCGTTTCTTTCTGACTGCTCTCCAATTTTTTTAAGAGAGCTGTATCTAACCCTTGGTAATAACTAAACTATGGGAGAAAACTTGAGTTCTGATAGTAAGAAACATTTACAAAATGGTATGAAAGTTGATATGAAGTCTAAAACCCTTATATGTGTTTGGAAATTCTAGAGAAGAGGTGGCAGCCAGGCAGACGAGCTCTCTGTTCTGTGCAGAGCTGATGGTACTCCCTGCCCTGGGGAGCTGGCACTGGCAGCGATTACATCACTAAGTCACCCTCCATACTCAGCTGCTTGCTAAGAATTAAATTGCTGGAACCAGATCTGGTGAGCCTCATGTTACCATGGCTTGTTTGTGGAGAGCACATTAGTGTGATACATTGAGTCTTCAGAAAGTTAAATTTAAGATCAGCTTTATTACCAAAAATATAGTGTACGCTGGTATTACTCCTGGTTATTTGGTTCAGCTCCTCAAGTGAACAGTCTCACCCCTATTTAGTCCATTGAGTCAAGCTGACCTCCTTTCTCCGTTACGGGTTTGTGGACAGGAGTGACTCAGGCGGCTTCACTTGCAAGGGAGCCAGAGAGCCGCTCGTGCCTCTGCTGCCCTCTAGAGACGTGTCAGGCCAAGGCTGCCCATCTCTGAGCCTTGCCGGCAGATTGCACCACCAGTCCACCCTTTGTCTCCCTTTTGAATCTCTACTAAATACCATTTGTCAAAAGGGTTGAGGCAAAACCACTCTGAGCTTCCAAAACAATAATAAGACTTAATTAGAATTCCAAGCTAAGCCATTGAGAGTTGCTGTTTATATTGGGGAAGATGCAACACTTCAGTCCTGTGTTTTTCAACCCTTACGTCTCAACCATCAAAGAGAAATGAGTCAAGGTTGTTTTAAAACTATAAATAGAGCTAACACTTACAAAGCACTTGCCACATGCCAGGTACTATTCTAAGCACCTCGCATATGATGACCTATTTAATGAGGTGGGTGGTATGTGCATCTCCATCTTATAAACAGGGGAACTGAGGCAAGGGACTGCTAACTATTTCTCACAGTTCGTGGGTGGTAGAACTGGCTTTGAACCCAGGCAGCTCTGGCTCCATGGACTTGGCTTATAATCAAGGCATGCATTGCAAGTCCAATTTTTAGTTAGAGGTTTTGTTAAAAATCTTTAACCTTAATCTGGTAATAAGGAAACAATTGGCCTGGAGCCTTTAAAAATGTCAATGATGTAATAAATAAAGAAGGAGAAGGAGGAGGAGGAAGGGGGGAACTATTTTAGAGATATGACAACAAAATATAATTAATCATCCATGGTTAGACCCTGGATATAAAGAGACAAAGCTATAAACACTATTACTGGGAAATTAGGAAAATATGGACTATATTTTGGATAATCATATTAATGTTACCAATTCTTGAGTATGATCCTTTTATTGTTATATAGCAGCGTGTCCTTGTTCTTAAGTGATACTTGGACTATTTAGGGCTAAAATATCATGATATCAGCAAATTACTATCAAACAATTCAGGGAAAAAATATACCTGAAAAAGAAAGAGAAAGCAAATGTGGTAAAAAGTTAAAAATTAGGAAACTAGGTAAAGAGTATATGATGTTCATTATACTATTAAAAAATTTTTTTTCTAGGTTTGGCATTTTTAGCATAAAAAGTAGAGGCAAAATAATTACTTATTTCAAAATAAGAGGTAGCCATGGCTACACCCAAGGTATCTCCCTGGTCACCCCAAGTGGTACAAATAAGCAAAGTGTGTTAGAGTTGGGAATCCACAGGCAAGCTTTGAAAGCTGTAGACATATGTTATATGAAAGTGTATGAGATATTACATCTTATTTATTCATGTTTTTCCATTAGTACTAGGTATCACATGCACTATTATGTATTTTCAAAAAAAGATCGTTTCCATCCAATAGAAAATAAATAGTGCAAATTATAAAGCCTGTATGAAACTAAATAAGGTCTAATTGTAGTCTTGGGATTATTCTGTTTTTATCATCAACAAATAAGGCATTTGTAGGAGACTGCCTGCCTTATTTATTCAGCACTGTGTTCCAGGTACTGATTTAGTGCTGGGGATATGGGATACACCAGTGAGCAAACCAAGATCTCTGAACTCATGGTGCTCACCTTCTGATGGGACAGAGAGACAAACATTATAGCTCAGTAAACTGCAGAGAATGTTAGAAAGTGATTATTGCCAAAGAAAAGTAGAAAAATAGAGCGGCATAGTGGGAAATTGGGACAGGCAGTTGCAGAGAAGAGGGTTTCGGTTTTAAAGAGGATCCCCAGGGTAGGTTTCATCAAATATGACCTCATGGCACCTGGAAGGAAAGTAGAAGAGAACAGAGAAGAACAGCCCTAAGGTGACAGCATGCCCAGAGTATGGCTGGAGCTGAGTGAGCAAGGGGGAAAGAGGAGAAGGATATGAAGTCAGAGAGGAAATAGAGGATGAGTTCACAGAGGTCACCATGAAGGCTTTGGTTTTCATGCTGAGTAAAATAGGAAGCCACTGGATGATTTTGAGCAGAGGAGTGAGGTGATCTGACTTAACACTTAAAAGGATCAATCTCGTAGGGGGACAAAGGTGGAAGCAGCATCTCCCTTTAGGAGCCTATTGCAACAATCCAAGCAAGAGAGGAGAGTGACTCAGCACAGGCTGGAAGAATTAGTGGTGGAGAGATGTGATCAGATTCTGGATATTTTGTTGGTAGAGCCAACAGGAAGGATTTGCTGATAAATTAGATGTGATGTTTGAGAGAAAAAGACAAGGGTGACTCGATATTTTTGTCTGGAGCAACTGGAAAAATGAAGCTGTCATTCCCACGGATAGGGAAGACTAGGTAGAGCAGGTTTTGAGGGAGAAAATCAAGAAAATTAAGAGTTCATGCTGAGTTAGATCTGTCTATCAGACATCCAGATGGAGATGCCATAAAGGTAGTTGGATATAGAAGTTTTGAGATTGCAGAGAGGTCGGGGCTAGAGATTTAAAACTGGTCACAATTGGTGTACTGATGGTATTCATAACCATAAGCCTGGATAGGATGACCAAGACAGTGAGTGTGGATAGAGAGGAGAAGAGTATTAAGGAATGTGCCTTTGAATTATTCTGTTTTATTGTTTATTTATACTTGTTATGTTTCTCATTTTGTTTAGAAAATTATTACGTTGTGTAAAATAAAAAGGAGAGTTGACAATTATTTAAATGACTGAAGATAGTCAATCAAATAATTAAATTTGCAAAGTATATTAATCTTCCTTAATTATCTGGTTTGGTTTTCTACAAATGTCTGCATTATTCAGATACTGTGACATCTACATTTTGAGCTGCTAGTGTTATTTAATCAGTAACATACTCATCTTTAGGACCGTAAAGTTCAAAAATGCTTTCAAGCAATTCTCTGGGTGGAGGAATGGTCTGCATATGTGTTTATTTCCTTAAATTAAGTGTGCTTTGTTGGAATATGAGAATTCTTTCCTGTTTTTCTGATGCTTATGACTTGACAGTTCTCATTTTGGTGATATAGTAAATGGCTTTTAAAGGTTATGCCCAAGCAAATCTGCTATTAGCAAGGACCGAGAGGAAAGGAAATGCTATCTCTCGGGCGGGGCGGGGGTGGGGTGGGAAATACACACACACCCCCCCACCGACACACACATATTTGTTATTTTTATAAAATAAAAACAACTGGTGAAAATGAGGAATCTACTCAACTGCAAATTAGTCCCTGTGGTGAATGTGTTAGTAAGTTTTGAATTTTAGTGTCAGACCCATTTTAACACTCTTATAACTGGGTAACTGTTATAACTGGTTAACTGAATAACTGGTTAACTGGGTAAATGTAAGGAAGCTCCAGAACATATTTTCCCACCGCAATAAACTGTATAATGGTAGTAGACAAGCTAGATAATACAGACATGTGATGAGGTTTATCAGTAGAGGAAAAACCCAATTTAATCTAACTTTAGAAACACAGAAGGCTTCTGTGTTTTTGATCAAGAATCTAGTTGTTTTGTTTCTTTCTTTGTTTTTTTGTTGCTTCTCTGCTCTGCCATCCAAATTGTTGTCTTTCACTCAAAGCTAGCTTTCTTCACAGGTCTAGAGAAGCTGCCAAAAGTGAGCTGGGCTATTTGCTTACTTGAAAATGCCCAAGGAGAAGAAATCCCTTTTTTCAATTTATCAGGCAAGTGATCTGAGTTTAGTGCCAATTCTTGTGGCCAGGAGAATGCCGTGTGTTAGCAGTCTTATGGGCTCAGTCACCTGAGCCCTGTGACAAACTCAAAGGGATTCCCTTGACTTACATTTTTGGAGATGTCAGTGGAGCCAATGCCCTTTGAAGCACTGGTTGCTGTGCAGCAAGGGTCGGGGGGGCATGGCTGTTGGGGAGATGAGCATCATGGCACTCCATGTGGCCTGAATCACCCACATAATCCAAACTCAATTAATATTACACTTGGATTTATTGTGGAGACTCAGGTTCCTAACTTTGGTTGATATTTCTCTCTCTTGGGGGCTTTCTCCATTTGGTAGTGATAGAAAATCAACTATATCTAGTTGTGAAAAATTCTGAGCTAAGACTCAGACATGGACAAGAGGAAGATCCTTCACTTTTTCCTTAGCTACTAGTCAACATAAACAAATGCCTTTTTAGGCACTATAGAGAATATATTTTTTTCCTGTTAGAGCAGACATAGAACAACATATACATAAATATCATTTTTATGTGAACACTTCTCTGTCACTGATGTTGTTTGAATGAATTTTTATGATAGAGGCTTATTTCCAACACTTTAAAATTCCATTATATGGATGACTCCAAGAGGGATATTATATTGATGTCACAGTTTAATGGGGGCTTTTCAACTAAAGTTGATGAATTGAACATATATGATTACCACAGCTTCCTCACTGAAACCATACTAAAATGAAAGTAAAGGTGTTTTTAAAGGCATAAATTCTCAAGGACAAACAGAATGTGAGGGGAGACAACAACAACAAAATGTTGGAAGTTGAAAGGCAATGGGCACATTCCAGATTATGAAAACTGAAATCTTACAGTGGAAAAAGTACAGAAGCAATCCAATTTGAGCCTCTAAACCACCAAAGGCTCGGGAACTGGCAACATGAAGTAACTTTGAAAGTGAAGGTGTAGACAGGGTGGAAACAGAATTGTTGATGAGATTGTTAAAGAATCAGTTAAGCCCCACGTCGGTATTCTCCTGCTGCTGTGAAGATGAGCAATTGTTCGCCTTCTCATTCCTCAGCTCCATAATATAAAGAGAGGGGATCTATTTTCTGGAGAGGTGAACCAGAGGATCTCTGGACGGGGGGACACCAGCACAGCGGAGGGTAGAAGATGTAACTGGGTAATCAGGTGGAACTCTATACAATAAGAGGGGTGAAGGCCAATTTCATTGCCTCTCCAGACTCCCAAAATGCCAGGAGCCATGCAGAAGATTGGAAGTCCCTTCTTTGAGGAATCCAACTAACCCAAGAGCATAGACCTAAAAGTATTGAAAGCCAAAGATCTAGTAATGAAAAGACTAAGCAAAGCTGGGCACAGTGGCTCACGTCCGTAATCCCAGCACTTTGGGAGGCCGAGGCGGGTGGATGAACTGAGGTCAGGAGTTCAAAACCAGCCTGGCCAACATAATGAAACCTCGTCTCTACTAAAAATACAAAAAAATTAGCTGGGCATGGTGGCCGGTGCCTGTAATCCCAGCTACTCGGGAAGCTGAGGCAGGAGAATAGCTTGAACCCGGGAGGAGGAGGTTGCAGTGAGCTGAGATTGTGCCATTGCACTCCAGCCCAGGTGACAGTGTGAGACTCTGTCTCAAAAAGAAAAAAGAAATAAAAGACCAAGTAAAATCACCTTAGAGTGGAGTCCATTACTCACGAAGCCTCAGTCCCTCGCAACTTCCAATCAGCTCTTTAGTTCTCCATTTTAAAATATGAACAGGGCTGGGTGCGATGGCTCATGCCTGTAATCGCAGCACTTTGGGAGGACAAGGCAGGCAGATCATGAGGTCAGGAGATCGATACCATCCTGGCTAACATGGTGAAACCTTGTCTCTACTGAAAATACAAAAAATTAGCTGGGCGTGGTGGCACGTGCCTGTAGTTCCAGCTACTCAGAAGACTGAGGTAGGAGAATCGTTTGAACCCGGGAGGTGGAGGTTGCAGTGAGCTGAGATCACACCACTGCACTCCAGCCTGGGCAACAGAGCGAGACTCCATCTCAAAAAAATAAAATTAAAATAAAATAAAATAAGAACATACATTTGAGGGAAGCCTCTATCAGGAAAGACAGAGACCAAACAACAGAAAATGAAATTTGGAGAAAATAGAAACCATATGGAGAGAAAACTGTGAGGGAAAAACTAGCCTGAGAAATATAAGAGAAATCATTATATCTATGAAACAAGAACATGATGCTATAAAAAAAGAACAATCAGAGAATATTAAAGAACGATTGAAACTAAAACTATGATTGATTGCACCAGACTGGGCAACATAGTGAGACCCCATCTCTACAAAAAATTAAAAAATTAGTTGAGCATGGTGGCGTGCACCTGTAGACCCAGTTATCTGGGAGGCTGAGATAGGAGGATACTTGAGCCTGGAAGGTCAAGGCTGCAGTGAGCTGTGATTGTGTCACTGGACTCCAGCCTGGGCAAGAGTGAGACCCCCATCTCAAAAAATATATATGATTGCAGAAATGAAAAAGTAAAGGAGGAAGATGAAATGGTGGAAATTTCCAATAAAGTAGAACAATTTGACAAGGATAGAAGATAGAAAAGATTAAAAATTTTAGAGGATCAGTCCAGGATTTCCTGTATTTAAATAATAGGAGTTCCTGAAAAAGGAAATAGACCAACAGAAGAGGTGGAAATAATCAGAGAAACAATTTATAAAATTTCTCATTACTTATTGAATGAGCCCACCGAGAGCCTAGCATAATGGGTGAAAATAGATACATATTACAAGATATCACCATAGAATTTTAGCATACTGGAGAGAAAGAGAAAATCATGAAGTTTCCAGAGGGAGCAGGGAGTGGGTACTAAGTCAGATACGTAGAATATCAGAATGGCATTTGAGATAGCCATAGCAACACTGGAAGTGAGAAGACAGTAGAATAATGGCTTAAAAATTCTGAAGGTAAATGACTTCCGACTTGGAATTTCATATCCTTCAAAAATATTATTCAGAGTGAATGCATTTTCTGACATGCAAGTTCTCAAAAAATATGACATCTGTGGCTCCTTTTCCCAGAACCAACTAGGGAATATGGTATAGCAAACAAAGAAACAAGTCAAGATGAATAACATGGTATCTCAGATGCATCTGATAGGTAGAAAAAAGTACGCTGGGATGCTAGTGAAGGAAGAACCTAGGATATCAGTTGTACCGTAGAACTACAGAGCTCCTAGTGCAGATTGGAATAATCAGATAAAAGTGGGAATGTTCCTGATTTTGCCTTCTTTCCGAAGATATTTATACTTTTAGATAAAAATTTGTGGATGAGTTTGATAAGCATTTAGAAAACAACACAAATGAAAAATATAAAATAATAGCTAGACATTTTGTTTTCCTAGAAACAATAAATATAATCACAGTATATTATATTCCATTGCTTCTCGGCCTTTTGGCTAAGATCAATTGTGTTATATTTCATATTCTGTTGACTCTAAGATGCCATCAATTATATATGCACCAATGTTTTATGTACTACTAAGAAAGAAAAATCTCTGCAATCAAATAATGACAGAATGACAATGTTAGTTCCGTGTAATGTATTAATCAGTCACATCTGTCTCTGCTGCTTTGAAATTTATTGCACCTATACTGAGGGTTTTGGTGTATTTTCCTGTCTTCAGTTGCATTTGCTATGATAGGGAATCTTTTCTATATTCTCATTAACTAACATAATATAGTTTCATCTATTCGTAGGTATCTTTTTGTTTTAGATTTTAAAAGGTACTCAATTATGCTTTGTAAGAAAATATTGAGCTGCTGTCATTCCTCCAATATCAAACATTTATTATTAGTAAATTTATGCTCTATTATTCTTTTTGTTGCCTTTCCATGTACACAATAACTTTTTGTTTTAGTGACAATTCTTCTTGAAGATATTTTATGTGGCAGTTAAACTCAACTGATGTGTAATGCCAACCATGCACAAACTCACCTGAAGTAATGACATCATCAGTAGCTTTGACTAAACTTTTACATATGCAATGACAACTATATTACAATGACTCTCTGGCCAAAAGCAATTGAAAGACACACCCACACACCCAGTTTTCAGAGTTGTAATAATATGGTAGAAAAAAAGAATCCTAGAATCAACTTAATAAAGTTGTTCATCTATTATTAAGATAAACATAGTAATAATACTATAAACACTGAATATGAACCAAAAGTTAAGATGTAATTATATTGGGAGGTAGAGGGAAAGAAAATATACATATATTTGATGGTGATGAGTTCAGCAAGTGTATGTATGATTATACACACACACTAGTCTCAGTATCTTCAGGGGATTGGTTCTAGGATTCCTGTGAATACCAAAATCCATGAAGTCCCTTATATAAAATGCATATAACCCAGCCACATCCTCCTGTGCAATTTAAATAGTCTCTAGACTACTTATAATCCCTAATGCAATGTAAATGCTATGTAAATAGTTGTTACACTGTATTTTCAAAAATTTGTATAATTTTTATTCTTGTTTTGTTATTTTGTAGTTGTTTTTTTCTGAATATTTTCAATCAATGGTTGGTTGAATCCACAGCTGCAGAGGGCCAGTTATATGCACAAATCATATGTATATATGATGATGATGAGTGCAGTGTTGGTGAAGAAAAGCTAAATCTTTAATTTCTAAGGTGAGGAAGTCCATTGTTCATGCCTAATTTTGAATACTGATCCTATACAAGTAATCATGTTATTGAAAGAAAGATAATATTAATAAATTAAATAGCTAAAATAATTGAGAGAGATTGTCTCTGGACAGTATCTTTGGGGTCAGAGACTTTTTTTTTTTTTAATAAGCCTTTGAATTATTTGAAACTTTAGACTATCCATATATAACATGGACAAATACAGTAGTTAAATTTAAAATAAAGCAGTGGCAACACAAAGATTGCTAGCATAATTTTCTGTTCCTAGTAAGCTATTGAAATTTACTAGTCTTAGTTGACATTCAAAACATTTCTGGAGTAATTTTCTTATGGCAAACATAATACACAAAATGTGATCTAAGTGTGGCATTTTAGATCTTTTGCTTTTATGGAGTTATATTGAACTAAGAAAGATAGCTCCTGCGTTGTTACTGATGGTAAATTTTTGTGTTTTGATTCAGATTTAATCTTACCTGAGATATATAGAAATGAAAAACGTTCTCTCTTTGTCTTATAAATGAAGGCATTTATAACTAAAATGATTTTTAGTTATAAAATCTCTAAGGCATTTTACAGTTACAATATTGTATGAAAACATATGCATTTATTTAAATGCTTTATTACTAGATTACATCACAGTGGAAATTTATTGAGACCTTTTGATAAAGGTCTGGATATTGGTGTGTGCAGTAAGTTGACAAATAACAGAAGGAACTACATAGACTTAAGTTACTGGGCAAAAAAAAAAAAAAAAAAAAAATCTGGGTAGAGCACAAACAATTTTTTAAGTTTAAGAAACATTATTAATGCTGCATTCTGTGCTAGTAACTTATGTGTGGCATGATATTCTAGAGATAAATGCTTCTTAACTGGTTGCAGCACATTTGTAAGGAAATGGGGGCATATATTTTCTAAATGTTGCTTCTAAGCAAATTAGCTACCTTAAATATTAATCCATTATATTTTATGCTGCTGCAACTATCATTTCTTGTTTTATGCATCCTATGATGTTGCCAACCAAGGCAAAAGCTGACTTTGCAAAATCAGATGAATATCTACATTGAAGACATAAGTCATCTGTACTGAGTTAGTTAAAGAATTAGAAACTATCCTAAAAAAGTCAGACTCTAACACAAAAATGCTCAGTAGGTATACATTATGTACCATCTAAGAAAAAATATCTTCAATTTAGTTATGGTACTTAATGAAAACAGTAATAAACAAACACTGCCTCTAATAATAATAATTATGCCAAACCCAGGCAGGCTACAGTGTGCTCATTTTGTGATTGATAAGTACAGGCAGTATGGTCTTTCTGCTGCTAAGGGAGTGTTGACCTACAGTTTGAAGACAATTAGCTTTTCTTTCTCAGTTCTGCCCCCTCTGGCAAATGCCATGCCATAAAGGGGAGCCAAGTAAACAACATAGATTTATTCTTGTTACTAGAAGAGGGAATATAGAATGACAAGTCTTTGTTCAAATAATCACATATTACTTGTCATTTAAAGCCCTTAAATATGTGCCAAGTGACTATTTCAATGGTTTTCAACTTTTGATACATAGTAGAACTATCTGAGGATTTTTATTTTTTTCAAATTCAAGTGCTTAGACCCTCAACATGTTGCTTAATCTATCTGCAATCTAATTTTTTTAAAAAAACTACAGTAAATGCCAATTCAAATATCAACCAAAGGTTGAAAAAGATTGTTCTGTATGACAACTAACCCTTCAATGAGACAGACATATCGGACACAATCCATTTCTCCTACAATTCATTTGAATTATAGACCATAACTTTAGATTTGACCTTTGAATGTGAAATGTTAGTGATAAGTCCTCTTAGCTTACCATGTTATGGCCTATTTGTTTTGACAATATTTTATTGCTTGAATGGAAATAATTAGTTGTATTCTGCCTTGTCTTTACTGTTTTTCCTTGTATAAGGTTTTACTGGATTATTTATTCTATATTTCTCAAAGCCTGGGGAACAGTCTTAGGACATGGCATAGGAAAAAAGTAGGTACAAAATTATGTTACCACCACTTTTCAATATCTCCTTTCCCCCTTCAGTTTTCTCTTGTTTGCATATAGGATCAATACCTATGACATGTGACCATTTTCTGATAGTGTATAATTTCAGAACCTCGCATTGTTGGTAGGTTCTTATCTTTCTCCATCCCCTCAACTCATTTCCTCTCTGGTTCTTATCTAGTACAGTAGGTAAAGAAAAGTCCAAAAGAAATACAAGTTACAGGCAGAGTTCTCCTTTGCCCACCCCACCCCACCTCATTTTTGTTTCCTATTATTCATGACAAGATAATAGGGTTTTGAGTGATGGGAGTGGGACAAGGGAGCAAAGATTGGAAAATTTTGACATACCTTGTTCTGTAGGAAATTAATTACCTTAATGAAATCTTCTCCTCAGTAGATCTTGGTAAATTGCATGTTTTGACATGGATAGGAGGCTACAAGATCAAACTAGTTCCACATGCAGCAAGGAGCTGTGGTGTGCCTTTAAAATGTGGCTGGGCTGACTTGGTACCTGTTGCCTTCATGGTGGAGCTACTCAGCGGGACCCTCCATGGTCTTCTGATTGGGAACCTGAAAGTCCTCTTTCTGTTTTCACTTCTGGGCATGGACAAAGCCCTAGAGTCCCAGGCCCAAACCACCTTCACAGGTTTTAGAAACCAAAGTCTTTCTTGGGCTAGATTTTATCCCATCTTTTCCTAGATATATTCTTTAATTCACACACACATGCACATACTTTACTTTCCAATGAACATGATGAAGGGGAGAGAAAGAAAGGTGAAGGATCCAAGAGAACAGACAGATCCTGTCTTTTATCTCAAGTCTCTTTGCTTCTATGGTTCATGGGACTTTGGTTTTGGAGTCTCAGCCCAATTTTAACGTTCAAGCTGCCTATTACTGGTGGAAAAGGGGGGGAAAAAAAGAGCCGCTTCCCTGTCTCTTTGCCTTCATCTGCTGTTCACGTGGAAGTGTGTGCGGCTGACCCAAACCTCGCTGACATGTCAGCGTGCAGCCGCAGGACGAGGGGTGTTTGATTTATAAATGGAATGTATAATAGGCACGATGCCTTCTGAGCCGAACGTTCATGGAAAATCACATGCCGCTCACATGAGGGACCAAGATCTTTTTTTTATTATTTTAATGAATTGAGTTTTTTCAGTGCACCAGGGAGATAAGAAGATACCTGCCAATAACCCTCTGATTGTGTCCTCGGCCAATTGGTGGGCTTGAACATGGGTACTCCTCTCGTCAATTGAGTTTGTGTGTTAAGTCAAGGTTTAGCTTTGGATTTGAAGCTCTCGCTCAAACAAAGCCACAGACGCTCCGACAGTGGAAACCATCACATAATTCTCCTCTTTGTTTCTTTAAAGAGGACGAGGTTGGTAAAAAAATCCATTTTGGGAAGATTCAGTCTGAAGATAATGATAGTGAAGATGAGAAAAGACAGCAGGTTGTAAGTTCTGGTCTAAGTTCGGAAAGAGGAGGAAAAAAAAGGTTGAAAAGGCAATAAACTACAGCAAGGCCAACAGATCAACCAACATGAGAAAAACCAACAGGTAACAAGGGACCTCTGGAGCTTCTGAAGAATAGAGATCAGTAGGAAAGCGTTTTGAATGAGAAATAAAATGCTCCTTCCTGTCAGGGAGGAAGGGAGGTGTATGGTGCTTGAGAAATGGGAAAAAAATGCAATTAAAAGCCAGATATGAATAAAGATCAGGTGAGAGAGGATGTCACCCTGTGGCCTTTGGAACTGTGTTTCTGCTGCCTCCGATTTTTTTTTTTTTCCTGGAACAAAGGAACAATGTTGTGGAAAAGTGGGTGCCAGATACTTTAGGAAAATGAGACACAGTGAAGCGGATAAAGGAGACAAAGACAATTGCAGTCATATGCAGTAAACTGGAGGCAGCTGAGGCCTGAGACAAAAGGTGAAAATTCGGAGCCAGCAAGATGACTGAACCATGGGAAGGAAGGAGGGAAAGATGATTCACAATAACATTTGAAAGACATTGGCTTGAATATTTATTAGCGTGTTGCACACTGCTTGGCCTTGGGGGACTGCCTTTGTTCAGTGAACCATTTCCCAGTTTTAAGGCAATCAACAGGAAAAGAGCTTGAAAGATGGCCACGGATGCATGATACATAGTGTTTGAGAGCAAACCTGAGATAAGACTTTGGCTCTGAGAAAGTGGTGGGTTGGAGGCATTGTTACCCAGGGGGATCATCTCCCTCCAGAATTAGACTCCAAGAGGAAATGCATGATTGAAATGCCACGAAGGGATTCCTTGTCATGAGACTAAAGTCTCCAGCACGTCCTAGTCTAGGGTAATTTCATTTAATTCATCCTGGACATAGATGAAATAAAGAAATGAGTAAGGCCAACTGTAGAAAACTGAACATTATAAACCCATAAGCAAGTCTCCTTTGGGGACATCAAGTCTATATACACATCTGTGTTCTTTCTTAAAAACAATCACATCAGAGGCCGTTTGAAGTGAGACTTATGATCCACCCATCTCAAGATTTTTTCCAGAAAATAAGACTGAAGGATAATTTGTAGAAAAGATGATCATCATCCTTTAGGGTGCTGTTCTGAAAAAGTTACTGATTCACTCAAAAATATAATATCCTTAACCCTTTCTTATTGGTGTTATGGCTGTGTCCACAAAAAATTTCCCTTCTATTATTTGTTCTTAACAGTAAAATACATTTTTACTAAGCCAGTCAAGGACCTACTTATATAACTAGTTAGTTGGTGTTTATTCTGGTAATGAAAAACCACTCATAATTGTGCAGTTGCTGTTTAAGCATTTATTAGTAAGATTCTGCCCAAAATGGGAGACAAGAGAATCTGAATATAAATGAAAAGAATCCCAAAGTTAGTTTTCTATGGAGTTGAAACACTGAGCCAAATGGCACAAGAAAAGACATAGAAGAATGAAAAGCAAACTTGGAAAACAGAATTGTCTGTGGCATCAGTAAGTCCCTGAGTCGGCTCACGGTGTTTGTGTGCAGTTAGCGGAAAATGAATGCCCTTGCTAATCTTCTAGAGCACTCTATCAGGGAGTAAATGCACCAGTGCTAGCTAAGGGAATGGAAAAGGAATTAAGTCCTGTCCACCTCAATACCCACAGTGCCATATGTTTTCACTGTGGGGTTTGCAGAGGGGCGCCTGCATCACAGCAGACACAAGGGTTAGTAGAAGTGAGGTAATCGAGAGAATAGCACTCAGCAAAAACATTGACGTGTTGTTGGAAATGAAATAGACGTTCAGAATCTCAATACACCCAAAATAATTGTTGTCATCTTATGTCTTCTGCAAAGGGGCAGCAGAACAATCTGGAAAAGTCCAGAGGCTCTTACTTTGCCCTCTTCTCATATTGATGATTGTGTAAACATACATGAGAGTACACGTGTATAAATACATGGGTCAGTTGAGCTAGGGCCATGGGGGTTTCAGGTTGGTTAGTTCAGCTAAAATAACACAGAAGCTACTTTTCAGTTTTCCCAAATTAATGATGTGGAATCCTTGAGTTGCTCCATCATATATCAAAACATTCACCACTATTTCCTGAAAAGAAAAAAAAAATGCAAGAGTATTTACTTCACACAAAATTTCAGGTTTTAAATGTAAGAAGCAATAATTACACGTAATATAAAACTAACATTTTATAGTTTGCAAGTGCTTTTAACATGCATGAACTAATTTAATAATTTGATGATTATTTGCCTTGACTAGATAAGATAATTGAGGACAAAATCTTTGTCTTATTTATCTTTATACTATCATTGCCTAATACAGATTACAGCACATAGTAGGCATGTGATGGAGATTGCTGAATAAAAAATTATTTTTATTTTTAAAGAGACTTAAATGACTCTTTAATCATTCACTTAGTCTCTATGGTCTTTAGTTTCTCCTGTAAAAAACAAGATGTTTGGACTAGATTTGCCCACATCGGACAGCAGAACGACTCTGGGGCTCCTTGAATGAACACATTCCTGGATTCCATCCCAGCCTACACAATCAGAATCTCTAGTTGTGGATCCAATAAAACACATTTAAGAACCAATGCAATAGATAAGCTCTGAAGTCTCTTTCCCCTTTAAGATTCTCTGAAATAAAGAAGGTTCTGTAACGCTTTTAAGTGTTTGTTTCTCATTAACTCGTTGACAGATAAATAAAGGGGGGGAGTTTTGATTCAGGCCTTTGTCTATTAGAAATGAAGATGATACATCTTGAAATTATCACATAAGGGAAAAGAAAAAGAAAGAGAGAAAGAAAAAAAAAGAAAGAGGGAAGAAAAGCATGCTTGTGATGGTTAATACTGAGTGTCAACTTAATTGGATTGAAGGATGCAAAGCATTGATCCTACTTGGGTCTGTGAGGGTGTTGCCAAAGGAGATTAACATTTGAGTCAGTGGGCTGGGGAAGGCAGACCCACCCTTAATCTGGTGGGCACAATCTAATCAGCTGCCAGTGAATATAAAGCTGGCAGAAAAATGTGAAAAGGAGAGAATGGCCTAGCCTCCCAGCCTGCATCTTTCTCCCATACTGGATGCTTCCTGCCCTTGAACATCGGACTCCAAGTTCTTCAGTTTTGAGACTTGGACTGGCTCTCCTTGCTCCTCAAGCTTGCAGATGAGCTATTGTGGGAACTTGTGATTGTGTAAGTTAATAGTTAATGAAATATATATTACCTATATATCTGTATATCTATCTATCTATCTATCTATCTATCTATCTATCTATCTATCTATCTATCTCCTATTAGTTCTCTCCCTCTAGGGAACCCTAATGCAATGCTTGATTTATAATACTGTTTTATACACTTTCTAGAAGAAAGCCATGACAATTGTTGTAGCCTCTTGTGTTTGTGTAGCATGTTGTCAACCACTTCATCTCATTATCCTGTGTGCTTACTCCACAATAATTTCCCGCCTATTATGTATGTGTCTCCAGAGACCCACACTGACAGGTGGGAGAGGAGAGGACAGAGAGAATAAAAGCACAGACAGCAAAGAACAATAGAAAGCAGCATGCTTGACCCTTCTGGTCATTATGGGATTTTCGCATTGTTAGTCAACTAGCTAATTGCAATTTGGAAAGTCCTAGTTTTCTCACTTACCTATATGAGCTCCATTTACCCAGATGCTTTCTTGCCATGGCTGATAATTAGATGGTGACTTCTGTTCTTCTTAAATAGGCAAATTTGGAGCCACATTAGATTGTTTTCAGCAAAGCGACACTGCTGGGCCTTCTGAGCAGTTATGACAGCTCTGGGACAAGATTCAGACCAAGAGCTGGTAAAGCCCCCTGCGATGGAAGAACTAATAATGAAGATTTAAAAAATACAGGCTAAAAATGTTTCCCTGCTGGCTTTTCTTCTCATTTTTAAGAAATACAGTGTAGATCATTTTGAATTTAAAACCACATTAGGCCAGGTGCAGTGGCTCATGCCTGTAATCCCAGCACTTGGGAAGGCCGAGGTGGGCAGATCACTTGAGGTCAGGAGTTTGAGACCAACCTGGCCAAAAGGGTGAAACCTGTCTCTACAAAAAATACAAAAATTAGCCAGGCATGGCAGCACACACCATCTACTCTGGAGGCTGAGGCATGAGAATAGCTTGAATCTAGGAGGCAGAGGTTGCAGTGATCTGAGATTGCACCACTGCACTCCAGCCTGTGCAACAGAATGAGGCTGTGTCTCAGAAAACAAAAAATAAAAAAACACACATTAAATAAAAAATAAAGACTAGAAAGAGCTATAGCCAAGAAGATAGGAAACTTACTTTTCATGTCTCTGATGACAAAGTCAGGTAAGAATGTTTCTGAGAAGAAGATAAAGATTTGGGGACACGCCCATAGACAATTAATTGGACTTTGTCTTAGACAACAGTAAGGGGTGTGTGTGTGTGTGTGTGTGCATTAGAGGGGCAGGAGGTAAACTGAGGAGTGTGAGTTCCCAGTCTTTCTTAAAACCCAAGTATTTTCAAAGGAGGAGGAAAGGGCTATAAAATCATTTTAGCTAAATTTACCCCAGAAAAATTCTCATTCGTATGGATCTAAGGCAACTGAAATAATCTCTTTTCCCTTCATTCCATGGAGCTGTGTTTTTAATTGAGAAGCCTTGGGAAAGCCAGACTGTGGGCAGGAGGGCAGGAGCCAGTTGGAGGTCTGAAGGAGAGTAATGTTTTGCAGTGCTGGAGGTGGGAAAGGCAGCACAGAGGGGAGAGAGAAATGAAGGGTTGCCTGGACTCACGGAGAACATTTTTGGAGAACAAATTCAGATTCATGAAATGACTTTTGAGTTCGATTATAGCAATAGGAAAACAACCATGTCTTTGCCAACAAAGATAAGGAGAACATTTAGAATACTATTTAAAAAGTCATATTTTCGGCTGGTCACGGTGGCTCAAGCCTGTAAGCCCAGTACTTTGGGAGGCCAAAGGGGGCGGATCATAAGGTCAGGAGATGGAGACCATCATGGCCAACATGGTGAAACCACGTCTTTACTAAAATATAAAAAATTAGCCGGACGTGTTTGTGCATGCCTGTAGTTCCAGCTACTTGGGAGGCTGAGGCAGGGGAATTACTTGAACCCAGGAGGTGGAGGTTGCAGTGAGCCGAGGTCGCGCCACTGCACTCCAGCCTGGTGACAGAGCGAGACTCCATCTCAATAAAACAAACAAACAAACAAAAAAAACAAAATAAGTCAAATTTTCTTCTTTTGTGCAAAGATTTAAAAAGCTTAAATACTTTATGTTAAAAGAACATTAACAACCAATGTATCAGGACATTAATTCATTCAACAAATACTGATTAAGAACCTACTGTGCTCCAGACATGTCCGAGCTTCTGGGAGATAGCAGTGGACACGATCCCTCGTTCTTGGTTCACCTGGGTAGCAACCGCAGCTGCTTCTTAAAGTAAGCCCTCAATCTTGACCACAAAGAGCGTCAAGGAGCTGAAGTCCAAGGAAATGCAGCCTGCTATGTCAGCAACCTCCTCCCTGCATTATTCCTGAAAGCATATAGGAGTGAATCTGAATGAATTTAAAGAATACCAACGAGTTGATTTTATAGATATCTTTCTTTTTTTCTGGCTGTCCTCAGAAAAACTCATCCTTTTAAATGACTATCAACTTGTTCACCTTCAGGAATAGAAATAGAAATAATCATGATGTCACTTTGAACTATCAACGTAGTTCCATGCCACAGTATTAGTACTTTAATTTCTCTCATATAGAGCCATCACTTCTGCAAGTGTACTTCTCATCCAGTAACACCAGGGTAGACAGAGACTCATCAAATTATGTGATCACAGGGGGCCCAAGTTCAAGGCCCTCTGAATAGTTATCTTCTATACCAATGTCTACAAACACACACACACACACACACACACACACACAAACACATACACATACACACACACTTTCCTTGAAATTGATATGAGGCTTTGGTGTCGATGGTAAAGATTCTTATTTCCTAGGGTTAATACTTGGAAAACCTAAAATGTGGCAAACATTAAAGAGATAGTATGACTATGACATTAAAAAAATACACAGGGCCTGTAATCCCAGCACTTTGGGAGGCTTGAGGGAGAGATCACTTGATGTCGGGAGTTCGAGAGCAGCCTGGCCAACATGGTGAAACCCCGTCTCTACCAAAAATACAAAAATTAGCCAGGTGAGGTAGCACACACCAGCTACTCGGGAGGCTGAGGCAGGAGAATTGCTTGAACCCCAGAGGCAGAGGTTGCAGTGAGTCGAGATTGCGCCACTGTACTCCAGCCTGGACAACAGAGGGAGACTCCGTCTCAAAAACAAAACAAAACAAAACAAAAGAGAAACCACTGGGTCTATTTCAGCAATATTTCTGCTAGTGTTTATACCACCTGCATTAAAATCACCTGGAAGAACTGATCAAAGTGCAGATTCCTGGACCTATTCCAGACCCGAAGAATCAGTAGCTGGGGTGGGGGGAAGGGGAGATGAGAGGGTGGGAATGCCAAACAAAATTTTAAATATCAACAAGCAGCCTGGGAAATTCTGATGCACACTACATTTTGTGATCTAGTGCTTTAGAGAAGGCAACAAGAATGCTTTGATACCTCTATTTCCAATGAGCAAGTGTAGTTTATTAGCCAAGAACCATGACATCTTCTGATGCTGCCTTTAAAACTGGCTGGCGGGGCCGGGCACGGTGGCTCACTCCTGTAATTCCAGCACTTTGGGAGGCCGACATGGGTGGATCACGAGGTCAGAAGATCGAGACCATCCTGGCTAACACGGTGAAACCCCGTCTCTACTAAGAATACATAAAATTAGCCAGGCGTGGAGGCATGTGCATGTAGTCCCAGCTACTTGGGAGGCTGGAGTAGGAGAATCGTTTGAACCTGGGAGGCGGAGCTTGCAGTGAGCCGAGATTATGCCACTGCCCTCCAGCCTGGGCGGCAGACTGAGACTCTGTCTCAAACAAACAAACACACAAACAAAAACTGTTTGATCCGCCAGAAAGCAAAAATATGTCATAGGTTATTTCAAAATTCACTCTAATGTATAGTTAAGCACAAACTATGTAGATCTCTGCAAAAAAGACTGTTACAAAACTGGCTGGCCCTTGATGTCAATGCTGTTGTCCACTGGAAAACCACAGTTAACTTGATCTGTGAGGTGGTAGTGGGGCAAGGGTTGGCAGTGTCTCAAGGTCAAAGGCATCCTGACTGTTCGTGGGTGAATAAGACTAATGTTAACCTCAGGAAAGTCTGCATCCTGGCAGTTTGTCTGTACTGCTCTATGCAGTCATCTGACTTAGGCTGGGAGGTTGTATTAGTTTGTTCTTGCACTAATATAAAGGAATATCTGAGACTGAGTAATTTATAAAGAAAACAGGTTTAGTTGGCTCACTGTTCTGCACGCTGTACAGGAAGCATGGCAGCATCTGCTTCTAGGGAGGCCTCAGGGAGCTTTTACTCATGGCAGAAGGCAAAACAGGAGCAGGTGTCTTACACAGCAGGAGCAGGTGTCTTACATAGCAGGAGCAGGAGGAAGAAGGCCGGCGGGGAGCCACACACTTTTAAACGACCAGATCTCATGAGAACTCATTCACGATCATGAAAACAGCACCGACAGGGAAATCTGCTCTCCTGATTCAATCACCTGCCACCAGGCCCTACCTCCAGCACCAGGGATTGCATTTCAACGTGAGATTTGGGTGGGGACACAGATCCAAGCTCTATCAGAAGTATACAGCCTGATTGAACTGGTTAGCCATATCAACAATTCCTAACTCAATGGGCTTTTCATAACTGTGACTTCACTTTTTTGAGCAGCAAATCAAAATCTCCAGACATTTTCTTATACAATGTCAGGTCCAGCTTCTATTTAAAATTATTTAAAAGTCTGTATGGGAGTATTACAGGTCTAAAGTAAGATTTCTAAAGGTGTGGTGTTATCATCATGCCACAGAATTCTCATTTTGAATAAATCAATCAACACGGGGACTCACAGACTATAGGAAAGCCTGCAAGCTTACCTGTGTTACTTGTGTCATCCACGAGTCCGCCCCCGCCCCCCCCCCCCCGCCTTCCCTGCCCTAAGAAGCTGCTGATCAGTCTCTCGGGGCAGGCTGTGTCCCAAGTTCCCTTCTAGACCTTTCTTCTTTTCTTCTTCGCCATCCCCCACTTTGTTCTTTCTTAGGATTCTCTTGTTCGAATGGACTGCATTCTGATTTGCAAACTTTTTTCTATGTCTTTATATGTTTTCTCACCTTTCCCTCATCTTCCAGGCTTCTAACAGTTCTCAAAGGAGGAGCTTTGGAGGGTGTTTCTAAAATCCATGGAGAAAAGCCTGTGGAGTTGTCTTCTTCCCCATGATCTTCTCCTCCCATGTCCTCCCTGAATAGAGGAACACAAATGAGTGAGACAGACATAAAGGTCACCTTGGAACAGTCCACCCAGGAGTTCCCAGATTATTATATTTGATTGATGAAAATGTTGATGACGATGAAGGTGATGGTGGTAAATGTTAACTACCTCATTGTGCCTTAGCTAATGCCACAGGAAGTTCTCTTTAAATGTTATAGGTTGGATTTAGTTCTTTAGCACTGCTACCCTGCTATCTGAAATGGTAGCAATGAGTCATCATTGGTTATTCCTTTCCCAACGTGCAGAACATTATTTTATTAGAGACGGGAGAGAGGAAAGATACAATAATGTAAGACAATATAGTCCTTGCTGATTTTAGGCTTATCATACACCTGGTAAGCAGGTACATACATGTGAATGTATACTACACACATATTTAAATCTATGTATATTCATATATAAAATATATACTATAATTCAATATGTATACTAAATACATCTACTTCAATACCTATATATTTTAACCCCTTATTTGTCCTTACATTTTTGGACAGCATGATAGAAAACTAGAATACAAATATGCTGAAGAGCATTTATGAATGAATGAGCATAAATGCAAACTTTAACAATGATGTGGAGGAAAAAACAAAAGAACGATTAACACCATTTAGATTTAAGAGATTAACCAAAATGAATAAATTAGCTGTTAATATTGTAGCATCATAAAACAAAAAGTGCTCATTTTGATGACTGACTGAAAAGTTTGGTTTTGTTTTCCTCATTAAAATGTGTGAATAAACAAAGTTAAAAATATATTGTTCCCCATGTGGGAAAGCTGAGATCACTGAAAATTAATCTACTTCAACTATTTCCATGAGTTATCAGCTACCGTTTAAGGATTCAAGGGATTGTTGACATTAACCAGGATTTCCAGGAAATCAAGATTTGATTTAAATTGAGACATGTAAGATTTTATGAACCCAAAGATTTAAAAGGCATTAAAATAAATGTTGACTAATCCCTTAGGGAAATCAGTCTAGGATTAGATTATGTTGCTATAATAAATTAGAAATATTCAAGAAAATGGATAAAACACTATGCACACATTAAAATCTCTGTTTTACTTGGAAAATATGAAGAATGATACATTTATGTTGATATTTTGCCTTTTAAATCTACTTGTAATTCTTGTTTGCAAAATTTACTCAATTTTATTTAAATAACATATCATAGAATAATGCCATGGACATATTGGATATTTTGTTGCCTTTTCAGGGAGGAAATAATGCTTACATCTAAAAATATATAGTCATAGGATGACACGGCTGCAAGGATCTTTATAAGGTGATACCTTTTCCCTTCTCACTAGGGAAAAACAAGGCTCAGAGAGACACGATCTACTTTAGGTCACACCCATAGTTCTCAGGAGAGACAGGTCTAAGAGTGAAGTCCACAATTTATATCTTCTCCAGAATCGTCATCTTTGACAGATGGTTTCCGAAAAGGGAGAAGCAACCAGCCGAGCTGCCTCTTGAAATTTTTCCTGATTATTTTAAGTCACTTTGTGGCTAAAAATGTGGTAGAAGAGGAAGAATTAATTCCTTGCCAAAGAAAAAATCAACTGTTCCCTGAAATCTGAATGGAGTTTAGGGGGGAAAAATGAGACCACATCAAGGGGTCTAGTTACCATAAAATAACAGTTAAAATGTATTGAGTGTTTATTATGTCCCAAGGGTTGTGTGCTAAGCATTCAAAACGATTTTTATTTCATTCACTTTTGAGAAGTATTATCTCATTTGATCTTCCCAATAACCCTACAATATAATTATTATTAGTTGCATTATGATTAGGTTCAGAGAAGATAAGTATAATTTGCCTACCGTTTCATAGCTGGGAGGCTAGGATTTGAAACCAGTCTGACTGAATCCTTAACCAGGCTTGTAAGCTTTCTACTATGTCCCGTAAAGGAGGGATATTTCTACTGGACCTCAAGAGAAGGTTGCAGGTGGAAGTGCTGATGTGGACAGTTCAGATGGACTTCTCCAGGATTCACTGGAAATCTCCCTTAAAACTGGGTCTGGGAACCAACCTATCATTTATCTCCAACCTTGAAATAAAGAATTCCCACCCCATAGAATACAACAAAAACCCTTGCTTTGTTTATACTTTATTAACAAGGTTTTCTTTCTTTCTTTTTTTAGTGAGACGGAGTCTCATTCTGTCGTCCAGGCTGGAGTGCAGTGATGTGATCTTGGCTCACTGCAACCTGCACCTCTTGAGTTCAAGTGATTCTCCTGCCTCAGCCTCCCGAGTAGCTGGGACTACAGGCACCCGCCACCACGCCAGGCTAATTTTTGTATTTTTAGTAGAGATGGGGTTTCACCACATTGGCCCAGCTGGTCTCAAACTCCTGAATTTTTGATCCGCCCGCCTCTGCCTCCCAAAGTGCTGGGATTACAGGAGTGAGCCACCGCACCCGGCTGGTTTTCTTTGTTCAATAAATGTATTTTACTGGGCTACTAGAAATCTGAGGTTGAAGTAGCATTGTTCTCCAGTGTAATATAATGTCGTGTTTCTCAAACTCTAGTCTCAGGTCTGCATTAAACACTCTTAAAAATTATTGAGGACTGGCAGGCATGATGGCTCACGCCTGTAATCCCAGCACTTTGGGAGGCTGAGGTGGGGATCACTTGAGGTCAGGAGAACAAGAATTACAAGTAGATTTAAAAGGCAAAATATCAACATAAATGCATCATTCTCCAGGAGTTCGAGACCAGCCTGACCAACATGGTGAAATCCCATCTCTACCAAAAAATACCAAAATTACCGGGGTGTCGTAGAGCGTGCCTGTAGTTCTAGCTACTTGGGAGACTGTAGTGGGAGAATCGCTTGAACTCGGGAGGCAGAGGTAGCAGTGAACCGACATTGCACCACTGGACTCCAGCCTGAGTGATGGAGTGAGACCCTATCTCAAAACAACAACAAAAAATTATTGAGGACTTCAAAAAACAAGACAAAACATTTGTTTATGTGGGTTATCTCTTTTTTTTCCTTTTTTCTGTTTAAAAAAATTAATAAACTAGAGCTTATTTCCTTACACATCGATAAAGCAACACAACACAGATGTGAGGAAGCACAGCATGACCTAGTGAGTTAGATCATGCTATTTTTATCTTCTTTCTAGAGACTTGGACAATTTAGATATATTTTAAGGAAAAGAAGACATTTTCCTTAGCCTTTTTTTTTCCTCATTGTGATTTTATTTTGCACATTTTTTTTTTTTTTTTTAAGTTCTGGGATACATGTGTAGAACATACAGGTTTGTTACATAGGTATATATGTTGCACATCTTTTTTAAAAAATCAGTGTCATGGTAAACTTTAAAAATTTATTTTAACGTTTATTTTGGTTTCAGGGATACGAGTGCACGTTTGTTATATAGTAAATTTGTAACTCGAGGGTCTGGTGTACAGATTATTTCGTCACCCAGGTACTAAACATAGTACCCGATAGGTTTTCTTTTCTTTTCTTTTTTTTTTTTCCTGAACTTCTCCCTTCTCCTACCCTCCACCCTCAAGCAGGCCACTGTGCCTTTTGTTCCCCCCTTTCTGTCCGTGTGTTCTCATCATTTAGCTCCCACTTATAAGTGAGAACATGCAGTATTTGGTTTTCTCTTCATGCATTAGGTTGCTAAGGATGATGGCCTCCAGCTCCATCCATGTTCCTGCAAAGAAAATGATCTCATTCTTTTTTATGACTGCATAGTATTCTATGGTGTATATGTACCACATTTTCTTTATCCAGCCTATCATTGATGGGCATTTAGGTTGATTCCATGTCTTTGCTATTGTGAATAGTGCTGCAATAAACATACACAAGCATATATCTTTACGGGAGAATCATTTATATTCTTTTGGGTATATACCCAGTAGTGGGATTGCTGGGTCAAATGGTAGTTGTTTTTAGTTCTTTGAGGAATTGTCACACTGATTTCCACAATGGTTGAACTAATTTACACTCCCACCAGCAGTGAATAAGTGTTCCCTTTTCTCTGCAACCTTTCTGGCATCTGTTATTTTTTGACTTTTAAACAATGGTCATTCTGACTGTTATGAGCTAGTATCTGATTGTGGTTTTCATTTGCATTTCTCTAATGATTAGTGATATTGAGCATTTTTTCATATGCTTGTTGGTCACACATATGTCTTCCCCAGACTGAAAACTGGACCCCTTCCTTATACAATATACAAAAATCAACTCAAAATTTATTAAAGACCTAAATGTAAAACCTAAAACTATGAAAATCCTGGAAAGTAAGCTAGGAAATACCATTTTGGTCATAGAAACTGGCAAAGATTTCATGATGAAAACATGGAAAACAATTGCAACAAAAGAAAAAATTGACAAATGGGACCTGTAATAATTAAACTGAAGAGCTTCTGCACAGCAAAAGAAGCTATCAATATAGTAAACAGACAACCTACAGAATGGGAGAAAATATTTGCAAACTATCCATCTGACAAAGGTCTAATATCCAGAATCTACAAGGAACTTAAACACACCTACAAGCAAAAAACAACCCCATTAAAAAGTGGGCAGGGCCGGGCGCGGTGGCTCAAGCTTGTAATCCCAGCACTTTGGGAGGCCGAGACGGATCATGAGGTCAGGAGATCAAGACCATCCTGGCTAACACGGTGAAACCCCGTCTCTACTAAAAAAAAAAAAAAAAAAAAAAAAAAAAAAAACTAGCCAGGCGAGGTGGCGGCGCCTGTAGTCCCAGCTACTGGGGAGGCTGAGGCAGGAGAATGGCGTGAACCCGGGAGGCGGAGCTTGCAGAGCTTGCAGTGAGCTGAGATCTGGCCACTGCACTCCAGCCCGGGCGACAGAGCAAGACTCCGTCTCAAAAAAAAAAAAAAAAAAAAAAAAAAAAGTGGGCTGATGATATGTGGGTAATATCTAGAAATATTTACCATGATGGAAATGAAAATCAATAAATTTTTAAAATATGGGAATGCATGAGCCCACCTTCTATTAGCTGTCAGATGTTGCTATCAGCCCACATCATGTAGCTTCTGGAAAATTCAAGTGTACGCTCATGAAAAAACAAAAGTGAAAAAAGGCAAATAACTCAGTATTATAAAAATAGCTTTGGCCTCGGAGATGCCCATTTCTATAATGAGAACCTCTGCTATAATTTAGGTTCAAATTCTGGCTCTGTCACTTACTGATTAGCCAAGTTGCAAAATCTCACTAGGATTCAGTTTCTTCATTTTAAAATGTGTATAATAATAATGTCTCTTCATTCAATTAAATAATGTGGATAAATACCATAGCTTAGTTCCAGGTAAGCCCTCAATAACAAGTAGCTGTTATTAATATGTGTTGTATATCTAACTGAGAAATTTTAGCCCACCAGCAGAATTAGATAAAGGAGCAGGGATTGTCTGTACCTAGGGAGTGTCATATCATCAGTCCTAATGAGGTCCCACCCAGCCTGTTTCCCTCCATTTCTGAGGAAAGTATATTAGTAAAACCGCATTTCTAAAATGAATGTGACTGACAGAGAAAGAAAATAAAGTAATAGTTACTGAATAGTTTTATAACTTCTGTGCATTTTGATCTAAGAGGAACATCTATTTGTTTTATTCACATCATTAAATTTTTGTTAAAAAATAAAATCTATTTTTACAGAATGATCTATTCTACAAATTGGTATTCGTCCAAAGGAAAAAGGAAGTGAAGAGCTATCACAACAAATATTACTAAAGTTAGTATCTCTGATATCCAAAACAGATTTTCTTTTCTTTATTATCATTAGTTTTTTGAAACAGGGTCTTTCTATATTGCGCAGGCTGAATTTCAACTCCTGGGCTCAAGTGGTCCTCTCACTTCAGCCTCCCTATCCTGAGTAGCTGGGATAACAGGTGCATGCTATCATGCCCGGCCAAATTTTCAAATATATGATAATAGCTCACTTATTTCAGAATCTCTTTTATATATAACATTGCAATGACATTGAAGAGTTGGGAATTTGCTGAGACCTGATTTGATTTGATTAATTTGTGAATAGCAATTGTTTATAGGGTAGGGTATTTTGTAGAAAAGTGCTCTGAAAATATAATGGGAAAGAATGTATACACAGAAATTTCATCTCGGCTCCATGTATAATGAAGTAAATGAGATATTATTTTAAATTTAAATCCCTATGAACTTGTTTCTCTTACTCTTGCTATCAATAAAGTGTCTGCTTAGTCATGAAAGAGCTGACACTTGGACATGTTAGGATTGAAAAGTCCACAGAACTCTGTAGCTGAATTAGAGGGAAAAAATAAGGGTCACAAAAGTATCTAGAGTTTTCATTTTTGAGAAAGTAAAAAAGTGAGAAAGTAGAAGACATCTGAAATTTGTTCCCCAAAGCAATGTCTATTGGATGTCAGCTAAACTTTCTGCTTCTTCAAAAGTGCTCCACGTAACTGAGGGTTAGCGTCAGAGCCCTGTCACTCTGCAAAACTCAGGACTATTTTCTAGGTGAAGATGAAGAGGGCTGCCTCAGTTCAGAGGGCTTCAGGATCAAATGGATCCTATTCGATCCTATTGCTTTAAGCATCCATATTCCAAGTCACATAGAGGGACCTTGAGGACATCATGCTTAGTGAAACAACAGTCACAGATGAGTAAATATTGCATGATTCTACTTAGATGATATATCTCAAATAGACTCATAGAATCAAAGAGAGGAATGGTGGTTGTCAAGGGCTGGGCAGAGAAGGAAATGGGGAATTACTAATCAATAGGCTTAAAGATGCAGTTAAGCAAAATGAACATGTTCTAGAGATCTGCTGTACAACATTGTCCCTACCATCAACAATGCTGTATTACATACACTTAATTTGTTAACAGGATAAATCTCATGGTAAGTGTTCTTACCACAATAAAACTATATATATAAATAAAACAATATACATATATATAGTTTTATAAATAAAACAATATACATAAATAAAACAATATATATAAAACAATAAATATATATTATTTATATATATATATTTTAAAATTAAACTGTTTTCTCTGAACATTCTGGGTTAATGTACTGTCTCATGAAAGTAAAAGGAAACTGACCTAGTCAGCCCCAAGAAACACAGTTGCAGGGCTTTCTCTTCGATTTGTGATCAGGCACGAGTGACTCAGGCAGATTCTGATTATAGTTTCTCTGTGATGTGTTCTTCAAGTTAAGTGATGTTTTGAGGAGCAGTCATGGCAAAAGCTCCAATTAGTTGTGAAATTATTGAAATAGGATCTGCGTGTGAGAGTTGAGAGGACATCTTGTGAACCTTAAAAGCAAATGGTAATGTTTGCTTTTATCCTATTTGTTTTTAGAGAAATCTGCAATAGCAGTAAAAACCAGATTATAGGCTAACAATGAAGAAGAGTCAATAATGAGCCACTTCAGGCAAGAAGCCTAAAATGACCCCGGCCAGGTGCTCCAGATGTTTCCTCTTGCCTTGCCTCATCTCTTCAATTTTATCTGTATTGCACTCTTGCCAATTTCTTCTACCTAATTGCACTCCCACCCCACTAACCAATACTCCCTTTAATGTCTTCAAATAAGCCACAGACTGAGTTGAAAAAGGACGTGTTGACAAGAGTGATCGTAATTCTCCAAGCAGTGTCTGCTTATCCACAAGTGTAAAAACACATCCTTATCTCTTCTCAACTCACTGAATGATATTTCCATGCCATCTCCAGAAGGTGTTTGGGTGCCTATGCCAATAGTTTTTCTGAAGCCATAGAGTGAAAAGAGAATTTTCCCCAGAGGACAGAAGATTATTTATGTTGGAGCTAAGCAGGTATTTTGCAGGATCCTGTACGATCATTTCAGCCAGTGATTAGCGGAAGTTAACTTCTTCTGACACGCAAATAAGAAAAACGCAATGTTCTCCCTGTTCTGATGTCATCTCCGATTGTTATTTTTATTGTACTTCTGAATAATAGGATTTCTGACATAAAGATTTATCTCAGGATTCAGCACAGTAGTGTTCTGAGATCAGGGCCAGTTGCGATGATGGATTTATACTAGTTGTGATTCTCTGACTAATTTGCTTTGAATGAAATGAACACTTGGAAAAATCAAACATCATTCCCAAGATTTTACCTCCTAACTAAAAATACAACAGGAACTATAATGCAAAAATTTATTTTATTTTTTTTGCCATGGAATGACAAGATAAACTTTTTCACTTATTTTAAGTAATGTAAAAAATAAATGTTGATAAACTCAACGGGACTTCTTTTTTCTTTACACAACAATTGGAAGACCCTGCAGTATCTTTTTTCCTTTTTGCTAATGTGAACGATTTTAAATACTTTCCATTTTGCTGGAAGTATTGATTGTTTTCATGGCTTCCCCTCCATGTTCCATAGATACGTATGTTCATGTTTTCAGTTTCAACAACAGAGATGAGGAGGGAGTTCAGGTCATGGTAGGGGTCTGTATGAATCTACTGGGAATGCCATAACAGAATGCCACAGACTGGGTGGCTTAAACAACTGAAATTTCTTTGCTCACAATCCTAGAGCCTAAAAGGCTAAGGTCAAGGTGCTGGCAGGGCTGATTTTTGGTGAGGGCTCTCTTCTTGGCTTGCAGAAGGCCACCTTCTCGCTATGTCATCACATAGCCTTTCTTCTGTGTGCCTGTGCTCCTGGTATCTCTTCTTTTTCTTATGAAGACACAAGTCCTATTACTGGATTAATAATAACCAATTAATATTGGTCCTATTGGATTAGGACCATACTCTTATGACATCCCTTAACCTTAATTACCTCCTTATTTATCTCCAAATATAATATATAAATTCTGGGGAGACACAATTCAGTCCATAACAAGGTCTCTGATAGCATCTTACGATTGTGCAAAAAAAAATTTGTAGAGTTCTTACATTGATAGAAAAAAAAGGGAAAGAAATATGGTAGTTACATGTGGCTGAGAGCAAGCAGTTATTTGGAATTTTGTGTATGAAAAACAGAAATTAAACAACTTCTGCCATAACAAATGGCAGAGAGTACCAGTGTCCTCATGCAGTGAAATGGGAGCCTCCGGGGCCAGGCAGCCGGGAAAAGTCCTTGCAAATCAAAGTAGAAGCAATCGCAGTCACACCCATCATTTGGTGTGTAAGAAATTGGGCTGAACCCAATCATCTTTTCTTTAGGACTTGGGGAGTGTGGTGCTCGTGGTGATCAGCCAATCTGTTTTAAGGCATCATGGCATTAACTTAATTGTACTTTTCAGATATTATTACTCCCTTCTGGCTACCTGCATAAAATCTGAAGTATGTCAAAGGTTTATTTTAAATAAAAGTACATTATTTCATGGTTTGTGATCAATTTGATGAGGTGGAATAGGGGAGTTTTTTTTCATTATTGGGAAAAATGTCATAAAAGGCAATTTTTTTTAAAGCTTACTTAAAAATGAAAGCAGTGGAAAGAATATGGATATTGGAATTCCATCTCAGCTAGTCACTTGCCAAGTTACCTGTGTGACTTGCTTAACTACCTCTGCTGAAAAATTAACGTCACTACTTTTTTTTGTTTGTTTTTTGAGATGGTGTCTTGCTCTGTCACCTAGGCTGGAGTGCACTGTCATGATCTTGGCTCACTGCAACCTCAGCCTCCCGATTTCAAGTGATTCTTCTGCCTCAGCCTCCGGAGTAGCTGGGAATACAGGTGCCCGCCACCATGCTCGGCTAATTTTTTGTATTTTTAGTAGAGATGGGGTTTCACCGTGTTAGCCAGATGGTCTCCATCTCCTGACCTCGTGATCTGCCCGCCTTGGCCTCCTAAAGTGTTGGGATTACAGGCATGAGCCACTGTGCCCGGCCAACACCTCTACTTCTTGCAGTAATTGTAACTATGTGACAAAATGAATCTAGCTCTCAAGGAACACTTAATGAATGCATATCATCTACCAATATGTGCTAGGTAGTACCAAAAACATTTTTATTTTTTATTTTTACGATTACATAAAATAACGTGAATTTAAAAATTCACGTTATTTTAATGTGAATTCAAAACATTAAAAATTCATTTTTAAGTATTTTCAAATTACTAATCTGATTTTATCAATAACTGGAGTGGGAAAAGCTGTTTTAAAAAAAAAAAAATGAAAGAACCACTGCACCTTGTAAAATATAGGCCTAACACGATTTTTTTTTTTTTTTGAGACGGAGTCTGGCTCTGTCGCCCAGGCTGGAATGCAGTGGCCCAATCTCAGCTCACTGCAAGCTCCGCCACCTGGGTTCACGCCGTTCTCCTGCCTCAGCCTCCCGAGTAGCTGGGACCACAGGCACCCGCCACCATGCCCGGCTAATTTTTTGTATTTTTAGTAGAGATAGGGTTTCACCGTGTTAGCCAGGATGGTCTGGATCTCCTGACCTTGTGACCCATCCTCCTCTGCCTCCCAAAGTGTTGGGATTACAGGCGTGAGCCACCGTGACCGGCCCTAACACGATTCTTAGGGATGATCTGATCTAACTCTTCCTGTCTTAAATGAGGAAACTGAGACCTGAGTGAGGCAAATGAATTGCTCAAGGTCACATGGTAAGTTGTGGGACTGGGTTTATCTGTCAGTTTCAGAGTTTTTGCTCTTTGCAAGCACCCTGCTAGTTATTGAGCTTGCTCTTGGTGTGGAAGAGGAGTCAGCCAAGCACAGACCATGATGACGGATTACTATGCATGCTGAGGTGAAGATGGCCTTAAGGTACAATGAGAGCACGTAGGAGGCAGGCTGGGGTGGTACGGGAAGGCTTCCTGGAGGAGGAGTTACCTGATAGGAGTTTTGATGCCTGAGTACATTAATTAGTAGAAGGAGCAGGGCAAAGACCACGTCGGACAAAGGAAACAGTGTGTGTCAAGCTACAGTGGCTTGACAAGGCCTAGTATGTCTAGGTAATTACCAGTGGTTCAGGTCGGCAGGAGCCCAGAGTGGTTATGATGTGCCAAAAAGAAGAGGCTGGAGAGGCAGGGTGGGGCCACATGGTGCCTTCCTAACCTGTGTGCCCTGCTGAACGGTATGGATTTTCACCAGAAGGTAAAGGGGAGTAGCTGAGGGATCTTAAGCAAGGATTGAGAGCTTGTCCTTGAGGGGAAATAGAACATCTCTTCCACGGGGTTGGGCAGAAAGGGAGTAGGAATTAGGTATTGGTGTTAAACTGAGAGACAATCCAGGCATCCCAGCACACATCCTTCCACAGTAGACTGTTTTAATTCTTGTTACTACATGTATGTTCTAAAGCACCATGTCTTGAAAAAAAATTATGTAATTGGATCACATTCTAATTCAGAGCAATCAAGGCTCATATTTCTCCACAGATTTGTGGACGATGGGAAATGTATACCTGAAATGTTACCTTGGTGCATGAAATAGTAAATATAAATCCAATTCTGCTCCAAGTTAAGAGAAAAAGCTAGGAATGTGCAGCTTAGGAAACGAAAGACACAGGGTCTGGGAAAGAGCACTGGGTGAGGAGTCTGGAGAGTGGGTTTAGCCATAGCTCTGCCACCAGCTCCCTTGGTGATCGCTGAGAAACTGAGTTTGCACTAAGAGCAAACACTTGCATTGTGTGCATACAGTGGGCCACGGCACGGTCCTAAACACTGCATACGTTTCAGTTCTTTTAAACCCTCATCATTGTGTCCTCAGGTAGGCACAGTAGTATTATCCCCATTTGAAAACTAACACATTGTGGAGTTCACAACTTGCCCGAGTTTCTACTTCTGGAAAAGTTCGGGTGATTGCGAAGGCTCACACAGGGCTATGAGAGTGGAAGGTTTTACTCACGTAGCTTCTGTAGCCCTTTCTCTCCAGACGTTTTTTGGAGCTTCTCTGCACATTTCCATTAAGGAACTCAGAGTAAACCCTTTGCTGAAAGGAGGTGACACAAATAAGGCCACCTGGGAAAAGCAGTCCCTGAGGTGGAACAGATGAGGGGAGCTGCCATTCTCTGAATGCCTCCGGGTGCCTGGCCCTCTTCTCCCACACATCCCCTGAGGAGGATTCGTGATCCCAACTTTGCAGACAGGAAAACTGTGGCTTGCAGTGGGTCAATTGTATGTCTAATTTACAGAACCTGAATGGGAATTTGCATCCGCCCAACTGCAGGAATCATTCATTGCATCTTGTATTTATGTGTAACTGGAGTGAGAGGTGGTGTGGAGTGTTCTGAGGGGTAGAAGTCAATGTTGGTATGGGCATTTGGATTACATTAAACAAAATGTTTTGGATGCTTTGGATGAGTTTCTGCGAGAAAATTATTTTTTTCTAACTCCTCAGCCGGAAAAGTTCCTAAGACAGGCCCCGATTCTGGGAGCTTGCCCTCTGCCGGCTCTTTCAGGGATGATCCTTCAGAGTCAAAGGTGGAGCCATTCCTGGAGGCTCCTGTGTTGTGAGAGGTGAAGGAGGTGGCCACTCGGTTGCTGCTGATTGAGACCCCCTGGTCTGTACATCCCCCCCGCCACCGGGGCTGGCTGCCAACTTACACACTGTCACCTCCATCCTTTTCCCCCCTTGGAGTTGTCCGTTTTTTCATTTAAGCCAATTTTCTTATGTATCTGTGTGTTGCTGAAAAGGAAGAAAAAGATGTGATTAAAAACAAACCAAAAAAAATCTGGGTCACACACACCATGCAGCTTGCCTGATACACTCACAGGAATTTTATATGATTTTCAAGAACTTCATTAGATCTGTACTTGGAAACCACCTTTCACATACTCTTTCTCTTTAAGTGATATCATTTTTGTATGAATAAGTCACACAAATTCTTCAGGCCTCACAGTTAACTAAACGATGAAACAAAGGGAGTTAAATAACATAATGTTAAAAGTGTTTAAAATAAGGTTCTGCAAATCCCAACTGTGTGGTTATATATACATCTATTTTCAAGTAAGAATGTAGAAGCAACTTGATCGTGTAGACCATAAGCATAGACCATAAGCTCTTCAAGGGCAGGGACCACCTCTTTAATTTCTTTTGATTCCCCCTAATGCTTGGTGCTTAGCACTGAGCAGGTGTTTGTAAGTGCTTGTTGGCTGTCAAGCCAAGTGCTAAGATGCAGAAGCTTTATTTGTCTTCATGAATCTGTGCTGGGGCCATCCCTGCCAAAATAGGCCAGCGAATTAAATATTCTATAATTAGACATACAGTGTTCCACCAGGCACTCTGTGTTCCTGCTTGTCAATGTGTCTCCACAATGACGTAGTGACAGTTGCCAGTCTCTCTGAGGCCTGTGTTCGGCTGATGAGAATGTTCATTTCACTTTATTTTTATTCTTGGCAGAGGAGAAACTCATCATTCAAGCCTATCACAGAAGGGCTGTTATTTTATAATTCAAGAAAGGGATTTTCTTTTCCTTGAATTGTAAGTAATAGGTTGGGGGGTCTAAATCAGAAAATTGAAAAAAAGGTCTGTCTGTAAAGTCAAACAAATGTAGTGTGAGTAATCTGAAAAGGGAAATACATATACAATTTACTCCCACTTATTGAGAATTTCTTATGTGTCAGGAATTTTGTGTATAATATGTTATTATCCCACTTTATCTTGACAGAAACTCCCTGGCAAAGCTCTTATATTATTTCCCCATTTTACAGATGAGGGGGTGGGTTCAGAGAGATAAAAAAGCTTGCTCAAGGTCACATAAATGGTGTTAAATACAATTTGTGGGAGGCTACTGATTTGGCTAAGCCCCATGCCCTAGGCTCCAATAAACCAAACCAAAATGGAATCGCTTGTGCTAAAGTTCCACATCACCTAAGTGGCTTATCTAACCTTCCGAGAAATCAGGAGAAAGAGGTAATAGCCAAATATCCAAAGAGGTCAGTTTTAGCAGGCATAAGTAAGTCCCTCTGCTTTAACCCTTACCAGGAAAGTAACTTTGAAATGACAGATCCACTTGGTGTTCTTTGTTTCTGCTCTCTTCAGCCTTTTCCTGCCTATGAGTTCTCAATGCCCACAGTTTGGAGTAGCGTTCTCTGAACCTCTTCAGGTCCTGAGCGCTGCCTCTTCGTGAATCGCTCTTTGATCAAATAAAATTTAACAAATACACTTTGTTAAATTGATTTTGACTAAAGTTTTTCTTTTATCATTGGAGACTGGTGAGGGGGGTCTCCAGCGTGCCTCTCTCTCTCTCTGATCTCAAACTGCTGTGCTTAATCACTTCCTCTCTTCTCCCTCACCTCCTCTTCTTCTCCTGCTCTCTCCACTCCTGCTTGGTAGTTAGTCAGGGAGCAGGCACTGGCACTGGTGTGTGTTTGCAGTGGCCCTTCTTCCTTCTCCCTATCTATAGTTTAGGTGAAACAATAAATGTATAGTTTTCTTGAAAATCTTCTCGAATTGTTCTGTTTGTAGGCATTTTTCTGTTGGGCTCTAGCAACTGTATATATTTCACAACTTTTTTTTTCATGTACATTCTTTTTCCATTTCTATTACTTTAGCCAAAAAAAGAATAGAAGCTAGGATTAGGAACCATAGCCAGGATAAACACACCAGTGTTTGGCACTGAGATGTGGTTTTACTTGATCCTCACAACAAATCCTGGGGAGGCATGGAGGGGCAATATGGCGAATCCTCAATTTTTGCTCGAGGAAGAGGAACCTCACATTGTAAGTGCTCAAGATCACTCGGATGGGGAATAAGACACCACACTGGAATCTAGGTCATTGACTCTAAATGTGGGATTCTTGAAAATACAGTGGAGTGTGATTTAAACGCTCAATTCCCAAAGGTTTCTCAGGGATTTGGGGCAGATGGCAACCTGACTCCATCCCACTCCCCCTCCATTCCCAGCTCTAAACTTGTTGTCTGTCCTGAGCCCAGCAGCTGGGGGGCTGGCAGGCAGCTCAGAGCAATTAAAAACTTGGGCTCCATGGCGATTCCAACAACTGGGTGAGGCCCCTAAAAGCAGGCAAGCAACAATAACAGCACCTACAAGGACACCCTTCAGCCAAATAAGTGAAGATCAAAGAAAACAATCCGAATAAAGTGGAGCAGCCTGGGAGATATTTGTCAACTTTAGTTAAGGAAAATAAGATGACTTAAGGGAATTCAAGGATAGTTCAAAGAAGACTTTGCAATTAAAAGCTATGATTTGAGAAATTCAAGCTAATAATTTGGAAGACCAAGTAGAAAAAAAATCTTAAAGGATAAAGAAAAAGTCAACCAACCAAAGGGAAGAAAATAGTGGGGAAAAGAAAAAAGCATTAGTGAGTAAATCCTGCATGGCTAACATGAGACTGTGAGGAGTATGAGAGGAAACAATGGAAGAGATGGAGGAGAAGCAATAACGAAACAAAGAAAAGGAGAAAAATTTCCCGAGTTGAGGCTATTAAAGAAAACTAAGAGGGGAATGGGGGTAGTGGGTAGCTCCTCTAGCCCATGGAATTCAGACTTTGCCTGTTCAGCAACAAGAGGTTATTAATTTGTACAGATGGTCCTTGACTTACCATGGTTCAACTTACAATTTTTCAACTTTGCAGTGGTGCAAAAGCCATATGCAATCTTGGCTTAATGATGGGGTTATGTCTGGATAAATCCATTGTAAATTGAAAATATAAATTGAAAAAGCACTTTTGACTTATGATATTTTCAACCTATAAGGGGTTTATCAGGATGTAACCACATTGTAAGCTGAGCAGCAGCTTTATTTGTTTCTATGAATTGAGCATTATGTGTATGTATATGTATAAGTTTATATAGTCTAAGGTTTGAAGAGACACATATGGGGAGAATAGATATATAAAATTTGTATTGCTATATATGGGTGTATATGTATATACGTATGAAGGTATTGCTTGCAAACCCCACCCCTCCCAACTGTGTGTGTGTCTCTGTACCTTAGATTGTAAGTGTTTTTTTGTTTTATGGTTTTTTTTTTTTTTTTTTTTTTTTTTTTTTTGAGAGACAGGGTCTCACTCTGTCACCCAGGCTACAGTGTAGTGGTATAGTCATGGCTCACTGTAGCCTTGAACTCCTAGGCTCAAGAAATCTTCCTACCTCAGCCTCCTGAGTAGTTAAGACTGCAGGTACATGCAACTATGCTCAGCTAACGTTTTAATTTTTGGTAGAGACAGGATCTCACTATGTTGCCCTGGCTGGTCTTGAACTCCTGGGCTCAAGTGATCCCCCTACCTTAGCCTCCCAAAGTACTGGGACTACAGGTGTGAGTCACCGTGCCTGGCCCTAAACTGTAAGTTTTTAAATGCAAGACCTGTATGTTTGAAAGACAATACCTGTATGTGTGTGTTCTTTGTAGGCCTCTGTGGTGGCTTGTATTCTGAACCTAGAAGGTATTTAAGATTGGTTACTGATTTACTTTTATCTTTATGTTCTACTTCTTTCTCTTTGTACTCTGGCTAGAACTTTAGGCTTTTTTGTTTGTTTGTTTTGTTTTTGTTTGTTTACATGGAGTTTCACTCTTGTTGCCCAGGCTAGAGTGTAATGGCACCATCTTGGCTCACTGCAACTTCTGCCTCCTGGGTTCAAGCGATTCTCCTGCCTTAGCCTCCTGAGTAGCTGGGATTACAGGCATGCGCCACCACACCCAGCTACTTTTGTATTTTTAGTAGAGATGGGGTTTCTCCATGTTGGTCAGTCTGGTTTCGAACTCCCAACCTCAGATGATCCGCCCGCCTCAGCCTCCCAAAGTGCTGGGATTACAGGCGTGAGCCACCCCACCTGGCTTATGCTCTTGATAAATATTTGTTGAATATTGGCTGCTTAGGGAGGGAAAGAAACCAGGATAAATGATCTTGGGAGGGGAAGGTGGCTAACATTTTTTTTTCTTTTTTTTTTTTTTTGAGACGGAGTCTCGCTCTGTCGCCCAGGCTGGAGTGCAGTGGCCGGATCTCAGCTCACTGCAAGCTCCGCCTCCCGGGTTCGGGCCATTCTCCTGTCTCAGCCTCCTGAGTAGCTGGGACTACAGGCGCCCGCCACCTCGCCCGGCTAGTTTTTTTTTTTTGTATTTTTTAGTAGAGACGGGGTTTCACCGTGTTAGCCAGGATGGTCTCGATCTCTTCACCTAGTGATCCGCCCGTCTCGGCCTCCCAAAGTGCTGGGATTACAGGCTTGAGCCACCGCGCCCGGCCAACATTTTTTTTTCTTAAAATCACAGCTGCTCCTAGGCAAAGTTGGGAAGAGGCACGTGGTTCCTCACCCACCCACCCCAGCCTCAGGACTCTCTGTCTCAGTCTTCCTGTCACCTATCCATCCACTGAGTCCCCAGTTCAAATGGGTACTAATAATCATTGCTTTAGTATGCAAAACCTCTCAAAGTTGTTTGATTCTTCTTTTGGTTCGACCCTGAAAAAACCTATAGGAACAACTTCTGAAGAAGTGATATATTCGATATAAGCAGGCCATGAAAGAAAGTGGGGGCAGGAGAGCCTTTCATGAGGCCCTCAAATGGCAGGGATTGGCCCCTAGAAGAATCGTTGAATAAGAAACACTAGCAAGTGTTAGGGGCAGAATCATTCCGCCCAAGGGACGAAGAGACTGAGCCAATGCTCTGCGTTTTCAAGCGGGAGGCGATGGGATGGGAAAACAGGCAGATTTCCATACAATCTTCTTCCCCACTCACCGTCTGAATTACCCAGCTCTAGAGTGGCACACCGTGTGTAAGATACTCAGGCTTCTTTTAAAGTGGATCCAAGAAAGGGCTGACAGATGAGTGCACAGCACGGACTGGGGAATATTCAACTGGGAGAAACCGAGCAGAAAGAAAAGTAAGCAAACAGCTGAGAGGGCTTCCCATTAGTATTAATTTAGGCATCAAAGAGAAACCTGACAACACAATGAAAGCAGCAGTCAAAGACCTTGGTTGTAGGAACAGAGGATAATAAGGCAGAATTAAAGAGCTGTAAAACACACAGTGCCAGCGCCTCCCCAGAGCCAGGCGTCGCAGCTCCTAACAAACGAGGAGGGTGAGGAGGAGGGAGGAAGGAGCGGGAGAACTGGAGAGACGAATTTTGCTCCCTATCAGTGTGGGAAACCAGGAAGGATGGAGGAAGGGAAGAGCCTGCAGCGTTGCACCACGTGGCCTGCTTGGGCCAAGCCGCTGTCCCTTTCTCTCACCTCCCATATGATGCAGTGCCTGGCCCAAGGAGGGTGCTTGGTGAATGTGGAATGCCAGTTGCTTGTATGAAGTTGGGTCCATGTTTAGTTGAGACTTGGCTGATGGTAACTTCTCTGCTTCCTTATTCTTGAGACAGAGTCTGAAGCTGGGAAGACAGCACCAGTTATTTTTTAATAATCTGCAGAGAAGGCAAAAGCAAATTAACTAAAACCCACAAATCCTAGAAGGGAAAGCATAACATTCACATCTAAGGGCATGTTTTACTCATCAGCGTACTGTAAATTCTGTTTCTCTCTTTCCTCCTTCTTCTTCTTCTTCTTTTTTTTTTTGTGGGTGGCTGGGGGGATAATCAGTAAATGCAAAATTGGAAGAAGCAGCCACACTTCTGAAGCCGTGTTTAGGCCTTCATTACTTCTCTCTTAGACCAATGCTTTCCAAATTTTGATGTGCATTCAAATCTCATAGAGATCTTCTTAAATGCGGAGTTTGATGCAGTAGGTCTGGGGTGGGGCCCTAGATTCTACATTTCTTTCTTTTTTTCTTCTTCTTTCTTTCTTTTTTCTTTTCTTTCTTTCTTTTTTGTTTTGAAATGGAGTCTTGCTTTGTCGCCCAGGCTGGAGTGCAGGGGCGCAATCTGGGCCCACTGCAGCCTCTGCCTCCTGGGATCAAGCGATCCTCCTGCCTCAGCCTCCCGAGTAGCTGGGATTACAGATGCCCACCATCACACTGGGCTAATTTTTGTATTTTTAGTGGAGACAGGTTCACCATGTTGGTCAGGCTGATTTCAAACTTCTGACCTCAAGCAATCCACCCACCTCAGCCTCCCAAAGTGCTGGGATTATAGGCATGAGCTACTGCACCCAGCCCTCCATTTCTAACAAGCTCCCAGATGATGTCAGTGCTTCTTGGATCATGGTTCTTGGTTCCCCTTGAAACTCCTGGGGAGGTTTAAAAAATACTGATGATGGCTGCCCAATGTGGTGGCTCATGCCTATAATCCCAGCACTTTGGGAAGCTGAGGTGGGAGGATCGCTTGAGCCTAGGAGTTTGAGATCAGCCTGGGCAACATAGTGAGACCCCATGTCTACAAAAAATAAGAAAATTAGCCTGGCACGATGGTGCACACCTGTAGTCCCAGATACTTAAGATACTGAGGCAGGAGGATTGATTGAGCCTGGGAGGTCAAGGCAACAGTGAGCCGTGATTGCACCACTGCACTCCTGAGCGATAGAGCGAGGCCTTGTCTCAAAAACAAAAACAAAAACTAAACTGAAGTCAGTGTTCCACTCCAAAGATGCTGATCTTTAACTTTGGGTGTGAGAGTTTTCCAAGCCCTCCAGGTGACTTACACGTGTAAGTCAGGATTGAGAACAGCTGATATGGATGGTGAAAGGAGGGTGGAAAGGTGGTGTAGAAGCACATGGGCTGGCAGCAGATTCACCCTGGTTTGAATCTGGCTCTGCCATTGACTGGCCAAGTAACCTTGGGTGTGCACTCCACTATATGAGCCTCAGTTTTCTCATCCATAAGAACAGGGGTAATGCTGCCTCCCTCTTAGGATCGTGAGGCTTAGCCCATTTATGCCTGAGGTTGCACTTTTTTGAATTTTTGCAATCAGACCTTGGCGATGACCTTGAGCGGTAGGAGATCAATAACTCCCACATGCTTAGGGTTCCAATAATGGAACACTAGGTATAGATGCGTTTTAAACACATATGTTCCATTCCTAATACAGGGCGGGGTGTACACGATCAATCCGTATGAATATTTGTTGCCTTGCCTCATGTTACTTTCTAGTCCAGAAACACCTGGAGCAAGATTAAAACTCATGGTTTGTGATTCAAATTCGGTCAGTAAATGAGTTGTAATGGACTTGAATGGTATCTAAACATTTTAAAAATCTATTGTTTAAATATCCAAAGGTTACATGCAAGTCTAGTGTTTGGCTTCTTTGGAAGCATATCAAGATTTGGTAATAATGAGAACCATTTGGCCTGCCTGGAGCTGAGTAGCTCTTTCCCCTTTTAGAAGGGGCATTGCTTTTCCATTTGCTGAGCATCCTGTCAGTGTCTCCATCACATCCTCAATGTCTACATGTGCACCTACATTACCCTTCCAGCTTGTGCATATACAGCGCCTGCCTGCACCTCATCAACATCTGAGCTTGCCACTTCTGGTCTACAAACTCATGTTGCAATTCCTCATCTTCCAGGATCCGGTTACAAACCACTGGGCATGCCACTTCTTGCCATTTATTACACAGACTCGAAATGTTCACACAATATTGCTCAAAGTTTTCTCCCTGCTTCCTGGAAGTGAAATGACTTTCCTTCTTCATATGTTGTTTGTCTCAGTTGTGTGGGGAAAAAACAGGCGCTATGGAATTGTATCTCCTTCCCAATTCATGTGTTGAAGCCCTTTGCTAAGGAATATTTATATTCTTTTTTTTTTTTTGAGATGGAGCTTTGCTCTTGTTGCCCAGGCTGGAGAGCAATGGCACGATCTTGGCTCACCACAACCTCCGCCTCCCGGGTTCAAGCGATTCTTTTGCCTCAGCCTCCTGAGTAGCTGGGATTA
Organism: Macaca mulatta; assembly: GCF_049350105.2. Lineage (NCBI taxonomy): Eukaryota > Metazoa > Chordata > Mammalia > Primates > Cercopithecidae > Macaca > Macaca mulatta. The sequence continues at coordinate 71,923,471 of NC_133406.1, read as the reverse complement.
TAGGTGTGCACCACCACACCTGGCTAATTTTTGTATTTTTAGTAGAGACAGCGTTTTGCCATGTTGGCCAAGTTGGTCTCAAACTCCTAGCCTCAAGTGATCTTCCCACTTTGGCCTCTCAAAGTGCAGGGATTACAAGTGTGAGGAGATGGTTCAATAGATAAATAAATTAGTAAAAGTTTCAAGGAATCAAATCATTTAGTTATACTTTGGGGAAAAGCACCTGGATTATTTGATTCAGCTCAAAACATCCGAAGGACATTTGTCTAACATCTGTTGGGGTAGGCGTCAGCACTTGACTCATCCAGAAATCCCTCAGTGGCATCAGTCTGATGCCCACTGTCCCTGGAATTGCTCATCTTCTCAATGTGTTGACCGCATCACAGCTGGCTCTGACGGCCAGAGATGGTATGCAGAACAGGCTTGCTCAGCGATGAGATGAGTTTACCTTTGATGGGCCAGGAAAAGCAGATTAAGTGGCTAGGGGAGAAGCAGTACTGGAGGAAATCCTAATAGCAGTAGATAAGAAGTACGAGGCCAAGCGTGGTGGCTCACGCCTATAATCCCAGCACTTTGGGAGGGTGAGGCAGGCGGATCACGAGGTCAGGAGATCGAGACCATCCTGGCTAACATGGTGAACCCTCTTCTCTCCTAAAAATACAAAAAATTAGCCAGGCATGGTGGTGGGCGCCTGTAGTCCCAGTTACTCGGGAGGCTGAGGCAGGAGAATTGCTTGAACCCGGGAGGCGGAGGTTGTAGTGAGCCGAGGTCGCACCACTGAACTCCAGCCTGGGCGGCAGGGTGGCAGAGTGAGACTGTCTCAAAAAAAAAAAAAAAAAAAAAAAAAAAGCACGAGCAGAATTACAACCAGGAGGGAAATGCAGTCTCCATGTGGTAGCCACGTGCTCAGCTAAAACCTGGAATTCAAATACTAAGGAATGAAAGACACACTTTCATTCCTTAGTATGAAAGCCTCTGCCCCAGTTACTAAGTCTTTGAGTTCAGGGTTCATTGGGTTTCCTCTACCTATGGTTGAACTAGTTCTAGAATATCCAGAGAGGCTTGGGGCATGCATTCATTCATTCTACAAATATTTAAAATGAGCCCTTTCTATGTGCCAGGCAACATGCTAGCTGCTGAATTCTGAAGGGTAACAGGCAGACAAATTCACAGCATGTGCTATATCTGTTTCTGTTAGCCTGATCTCTTCTATTGATTTACATACTTCCCTGTCGATGACAATTACAATATCTAACATTTATTGCTTTTTATATGCTTGTTATAATTTTATCTTTATCATACCAGATAAGATAGGTGCTATTATTACTACCATCCTCGTTTTACAGATGAAGAAATTGTGGCTCAGAAATATTAGGTGACTTTCCTAAGGTCATAATTAGTGGATGGCAGCTCCAAGATTTGAGCCCAGGTATGTCTGACTCAAAACTCATGCTTTAACTGCTACTTTATGTGGGCTTTCTAAAAACATAACAGTGGTTCCAGGCCACGAAAGATGGAAATTTCTTAGAAGATGATGGGTCTTTACATTAAAAAAATTTTAACAAAGATATATATACACATAGTTTATAAGTCAAGTGGTTCTGCAAGGCTTATTACAAAAACCACCAATGCCTTGCTTACTTACATCTCCATTTGCTATTCCCTAGCAACAAACATTTCCAACTAGTCTGGCTTTTCTGCTCTCCTTTCTTAATTTTTCAGTTTTAGGGATTATCCAATGAATTCTCACCATGGAAGACAAAGGTTTATCTCTCTTTAACTGTCCGCCTCCACTGTAACACACATGTTGCTTTCTGCCCACCCACCTGCATCCTCACAGTGTGGTTAAATCATACTTTCGCTTAGATCTGAACCCAGCATTTACATGATTTTGCCTATATGAATGCTAATCGCATGTGAGCCACCTAGTACATCATGATTATGTCTCTTTTCTTGTGCAACTATTTGTTTTCCTGGAGTTAATAATTATCTCATGCTTTGCTTTGCTTAGCTTTTCTATGTACTCATCACTAATTCATCCTCCAACTCCTCTCCCCATTGTCTAAATCTCCCTCACACACAGCAGGAATTCTGTCCATTTCTTCTCCTGGGAGACAGCTCTCCGAGAGCCTCCTGACCTGCTCCATTCTGGGCTGGAACAGAACGGTCATCCTGGATTTTTTTTTTTTCTTCAACATGTTGGGGATTCCCTTTGTGTCCCTCTTGAGTTAGATCCTCCTTTTCATGGATCCATTTTCTTCCTTTTCCTTGATCTAGAAATTTCCTGAGAAAGGTGCAGAAAAGGAAAATTTTGAGACTCTGAATGTCTAAATATATCTTTACCCTCATGTCTCTTTGATAGTTTTGCTGGGTGGAGAATTCTGTGTTGGAAATATTTTTCTCCTCAGTATTTTAATGCATTACACCATGTCCTACAATGCTAAACTGATTCCCGATCCTTTTAAATGAGCATGCTTTCCCCAGCCCCTAGAAGATTTAAGGATCTTTTCTTAGTCCCCAGTGTTCTGAAATTTTACCAGGATGTGCTTTGTGTTTTTCTATTTTCTTCCACTGTTCTGAGCACCCTATGGGCTCTTCATCTGGAAAACTCAGGGAAACTCAATATGGGAAATTTTCTAAATTTTTTCCTTGATGTTATCCTCTGAGGCAGAATGTTTCTTAGAACAGTGGGCTGGGATTTCTTAGTTCCCACAGGGGAAAAAATCATATATATATATATGTTTAAATTTATCTTTACATTATTTAGCAATAGCACTGGGCACTTAGTGCTCAACAATTGTAAAAACAGAATTGAGATAAGCTTCTTGCAAAGTTGAAGTTTTAGGATTTAAATGTATGACTGTATTTGTCATATTTCTCAATAAAGGCACAAGATGCTCAGAGTGCTGAGTGACTGGCTCTGCTGGTGGCCCCTCATTCCATCTGAGGGCTCAGTCCAGCCAGATTTCAGAATGACTACCTGTTAATACGAGTGCTCCCAAACCTCCCATAACTTTTCCATGAATTGTTCCTCCATAGCCAACTCATCACTGTCTATCTCTTCCCACAACGATGCTGGATTTTCCATGGCTGGGGTGGGTTTTAGGGGCAGGGAATAGTGGTCAAAGGAGGGAGGAGACCAATTCACCAGTTTCCTGCTATGTTGACGGAAGTGTTTCCTGCTTGACCTGCCTTTAGAAAGAACTGCCTGCTAAGGCGTATACTGACGGCTGGGAGAGTCAGGGGCTGAAGGTAGGGCCAGAAGAGATGTGCAAACCTTTTGGGAAAATCCAAAGGAATGAAGGTTAAGTGTAAAAATTGTTGAATTTAAATGGAAATCCTTTGGAATGCTTTTTAGGGATAGTTTATCTTTTAACTCAAGATTAATATTTGAAAGGTTTATGGTTATAGAGAAGAGGAATACTCAAATATCTTCTTTAAAAAATGAACAAAAATGTCATTCTCACCTCCAAAACACTACACTTAATTTTAGATTAGTAATAAGTAAGGCATCCGGATGGAACTGAACAGAAGTGGTTTTGAAGAATTTGGGGAGCTGGGCAGGCTTTTCTGCAAATGAACAGCAGACTGTTTTAAAATTATATTTTTTAATGTCTAAAGAGACAGTTAACGATTGGTTTCCCATTCTTTTCTCTCTGGGTTACCTTCATCAAACACAAAAATGTTATGGAGTGTCTTTGGGGCCAACTCCTTATAAGAAGTGATCTAGACTTGGCTTATTACTTAGACCTAAAAAGGAAGGGAAGTCTGGGTGCTGGTGGCTCATGCCTGTAATCCCAGCACTTTAGAAGGCTGAGGCAGCTGGATGGTTTGAGGCCAGGAGTTCAAGACCAGCCTGGGCAACATAGTGAAACTCTGTCTCTGCAAAAAATAAAAAATGGAAAAAGGAGGTGAAGGATTGAAAATAAAGCCAACTTTTTATGAGATCTGGTTTAGTTTAAACCAAAGATAAAAAGGATACCCCATAAGGAGGAGCAGCCGATAGGATTAGGTTAGTGAGGATCATTGAGAATGGGCAGCACAGGCTTTTTCTTTTTCTTTTTTCTTTTTCCCTTTCTGTCTGTCTCCTGCTTCTACAGAAGCCATGCCAGAACTGTGGGATGGCCTTCAATCCAGTCTTGCTGTGTTCCCTTCCCCAAATATTGATGACACAGTCAACCTTGCTGTCCCTGTGTCCTCTGTTCAATGCCCTGCTTGATCACAAGGTAATGCAGAGGAAACATAATATAGAGCTCTAATAACGTTTCCTGTAGTTCAAGAAGTTAAGTAGATATTGTGAAGTCCACTTGTTTTGTCCCCAATATGTACAGGTGGCTTTGAGAGCATCGACTCCGCGCAAGGCACTGGATTGTTTCTCATGAGAGGAGTACAGAAGAGAAATGGCAGCGACTTTCAAGAAATTCTTGTGAAATGAATGGATGAAAGGCCAGCACAACAAACCCACATAAACAGATTCTCAAATGTGTATGATTTCTGCTATGGACGGAGCTCTTGTAGGAAGAGTCCTCCAAGCTTGGAGCAAGGAATCTGCTCCGGGAGATGATGTTGAAAGCGTATCCCAATCCACCTTCCCCCATTCATGTCTCATCCCTCGGCTGTTGCGTGGGGCCTATGTCCCTCTTCAAGTAGATCCTAGGTCGAGAAGGGCCCATGGAACTTTGACTCTTGTACACAGGTGTAATGGCTTGAGTTTTTATTTTACTCGTAAGAGAATCCTCTCCTTAGGTAATGGGCTACTCTTCACCAAACGTGTGGACTTTTCTCCTTAGAGCTCTTGTAGTCTTCATCTCTGCTACATGAAGGTTGGAATACAACTCTTGCTATTGTGGTGTGTTGTTTCCTTAGCATTGCACTTTTGGAATACTGCTGTTTGGAAATGACTTTCATGCCGTTTCATTGCTCAGGAAAGATCCTGGTTAAATTTCTAAATTTAGAGATACTTCTTTTGTTTTCATCACTTTATCTGTTTAATTCTAGACGGAAAACCCACAGCACTGAAGATAAGCATGTTACCTGAATAACCAGGCTGCCTGAAATCCTGCCTAACCCTGGAAGCATTGCAGTTGCATGAGTAAAAAAGGAAGGAATTCCCCTGAAGGCAAAAATGAAGTCTGTCTGGTCCTGCTGAATATCTATGCCTGGCCCAGCACCTGGCACATAGTGCATGCTCAATAAATATTTGTTCAGTGAAGGAGAACAAACAGCAAATGCAGTTTAATAACTCTCCCCAGTCCTTGAAAATGTTCCTGTCTGTATCAGATTCTGGCACAGCTGGTATCTAATGGACAGCCATTAGGTACAAGGCTCCATGTTTCACATTTGCCAATTCCTCGAATCCTTCTAGCCATCCTGTGGTCTTGGTTAAAAAATAAAATCTAACAATTACAGTTTTCTCACCAGACTGGAGTAGAATATGCTTGCTAACTTGTCCCAAACTTCTCCTGTAGTGTCAGGTTTTATCTGTAAAAATTCAAGGCAGGTTGGGGCAAAATTTCTTTAGCAGCTTGTCTTCAACTCTTTGGAAGCTCAACACATTTCCCTCAACACATTTCCCTGTTGCAGTCCAACAACAGAGCAATTCTCTGGGGCGTTATCTGCTTTTAAAGTTAAAAATATTGTAAAAGTAACAATGTGCTTTGCCAAACATTCAAACCTTACAGAAGCATATTTAAGCAAATAAGTTACATGCTTGGTCTCTTCTCTCTTCCCCAGACCTTTCTCTGTGAACTTTATTCACCATAGGTGGCTACCACAGCCACCCATCGTCTTCAGATGCTTCCCTGAACTTCTTCTGGGCCTTTTGAGCATAGTATTCACATTGCTTTGCAACCTTGGTTTTTTAATTTAACCATACGTGGTGGACATCTCCCAGGTCAGTACATTTGATTTAACTCATTCTTTTTATTGGCTGCCAAGCAGTGATGAGCTGCCAGTACCTAACATTTGTTGAGTGTGTCTGTGTATCAAGTACCAGGTGTCACTTTTAATTTTATTCTCACAAAAACCATATGAGGTAGGTACTTTTTTCCATCCTATTTTTATATGAGGAAACTGAGGGTTTTAAAAAATAATAATCCACTTAACTAGTCCCTATTAAGGCATAGTTAATTGAATATATATTTATACATACATACACACACACATCTGTAGGATAAGTCCTGGATTCATGCATCCCACACTGATTTTTGAGAGCCCATTATGTGCCAGGAAATGTCGTAGGCACTAGGAGTGCTGTGTTGAAGACAATATAGATCCTGCTTCAGTAGCGCTTATACACTAGTGCCTAGACAGACAAGAGTCATGACGTCGGGTGGTGATGTAAGCTAAGAACAATAAGACCGTGGAGGGAATGGAGAGTGACAGAGTTACTATTCGAGTGTGTGGTCAGGAAAGACTTCTCTGGTGAGAGACCTGAATGAAGCAAGGGAGAGAATATTCTGGAACAGGAAGTCAAAGACAGAAATATGGCAGGTTCAAGGAGAGAAGAGCATATCAAGGATGACTCCAGGGTTCCGGAACTTCAGTAATATGCTGAGTGGCAGGGCCATTTACTAAGAGGGGATGGGGAGCAGGGGCAGTTTTGAGAAGGTAGGGGAAAGGAAGAAGAATTCCATCGTGGACTGATGTTTGCTGTGTCTATTACACATCCAGAGGGAGGTGTTCAGACAGGAGCCTGGGGGGCAGAGGAAAGGTCAGGGTTGGAGATTTAATTTGGCCACTGTCAGTCTATGGGACATGTTGAAAGATACCGGACTGACTGAGTGCACCTGAGTGAGGGAGCCAGAAAAGACTAGAATTTCTAAGTAAAAGAAATGCAAACATATTCCTAACTGTTGTCAAATTGTTCTTGAAAAAGTTTTGCCAACTTGTACTTACCAATACCCCAGGAAAGGGCTGACTCCATACCCAGGGGTGAAAAATAAACTATTGTTTCCCTTTAAATTTGTATTTATTTACTATGAATTAAATTGAGCACATTTCCAATGTTTTATTGGCCCTTTGCTCCATTTTATCCTGCGATATGCCTCTTCATGCTGTTTGCCCATCTGATCAATTTATAAGAACACTGATTTTCAGGATTTATTGATATATACATTTATTGATTTATAAAGAGCTCTTAGAATATTTATATTTAAGAACATAAATCCTTTGTCATATGTTTTACAGTTTTTAATTTTTTCTTCTGATTTTCAAAGTGCTTTTTGCAGTTCAGATGATTAAAATTTTTAGGTAGTCAAGTTTAATAATATTTTTTCCTTTTAAAGCTTCTGAGTTTAATACTTAGAGGGGTCTTTTATAATTTAAGATGGCAATAGGATTCCCTCAGGTTTTCTTGTAATTCAGAGTTTCCAGTGTGTCTTTGATTTCTCTTATTTTCACTGCAGAATTACTCAGCAAAGGAATCCATTGAACTAATTTCTTTTTAGGCTCATTTGGCAACAGTTTGCTGCTGGTGAAGCAAGAGGAGGTTAAATAGCAGCTGCCAAGCTTTTGGTTGTGCCCAGAGCCCGGCACATGATAGGTGCTTAATGTGTCTTTGCTGAAGGAATGCTTTGTTGGCTTTTGTCTTAACAGGGATAAAACTCTTCATAGTTGCCAAGTACTTCCCTGATGTTATCTCTTCTGAAGCTCCAGCCTTTCCTGCAGTAGAAAGAGGGGCCGGGGAGGAGGCCAGGATGACTTGGTCAGCACTGACCAGAGCTGGAGACGACAGCTTTATAGAGGAAACGCCTCACAGACGCCACTGGGGCAGTTCCTTTTCACCTTTCTAGGATTTGGTGACTGGAGAATTTCAAATACACAATTGCAGTTTCTACTCTGGAGCTCGCTTTGAGGAAGGAGAAAGTGTTTGCTACTCTAAACAAACCATATTGTAGGCAAAATGCATTTTGTTCCACAAGAAGGGAGCTAGTGTGTGTGTGTGTGTGTGTGTGTGTGTGTGTGTGTGTGTGTGTGTGTGTGTGTGTGTGTGTGTGTGTGTGTGGTGGCGGGGAGGTTGGGGGGGGGGTCCTGGTTTCCAGTCCTTTTCTTGTCACTTTCTGCCATCTACTGGCCATAGCACAAAATACTCTGGAATGACTTCAATGACGCCTATGAGGAAGGAGGCTTTACTCCTGTACCTTCTCAACCTGAAATGTGATTTCCCAGATAAATTGTGCCATAATTCACCAGGATCCAACATTTATTTTTTTCAAAATAACAGTTCCGAATGGACTGAATTTTTTGAGTAATGACTTTATTATTTTTGTTCCTTTGTCTGAGAAGCAGTATTTGAACTCTGACCACCTGAGTTTAAAAATTGGCTCTACAATTTATTGTCTGTGTGACCTTGAGCAAGAAACTCAACCTCTCAGTGCCTTGTTCTCCTCATTTACAACGTGGATTTGATACTAGATCTTGCCTCTTAGGGTTTTGCTTAGATTACGTGAGTTCTCAAATATAAAGCATATAGTATCTTGCACTGCAAGAGTACTCCATAAATGTTGCCTGTTATTTGCTGGAAATCTATGTGAGTTTAGGCAGGCATTACTCTGGGACGTAGAGAATTCCATAAATTAGATATTTATAACCTATGCCCAATAGTTGTGTAGCAATTTTGTTTCCAAACTGCTTGCATTTTAACTCTGGAAATTGAGCTCAAAAACAGCAGCCTCTGTTCTGGAGCCCTCTTTATTACCTCCTGCTGGAATAATCCATGTTCCCTCTGAGCTCCCATAGCGCAGTATCTGGGCCTCTCTTGGACTGATGATTTCACCTTGGAATGTAGACTTGTCTCGCCTTGTACATTGCCTGGGTCCCTGAGGGTAAGAAGCAGTCTGATTCATCGTTGTCTCTCACAGTGTCCCTTACACTATGTTATTCAGCAACTACTCAACAAATATTTGTTGAAAGCCCGAATGAATAATCTCATTTGATTCTCCCAGGAATCCTGAGTCAGGTAGAGCAGATATGAATTGTGCACATTGAATAGACGAGGAATTGTGAGGCTTGCCCCAGATGAGATGGAATGGGGCTAGAATTCAAGGCCGGGGAGAGTCTGTGACATGCCAAGAATGTGCATGAAGGAGAATCAGGGGAACAACACAGAGGAGAAGGCTCATCCCCAGCCCATATGCAATGGAGCTACACACTGAAGAGTGATTTTGGTGGGGCTGGGAGGGAGGGTTTGCGTCTGAAGCTGATCTCTGGCTGTCAGGCCTCATCCAAGTCCCATGGAACTGCATTTTCACAGCCCAGTGCTAACTTCCACATTTCCACTGTCTCATCAATGATTGTCAGTCTCATGACTGATGTTTTGGGTCTAGATATCAAAATGTTTATTTCTCAAAATCACTTATAATTGTTAAGGGGCCAGAGAACCCCTTCAGAACATCCCTGTTACCTATGATTAGGTACAAAGATCCTAGCTCTCCTGGGAGTCAGGGACCATGAAGATGTCTCTATTCTGTTATACTCTATTACATTTTCATCCTTTACGTTCACAGATGAAGGCCAAGTGAGTCTCTCTTGAGGATGTTCAACCTTCGTTCAACAGATTGAATAATTACAACAAGCCATAATTACTGTTGCACATGTGTACAACAAGTGCCTATGGAGTACCTGCTATGGGCCATGCTGTGCTGGGTGCACAGGGAAGATGTGGTCCTTGTCCTCTTGCTTACAACCAGGTGGAAAGTCAATTGCACATATGAGCCATTGATATCAGTCAGCCTGGAGGGTTTGATTTTAACTGGATAACTCCATCTAAACTTTTTTTTTAAAGTAGAACTCTTTGGGTGATTTCAGACATACAGAGGCTGACTGGCCAAGGAATCTATTCCTCTTTCTAATATTGGAAGGGAATATATTCTTAGGAATCTGTTCTTCTGTGTAATATTTATTGTCTTTAGGTTCACTTTTACATTCTTTCATAAAAGGTGACTGAGTATCAAGAAAAGGCAACCCTTTCCCACATCTGCAGCTACTGGCTGGTCATTACCTCAAAGAGAAGGCCTCTAGCTGAGAATAAAAGCGGTACATCTTTACAGTCTAAGAAATACCCTTCCCTTGTGTCAGACACCGTATCTCAGATTTGTAGGGAGGTGAGACTACATAGCTAGGAGATATTATGGATCCTAGTGAAACATTCTAACCCCGGAAGTAGGGGTAGCACATGACAGTGTTAGGACCTGATGAGACATTATTGTCCCTCTGGAGCTGGGGCTGCTGGAGAAATTGGCCTGTATCCCCCAAGGACACCATAGCTGTGGAGGTTACATGAGGTTCTCAGCCCAGCCAGCAGACACTGTACCTGTCAGCAGTGGTGTGATGCCAGCCCTTGGGTGTGGAGCAGATGGGACAAAGAAAGTGGAAGGTTTTCTTCTCTGTCCAGCTCTCTTACATAACTAAACTTTGGCCCGCAATCCCCCGACCCCGACTGCTGATTTTCTGTAGCCCATCCAAGCAAATGAGATCAGAGAACCAAACCAGACCAGAAATGTGACATCTTTTTCCTCCCTATTCCTCATCTACCAGAGCTCTATGTTTTTCACCAGTCTAGCCAGGAGAAAGAGCTCTGAATGAAGAGTATCTGAGACAATAATATTCAAATACCATAGATCATGCTAAATTTCGAGAGCTGGGTAATGTAAGTGGTTGGCTCTCAGCAGAGCAAAGTGGAAAAGTGTGAGGTAGACAGAAGGTGTTTGAATCTCCCACTGTTAGCTTTGTAGCCACAGGCAAGTCATTCACCCGTTTGCATTTGTTTCCTCATTCAAAAAATGGAGATGCTAATATGTCACTTTCAGATCCATTATAAGGATTAAAAACATATGAAAGCATGGAGCATAATACAGCATCTATTACTATTGTGAAGAATATGTTGTCTGGCCCTCAAGAGACTTGTAGTGTAGTTTGGGGAACTGAGGCCATCACAGTAATAATCACAAGAATGTGGTCTATAACAAACAAATGCCCACGCAAGTTAGATAGAAATTGAAAGTAGGGAGAGAATTATCCCACCAATTCTACTACATCTGCTCAGTTTTGTCCAAATACATTTATTAAGCATCTACCATGTACCAGGCTATATTATCATAGTTGTGTAATTTACAGGTACAGGAGTAGTGCAATTTACACGTTCAGAAAGACCTGGCTTTGAATCCTGTCTCTACCACTTACCAGAGGTATGACTTTGGCCATTACTTAAACTTTCTGACTTTGGCCATTACTTAAACTCTGAATTTATTACTGAGTGCCCTCATCTGTAGGATAGGGTTGTTAATAGTACCTGGCTCACAGGTTGCTGTGAGTAATAAATGAATTAATATATATAAAGGAAACAGCAAAGTCCCTGACACATTGTAAGTGCTCAATGAACAGTTGCTGCTATCAACATCATCATGATCATCATCATCACCACCACCACCACCAGCACCGCCAGTCCCTATGCTTCGTGTCAGGGATTTAAAAAATGAATGATACATTTTCTGCCTTCAGGTACTTCACAGTTCAGTGGATCCTGGTATTCCATCGAATCCCAGAAGCCTTTTTAGGTGATCCAAGTGAACATAACCTATTTTTCTAGAACAGGAACAAATTTTGCTTAGGAAATTTGCAATATTTTTACTACAACAGGGCATTAGCTTTTACCCAACCACACCTGCTTTGGGAATGTGCTTCCCTAGAGCTCCCTGTGAAACTGAGATAGAGATTGGAGTCTTTCTTAGGCCTATTGGGTTTTATAGGAGTGAAATTTATCCTGTTCAGTCCTTACAATTATGCAAGTGAACAGACTTATTTATAGATTAGGAGTGTCAACTTACTGTATCCTTATATATATATACACACACACACATATGTATATATTTATGTATAGCTGTGGTTTATATATTCCAGGGTATTCTAGAGTTCCAAAATATATGATTGAGCTGCAATTGTACTGCATAAGATTAGGAAAGATTGTACTGCATTTAATTAGGAAAGTAGCATTTTTAGAATTAAAATGCATAAAAGTCATAAAGTGTGCTTCAGAAAAAGGATTTCCTAGCATCTGAACTCAGAATTGAGGATTTCACTCCTGGTTTATGGGGTTGGAGTGGGAGAATCATGAGAACTTATTAAAGTCATTTAATCTAAGAATATTGAATGGTTAAGCGTAACTCTGCTCAGAGTTAAAGTCAATTGGCTCGACCAATTGACTTTCAAGTTTCTTTTGCTTTGCAGTGTTTAGCTCAGCTGATGGAAAGAGGAAAAGAGCACAGAACAGTTAAGCGGGAACTCCCACCAATCACAGGCTACGTGGAATTCTCATAAGAAGTTTTTCAAAGCTGTCCCCAAACTATCTATAACAAGTTAGCATCCACTAAGGGGAAGGACATCGGTGTATTTTTAGACAGAAAAGTGCTGTCTCCTTGTCACTTTGTAGAAAACCCTTTTCTCTCTGCTTCCTCTCATTGGGCCTTCTGATATCTCAGAAGGGAAAGGAGCTACCTGGTAAATAAAGATAAGCTGTGCTTATTAGCAGAGATTTGCAAGGAAAGTGGCTGTTTAAAAAGGGATAAGGAGGTCATTGTGTTCCTCTGGCTCTAAAGCAGGGACTCATTTTCCCCGGCCAGGGCAGAGCAGCCACGAGGAGCTGAGCGAGTTGCTGGCCACCCCAGGGTGACCTATCGTTCCCATGGACGAAGCTGCACTCCCTTTGTCGCAGGAATCCTCAGGCCTTTGAAGCTGCTGAGTTGTCCTGACAGTAGGTGCCTTCCGTGAAAGACTGATGCTCTGCCAGGAAAGCAAAACCCAGTGATTTTTAGTGGGCCCTTTGGAATAAAAGGGGCAGCTGTGCGGTGCCGCCCTGCTGCTAGGCTCACATCTGATGGACTCTGATGGAGTTACCTCCCTTGGCCCTTGGCTCCTCGCTGAGTGAGGACCGGGACACTTTAGGGCTCTTTGGCAAGTTGTTGGGAGGACCAGGTAAACAGTTGGCTACGGAAATGGTGGGTGGTGGGAGGGGCCGTGTCTGTAGGATGCCTAACCTCTGGATCTAAAGTGAGTTCAGTCAGCGCTCCGGATGTTTTTACATGCACAGATGTTTGCCAACAGGAAGACAAAGAAATCTCTTGACCGCATGTTGCTGTTTCCATCTCATCGTTCTGGAGAAAGTGGTCTGTGCTATCAGGTTTGCGTTTGGACCTGACGAAGTGATCTAAGTCAAAAGACAAAGGCACCCAAGTTTCTCTACTTAATGTTCATCTCCGGCATATTCCACTTCCCTGCCATCCACATCACGAGCTATGTGAAGCAAGCAGAGACCTCTATGCTGAAGCAATGAGTCTGCTCTTTGTCTGCACATGAGCTCAGCTTATCCCGATTGTGCTGACTCTGTGGGATTCCCAGAAAATAAAAGCCAGCGACAAAGCACCAGGAAAATGACCTGGTCCCCTTGAGCCTGGCCTCTTTCCCAAATGCCCGCTGTCTGTGCATAGACGGGAAGGCGTGCTTGGAAAGGTTATGCTGAGAAATGTGGCTACCTCTGCAGGCCCCACATCCTCTTCTCAGGCTAACTTAGGAGGTAGAGCAGGCATGTGTGTATCTGATGCCTCAGACGGTGTCTCAACGCAGAACACAAAGACTGTTTCCTGGTATTAGCTGCCGATCAGTTGTCATCCTCTACTCCCACCTCCTGTGAGTTTTTTGCTTAAGACATTTCAAATATTGTCTGGATATTTGGTTCCTTCTGAGGAATAAAGAATAGCTGGGCACTGAATGGTATTGGAACATCCGTTTACAACTGTGATTTTAATTGCTTGGAAATGTGGAAGTTCAGTTTTTAAATGTCCTGATTCCATCTCTTCCTGGCAGTGTCTCTTTAGGCTTCCTTTGCAAAAACAGAGAGATCCCCAGGTACTTCTGGACTAAATCTGCAGTTTAAGAATACCCTCAGTTAGAGGTGTGTTTACTGTGAATGAATAAAACTTAAGCTGCAGGGTTTCTCACTTTCACAGGTTGCATTCAAGGACCTGAGAAGGGGCCTGGTGATGTGGTCCCATGGTCCCATGTTTTGGTTAAATCTGTGAAAATAAGACTTCTTAATACAGTTTTCCTTTAAAATGGCACCCCAGTTGTATAAGCTTTAGGCCCCTGAGCAATATCTTAGAGCATGTGAGTAATTTCTTATTGCTGCCAGTATTCATCTTAATCAGGGAATATAAATTAGGCTAACAGAATAATTTAGGAGAGAATTTCTTTTTTTTTTTTTTTCAATGGCCATTATCCTCTCAATATGCAAAACACCATTTATTATACTTGGATTTGTCTTGAGAAAAATTGCTGCAGATGATTGAAGAGTTTCTGGAGGGTTTCACAATGCTGAATAATGGGGAAGAAAATAATACCTCATGTTTCATGATAGAAAGGGCTGCCTCCTTGTTATTTGCTGAAACATGAGCTATCGACAAAAGAACTGCAAGGCACATCCTCTGGGTCATCTCTCCAGGACTGGGAAAAATGAGAGGAATGTTTGAAATGACATAGGGGCCTTCAGATTTCCTCTGCTCCTTTCATCTATCAGGTTTTTGGGGTGGCAAGGCTTTGGCCTACACATTTCATGTATTTGGCCTTGGTGAATCCAGTGGTTTCAGAGAAGCAGGGAGTCGAGAAGATCCCTAGGGCAGTGTGTGGGCTTGGGAGGGGGCCCGTGTTTCCTGAGGATCTGTGTTGAGTTTCTCGAGGCTCAGTGAGGGTCTGTGTTGCCTGGATCCCAACTCTGCTTCTTATAACTGCACCATCATGAGGGAAGCTTGCTGAACCAGAGGCAGGACATATGAACATCATGTGCTCCAGAATTTAGTTAGTGTGGGCCAGGCCTCAGTGTGTTAATGTAGCCCCTGTCTTTCCTTCTTGCTTTCCTTGTGTGTTTCAAATGAATTCAATCACCCATGTGATCAGAGCATTTTGACTTGCTCTGTGAGCCTTTCTGTTCTGTGACCTCTGAGGTAGTCTGCCTGGTAGTATCCTTGTAGGCTACCTCTGAATCAAGGTGAGTTCCTGTATGACCTTATTAATCAGGGTTATTTAACTCTGATAATAATAACTGCTCAATTTAACAGGTTTAACAAACTTTGGTATTTTTGCTTAACAACAATTTAATGTGGATTTTTTTTTTTCAGGTAGCTTTTCAGGTAGCATTAGAATTCTCTCCATTAAATAGACAGATGGGGAGGATTCCATGTGGGAGGATTTTATGGGCCAGAACTAGAAGTGGCATACATTACTCCCACCCACATTCTATTGGCCCAAACTAGGATACATGACTGTGCCCAGGTGAAAGGGAGGCTGGAAAATGTAGCCTAACCATGTGACCAGAAGCAAAAGGGAAACTGGGTTGTCAATACTCAACCAGTGTGACAACAAACCTGTACCAACTATGAAGGAAGCATGCAGAATCTTCATCCTCAAAATTAGTGTTGCAAGATTATTCTAATTATTTTCCTTGAGGCAGGGCAGTTGAAGATAGTGCCTTCTTAAGCCAATTAAAAATGACACAAATAGGCTGGTGGCTCAAGCTTATAATCCCAGCAGTTTGGGAGACCAAGGTGGGAGGATTGCTTGAGGCCAGGAGTTTGAGATCATCCTGGGCAACATATAGCAAAACCCCATCTCTACAAAATACAATTCAAAAAAATTAGCTGGATGTGGTAGCATGTGCCTGTAGTACCAGCTACTTGAGAGGGAAGCTGAAGTAGGAGAATCACTTGAGCCCAGGAGGTTGAGGCTGCAGTGAGCTATGAATGTGCCACTGCACTCCAGGCTGGGTGACAAAGCCAGACCTTGTCTAAAAAAAAAAAAGACAAATAATCAATACTATTTTGGTAAAATGAATAAACACAGATTTAGGCAGCTACTTGTTATACATTTTCATCAATGTGTAATATATTGGTACAATTCTGCTGACTGGTAAGTCATGTGCAGCATGATCTTTTAAGATTATATTGAATCACAGAATAATTTAAGCAAATAACTAAGTAGAATAATATAATTTCAGAATTAGAAGAAACCTTAGCAATCACTTAATCCGAAGTTTTAATGGATGATGAAACTCACTGAAAGTAAATCAAAGGGAAGGTAAATTTCTTGATCCTCTGTGATGCTCTGAGGTTAATGTTCTCTCCATTCCATAGAGAAGCACAATGACTTGACTTACCCAAAGTCACATAGCTAGTGAGAGAAGTGAGACTAGGACCCCGTGCTTCAAATTAGAAGTCAATGTGCTCTTTGCGTATGTTTAATTAACACCTCCCTCTGTGTATACACACATATATTCATGCCCCTCTTCCTACCCATTCATGTGAGCTTAATATACAGTCCGCTGACATGGAAGGAAGATATGATTAACGAGCATCATTCTCAAAATGTGAGGTTAGCAAGTCTGTGGTGTTACATCTATAATAGCATTTTCACAGCTTGTATGCTGTTTTGCAAATAGCCCGAAAGTATTTTGCGTGGTGGTCACCAATTTCCAAGAGAAATGAGATACTCTTTTCACTGGTCTGGAAAAGAGCAAGTTGCAGTGGCTGACTTCAGAATGACCCATTGTTCCACGCCTAACAGGTGCAGGTTTCGACACTAAGGGTCGGATCCCATTACCACTCAAGTTGCATGGATCACTGATCTCGAAAGGGGTCTGCACACACATCAGTGTGGGATCTGTCCTTTAGGAGCCACAGCCACTAATCTGAATGGCTATTTAGGGTGTGAATGGCATTTAGCTGGCGTCCCTCCATTCTTCCATGCTCATTGAAGAATCTCAGTCCTTCTCCTCCTGCTCATTAGAACTGACACTTCCCAGGCCAGAGGGATGACCAGGGTGAGTCAGAGAGATGAGATCTTCATCGTGAAGGACAGGGTACAGTTTGGGGCCAGCTGGGAGTGAAAGAAGGCACATTAGGCTGTTGGGATTTGGAGCTTATGATTGTGCCTCCATCACAACAAACACACAGTGATGTGGATACCTTAGCTTAAAAGTTGGTTGATCCAATCAAGTCATTTTACGATAGCCTGTTAAAAAAGGAACGAATCTTTTACCTCTCCTGGGTATACTACCCTTGCCCACTCCTGATTTCTCAAATCATCAGGCATTTTCTCTCTGAAGCTGGTTTAATTTTTTTCTATTTTCATTTTATTTCCTCTGTTTAGCGTGTAGTTTGCTTTTGTGTGCATGGCGGTCATATTTATCACTTTGACTAATTTCTGGATATTAAAACATGAGAAATGGCACTACAAATGTTTTAGGAATCCAACTGAATTTTGAGGGCATGTGGCCACTGCATAGCGATTTCATGGAGCAAATTTGTTTGCTACTGGTTGCAAATGAGATATTTGTCCCTCTTAAATCCCATAGTTATTGTCAGTTGCTTAACTAATTCTCTACTGATTGATTGAAGGCAGTAAACAGCATTACATAGAAGCATCAAAATAACTTTTGTTTAGAGACGTCAGGGTTTTGATTATCTAGCTAGTCCATCTATTTTAATTGAAGTAGACGCAGTCTACAATTGTGGATGTGATTAGAAGGAATGATGCCAACATGGGGAATGATCGTTTCCTTTATATACTTTGAGGATATCATGAGTAATCTTTTCAAAAAAACAACACCTTGAAAAATTTTCCATCATTTTGAAAAGTATCACTGTGGCTTACACATGATAGTTATTTATCATATTAATTAATGCTTTCATTCATTCATTTAGCAAACAATTGAATACTTCCTCTGTGCAAGGTGTCGGAATACAAAGATCAGTGTGACATGATCCTGGCTTTCAAGGGGCTCACAATGTAGTGGAGGAGACAGACGAACTCCCGACTATCACACGGTATGCTAAGGGTTTTGGTGGCTGATATGGCTTGGCTGTGGCCCCATCAAAATATCATCTTGAATTATAGCTCTCATAATCCCCACGTGTTGTGGGAGGGACCTGGTGGGAAGTAATTGAATCATGGGGCTGGGTTTTTCCCGTGTTGCTCTCGTGATAGTGAATAAGTCTCATGAGACCCGATGGTTTTATAAAAGGCAGTTCCCCGACACACACTCTCTTGCCTGCTGCCATGTAAGATGTGATTTTGCTCCTCCTTTGCCTTCAGCCATGATTGTGAGGCCTCCCCAGCCATGTGGAATTGTGAGTCCATTAAACCTCTTTTTCTTTATAAATTTCTCGGTCTTGAGTATTTCTTCACAGCAGTATGAAAATGGACTAATACAGTGGCCATACATGCAAATGTGTGTATATGTGGTCATTTATACACTCATACTCTTCTTCCTAGACATTTATGTAAGCTTCATTTATAGCTGTCTAGAGGACTAGGGCAGTTCTCTAAGGGGCATGTGGAGGTGGGATAATGAGTTTTTCCGAGGAAAGTCAGAGAGGGCATCAGGGAGAAAACATGGGGGGCTTTGCCTGGGAGGGTGGGAGAGGGCATTCTAAAGACAAGGTATGTGGCCCTAAAACTCATAAACATGGAAGAGTAATGAGGACAGTGGAAATCTAAGTCCACATGCTCAGGTGCAAGGGGCATGTACCTTCACTTATTCTTCTATTGATCAACCTATTTTTTAAAGCTCGCATTCTGCCACGTGAAGAAAAGTTAATCTCTATCTATTTTGGAATCCTCTCCTCTTTTCCTAAGTTTTCCCTGGGTTCCAAGGCTTTATGTAGACATCAATGGGAATGGAGAATGGTCAGATGACTGCTATCCTGCCTGACTCTTGGCTGTCAGTTCTTGATGGCTGCTGCTAGGTCATTCTGGGAAGGCTGCCGAGCTGCTCCCAGGGTCCCAGGAGGCAGCCTCAGGCTCTGTGGCTCTCTGACACTAAGATCTGCTTTGCTTAATCACAGTGCATTCACTTCTCTGAGCTCCAGTTGCCTATCTGGGGCTCTATTTGGGAAGCAAGGCACAAGACCTTCTGATTTTGGATCCACAGACTCATCAAGAAGGATTCTGTCTCCCTTCTCCCCTCCACCCCAGGAAGACAGAGTACAAGGCCTCCATTTCTCAGAAGTGACAAGCTTCCAAGCGCTATTCTTACCTCCCTTTTGAGTCTCTTCCCAACCAGGGTTAGCTTTTGTCATTTGCAGGGTGTGGCTTTGGGATGTAGAAATGGGGGTGGTCATGATGGAGAATCTTTGCTCTTATCCATCGTGCATTTTACAAAATTTTTGTTTAGGTCCTATGTTCTGTTCATTTCTTTTGAAAGCTAGGCTTTTGACACTCAAAAGTTGACAACAGAGCCCTTTTGTCTTGATTCCTACCTTGTAATTTCTTTTCTGAGGGATCTGGAAAGGTCTAGCTCAGAGTCCTCCACCACAGATGCACGTTACTGTCGCTCTGAGCCATAACATCGAGTACAGATGCAGAAGTCCACTGGCTGAGGCTCTGATTTGATCGGTCTGAGGTGGGGCACAGATACTGGTATTGTTCTGAAAGCTCCCCAGTAGGTTCTAACTATAGTCAGGTTCAAGAACTGCTACTCTAGCTGAATTGTTAAGGAAAGGTCCAAAGTATTAAAGAAAATGCAGGGAAAACATTGGCTAGTATTGCAAAGCTTTATCCAGGCCAATAGGTCAGGGATGCATTTGGAAGAATTGTGAATGCCCTCTTATGGAATTTTGACTTTATCAGGTTTAGAATACAAGACTTTGAAAGGAAAAGTTAATTAATGTTAACTTGCCTACCCTAGGTTAAGTGCTATGCTTTATGTATCTATCTATTTTCAAAATGTTATTGTAAATTGACCAATTATAGTTGTATTATTTATGGGGCACAAAGTGATGTTATGGTCTGTGAATACAATGTGGAATAATGAAATCAAGCCCATGAACATATCCATCACTTCAAATGCTTATCATTTTTTTTGTGAGAACATTTGAAATTTACTCTCTTAGAAATTTTGAACTGTATAATACATGATTAATTAATATACTTGATAATAATGTATATTGGCAATAGACCTGAAAAACCTTATTCTTCCTGTCTTACCAAGGCTTTGTATCCTTTGACTATCATCTCATTCCTTCCATTCCCTACCCTCTGGTAACCACCATTATACTCTCTGCTTCTATGAGTTCAGTTGTTTTAGATTCCATATATAAATGAGAACATACAGTATTTGTGTTTCCATGTCTGGCTTACTTTACTTTTTGTTATGGCAAACGACATAATTTCTTTATTTTTTAAGGCTAAATAGTATTCCCTGTGTATATGTAGTGTATTTTCTTTATTCATTCATCAGCTGATGAACACAGAGGTTGATTCCATAACTTGGCTATTGTGAATAGTGCTTCAGTGACCATGGGAGTGCGGACATCTCTTTGACATGCTGATTTCAAATCTTTTCAGTAAATACTCAGAAGTGGAATTGCTGGATCATACGGTAATTCTATTTCAGTTTTTTGAGGAACCTCCATACAGTTTTCTGCAATGGCTATACTGATTAACATTCCCACCAACTGTGTACAAGGGTTCCCATTTCTCCACATCCTCGCCAACACTTGTTATCTTTTATTTAGATGGTAGCCATTCACACAGATGTGCGGTACTATCTCATTGTGGGTTTCCTTTGCATTTCCTTAATGAGTGGTGATGATGAGCATTTTTTCATAAATCCATTGGCAATTTGTATGTCTTCTTTTGAGAAACGTCTATTCATGTCCCTTGCCCATTGCTATGTCTTACCTATTTATCCAATTTTAGCTTGACATGAATCCTATAAGGTAGGTCTTATTGCCCTTGATTTTGCAGATAGAGAAATCTGGCTTAGTGAGATTATAGGAATGCCTCAAGGTCACTGGGCATGAAAATAGCAGGTCGCTGATTACAATCCAGTCTGTCTGCTTCAAAACCCAGCCTGTTTTGAAATGCTGTTGCCTCCCAAAGTGGATTAATAAGATAGTGTATTAATTGAACAAATCAGTGAATAGTTCTGTTAACAAAATAGCTGAAGGTCAAAAAATTAGCCCTAAGGAAATGAATTAACTTGTTGGCTGTGGTTGTCTTCTCTTTCGGGTGCTTGTTGTTATCTGTTGAATGGTTACTACTGCTTAGGTCTTAAACTGCCATTCAACATGGATAATACAGGTGGAGTATCCCTTATCCAAAATGCTTTGGACCAGAAGTGTTTTGAATTTTGAATTTTTTTCAGATTTGGAATGTTTACATTCTATACTACCCGACTGAGCATTCCTGATCTGGAGATCCAAAATCCAAAATGCCCCAGTGAACATTGCTTTTGAGCATCATGATGGTGCTCAAAAAGTTTCTGATTTTCCAATTTGGAGCATTTTAGATTTTGAATTTTCAGATTAGGGATACTCAACCTGTGTAGAGAAATAGAATTTAACACAAGTTAATACACTTGCTTGTACTTACTCTACAAAAATATAATTCTTTAGTAAGTAATCAGTTTCATAATTAATTTTAGCATTATTTTGCACAAGTGGAATATAATATTACAGTTAGAGCAAAGAAAAAAAACTTTGCTTTTCTTACAGATCCATATCATATTTTCACCTATCAGTTATTTCAATCACTTTTCGTGACAGTTACCAGCATTATTCAGATAAAAGTTGCTAATTGTTCTTTTAACTGTGAAAATTACTTTTCTTACTTTCTGTTCATTATTATTAGGGTAGGTACATGACTATCCATGCTTACTACCTCCATTTCTCCTCCTTAAGATGAAGGTGGGCAAAACTTCTTCAAAACTTGTGTTGAACAAATTACTTTCTCAGAGATTGTCTTCCATTTTTTAAAGTAGTTTCTTATAGATGATACCAGAAAATTAGAATATATGTAAAACATGGTTTTGCCTCCACTGGTTATTGTATATTTACCTTTCCCAGTAATCCAGGCCCTAGAAGAGCACCTGGCACAGTTCAATAAATGTTGATTCTAATGTGATCTTCATGTGCTAAGGCAGTGTGGGATAAGCCAGGTACTATTAATCATCCATTGTTGAAATGCCGATGTCTTTTTTATGCATCAGGTGTCCAGAGGTATATATACAGTTCTACTTTGAGAGGAATGCCTAATGAGTCCCCCTTCTTCTGATGTTTAAATCATTAATGCACAACCCTTTCCTCCTCGACATAATAGTGAGTTTTCCTTTGATGTCCTGCATTCTCCATATTTGCTTTATTTCCTCTTCTAGACTGACACACTTACTTATTTTCTCTGCGCATGTTTTGGGGACATATCTACCTAGTGAAAGAACACTTTCAGTGACCCCTTCTGCTTTTATTATGTTTCTATTAGCTTTGCCCTTCTATTACACAAATAGACCTGGGCCCCATCAAAGAAGGAAGGGGCTTTCCACTTACATGATCTAGGTAAGAGAGAATACAGACACACAATTGTGGAAGCAAAATTTAGTACTGGAGGTCGGGGCATGTAGAAAGATGGAGAAATCATGGCTAGAAGATGACTGGGTGATGGGGTAGAGAGGCTGTACCTCTGGAGGAAAGCAGGCAGCTACTAAGTGATTAGCTGGCGGGTAGCGTGGATATGCTGGACGAAGGGAGGATTCACATCTTGGGTGGAACAGAGTGGAAAGGTGTGAGATTTTGTCATGCTACTCAGAACAGCACACAATTTAAAACATAAGTTGTTTATTTCTGGAATTTTTTATTTAATATTTTTGAGCTGCACTTGACTGTGGGTAACTGAAACTGCAGAAAAGAGAGGGACTACTGTAAAGGGAACATTTTATTGTATTTATTTATTTTTTAGAGACAGGCTCTTGCTTTGTCACCCATGCTGGAGTACAGTGGCTCCATCATGGCTCACTGCAACTTCAACCTCCTGGGTTCAGGTGATCTTCCCACCTCAGCCTCCCAAGTAGCTGGGACTACAGGTATGTGCCACCACATCTGGCTAATTTTTTGATTTCATTTTATTTTTTGTAGAGACAGGGTCTTGCTATGTTGCCCAGGCTGATCTCCAACTCATGGGTTCGAGTGTTCCTCTACTTTGGCTTCCCAATGTAAAAGGAACATTTTAATTGCAGAGTATACAGAAGATGAAAAGGCCAGGAAGAAGGAATGGAGAAATTGAAAGGAGGCACTCTGCAATATTGTTAAATAGTTATAAACCTGATGCTTTCTTCAGGGAAGTTGCTGCCCTGAATTTGTTTTGTTGCTGACACTCTTGGAGTTCTCTAAAGTGGTTCAGCATTGGTTTTAGATGATGTTTCTTCTTCCTGTTTTGTCTTGTCCAACTAACTTCCCATTTTGGTGAATGAGATCTCGATCAGTTGTAGTAAGTAATTGCAATGGCATATAGAAAAGTAAGATGCAAGCGAATAATAACGAAATCGTGCATTGAAAATAGTTTCCTGCAGATTGTAGATAAACATACACAAATAATGCCACCCTACTCTCCCAAATTTTACATGCAATTCTGTCTTAGCTCAATTAATTTCTATTTTATGAAAATGTTTTTTATGTCTCCAGCAGTGTTTAATATTCCTCTTCCTTGCACTATGAAAAAATGTTTAGCTTTGTCTCATTGCCTTGTAGACAGAGTTAATGCCTTAATTTCTTAAAACTCACATATAACAAGTGTCTAGTAAATATTTTTGAATGAAATGTAGGTTGAAATGCGTGGAAAATATTAAAGATTCTTTAAAAACTGAATTGGCATACTCTATTTTCAGTTTGTAACAATTGCGTAGCTATATCTATACACACACACACATGCATTAACCTTTACCTGTGTACATGTGTGTTTGAAGGCAGTAGTGGGCTGAGATTTGGCGTTCAAGCTCTGGAGCTGCCTGCCTTGGCTGTCTTTTTGTTTTTGTTTTTTGAGACAGCGTCTTGCTCTGTTGCCCAGGCTGCAGTGCAGTGGCACAATCAGGGCTCACTGCAGCCTCGACTTCCCAGGCTCAAGCAATCCTCCTGCCTCAGCCCCACAAGTAGCTGGGGCTCCAGGCATGTACCACTATGCCTGGCTAATTGTTTTGAATTTTAGTAGAGACAATTTCTCATTATGTTGCCCAAGCTGATCTCAAACTCCTGAGCTCAAGTGAACCTCCTGCTTCAGCCTCCCAAAGTGTTGGGATTATAGGCATACCCAGCAACCCCTGCTTTGGCTTTAAATCCTGAATTTATTCAGGTGTGTGATCTTCGGCAAGGTCTTCAACCTATTTTATTTAAGTGTTCTCTTGTATAACTGGGGATGATACTAGTATCTGTCTTGTAAGACGGTGGTCAAATAATACATGTACAGCTCTTAGAACAATGCCCTTCATTAGTAAATATGTGATCAAGATTAGCTATCAATATTATTATTATTATTATTGTCTTGCTTACAAATTCTTTCATCTATGTAAGTCTCATGTCTGATTTCAGGTTACAAACTTCTTTTGGGTAGAGACTATTTCTTTCTCTTCTATATTCCCTAGCTCAATCCTAAGCATAAACTTTTAATAATTATGTGCTTCTTAATTGTTGGAATTACAGAGATACACCAGAGCCCAAAGAACTCATGGTGCCTCACAACATTCCCTGAAGCATTCCAGGCAGTAAAAGTGTGAAGGTAAATGATAGTTCTGAACCCAGAGAATCCCATATTTGGTTGGAAAAACCAGGGGCCTCTGGAACTTTCTGAGATGGTCATAAGAAATATTTATAGCTATAGGCAAACTCTTTTTCAACAAATAACATTAAAAAGAAACTATGTATGTTCCAAGCTCTAAGAAGGCCCATGTTTTAGGGGTGCTGGATTCTAGCACATTGATGAATTTGGGGAATTTTTATTTTTCCTTGTTGTTGTTTTATTTTAGCAGCAAGATTGGAACTTAAGCTCTGCTTCATTTCCATGTCCTGAGTTAATCTCATCTAGGACAATGCTGGTTTGTAGTTGGTACAAAATGAGCCTGGGAATATTTTAGTGCAACTTGGCAGACTCTATTCAAGGAGGTAAAGGAATACGGGACTTAGCAAGACTATGGAATTTTAAAGATAGCTTCATCTCTTTTTTAAACATTTTGGGATGAGTGAGACCTCACATGCATATTACTAAATAAATGCCTCCTTCACCACAAAACCATCAAATATTTCAAGAGCAATGAAATCCTTCAGACCCTGATTCTTTTACACTTGACTCATCAGGATCTACTTTTGTGAGAGCAACTTGATAGTGAAGAATGCCTGAAAGCCTTTATTCTTGAAGTAGGAGGTCACATTTTTGCCAGTGCTCATTGCAACTTGAACTGAGGGAAGCTCAAGTTCAAATTTGGAACCCACAACCTTGAGTGAGTTATAATGCTGGTAAAATCTATTTTCCCTGTAAACTCATTTAGAGACGATGCTTGGGACTGTATGGACATCATAGAAAAACATGTGTTCCAGAGGAGGAAGGAATTGTTAGTCTAGTCAAGATGTGTCCAGTGGGTCAGGTCGTGGGCAGAATGTCCCTGCTGTGACATTCTGGCAGAGATGAGAAGTGGAATTCCAAGGTAGTGAACCCATGTGCCAACTAGGGAAAGGGGTGAAACATCAGTGGTTGTGGACAAGGTGAACGAGTTTTTTGGACTGAGCTGTCGATGAATTCTCCATGGTGAACACTCACTATATGTATTCGTTCAATAAGCAGACACAGTGAACAAAGATTGTACAAATACTGGAAATATGGTAGTAAGCAAGGCAGAAGGATCTCTCCTGTCAAAGATAAGCAAAGCTGGGCACTGGTTAGAGTGGTAAGGACAGATTTTAATCAGTAATAACTATCGCGATAGGGAAAAAAGAGTACAGCATGAACCGAACTGAACTTCAATTTGTACATTGGCAATTGGGAGTCTTCAAGGTAGAATGAGGGAAAGGGAGAGGGGTGAGCAAGGGCTTAGTACAATCAGGGAAATGAAAAATACAAAAAGTGGGAAGGAAGGGTTGGTCTATGAAAAACCCATCTGGTTTTTTGCTAACTTGTGCTGAATGAAGTTAAGTTCCCACCTTCCCACAGAAATGGAAAGACACACTCTATCTTTATGTGTTAGCTGGAACGAACAGTGAATTCTTTTGGCAGCCTTGAGTTTTCTCAAGCTGGCACTTTCAAGGGGACTAGGGTCATCCCAGGGGTAAGTCCTTGAGCTGTTAGAAACTGTGTTTGTGCATGATCATAGTCTTTATCAGCCAAGGTTAAGCCTCATCAATAAGGGGGCTCAGATCATGGGCAAATCTATTCTGGAGGGCTGGAGTTTGGTCAAGAAGAAAGACTTTCTCATTTCCCTTGTGAAACTTCATTCTCTCCAGAAATTATAAGGTAACTTTTTTTTTTTTTTTTTTTTTTCTGAGACAGGTTCTCATTCTGTTGTCCATGCTGGAGTGCAGTGGCATAATCTCAGCTCACTGCAGCCTCAACCTCCCAGCTCAAGTGATCCTCCTACCTCAGCCTCCTGAATTGCTGGGACCACAGGCATGGGCCACCACCATGTCCTGTGGCTAATTTTAATATTTTTTGTAGAGACAAGGTTTTGACCTGTTGCACAGGCTGGTCTTGAACTTGTGGGTTCAAGCGATCGGGCCACCTTGGCCTTCCAAAGTGCTAGATTACTGGTGTGCATCACCATGCCTGGCTGAGAGCTATGCTTTAATGAAATGTCTGATGAAATCTTTTCATATTTCTTTATGGTAGACTGCTCGTTTTGTACTTTAGATGTTCCTAGCAGGATTGGTAAAGAGGAAACTTGTCAACTTTCCATGAAATTAGTTAATGTGGGAAATTCATGCAAGAACCACCCTGAGTCAGGTGTAACATGTAAATGAGATCCTCCCATTTTAGGCACGCTTGTTTCGCTGTGCTCAAAATGTCTGCTAAGATTCTCAATAGTTTGCTTTTCACTGGGCATCCCAGAATGATCTATGTAGGTCATGTTCCTGATGTATGTCGTATTCTGAAGGTCTGAACTCTCCAAAATCAGTAATTCAGATAAGTCATTTCAAACACATGCACGCATTTCCCCCCAGATTTTAATTTTGACAAGATGACTTGAACACTTTCAGAACCAACTGTGGCCCTGTCTGGAGATAATTTCTGACTTCAGTCTCCAAGCACTACCTTCCTACCATTTTTGTATTTTCAAAGTGGGAAACTCGTAATGTCAGGACACAATAAAATATGAGCAAAAGTGGAACCTGAGTTCTGGTTTCATCTCAGTCACACTTTCTCTAAGATAAAGGACAAGTCAACCCTTTGGGGTATTAATTTCCTACTCTCAATTCAGTGGAACGAGTGCAATGAGATGTGCCCAGATGGAAGAGCACTGTGAAGACCAGAACATGCTATGCACATGCTAGTTTCCATGGACTTTGTAAGCGTGCATCGAGCTTGAAGGACACAGCACTGGATTAAGTACTGTGAGTGAGGCAAATTATGTAGAAGACTTGATTCCTATCCTTAAGATACTGACAATCAATTTGAGTTGATGATGTAAAGAATTAAAAGTGAAACAGAGTGATACTACAATTTTTGTTGTTTGGTGTTTATTTTAGGGGAAGGAGTTGAAAGGAGCATGAATACTCATTTATTTTCTTTTGTCATAAGCCATATATCAGAGTGGCTAGAAAACATACTTATATTTAATATGCATTATGATTGATTAGTACACAGGATGCAAAGTTAGGTAGTGATCTGACCACATATACAAGGAGATCCAGACACGTCCTTCTCTGCTGCAGTGTGTGATGATGATCAGGGGGCTATGTGGTGTCTGTCTCCATGGGGCCTTTTGCCCGGAATGATGATGACTGATAGGCTCTCACTGGGGAACGCTACCATTCAGAAGGGCCTTTTCTTCTTCTAAGAGAGGCATCAGATACTCAAAGTGGATCAAAATCTCATTTCTTCCTCATCTTTGGCTAAAAGGTTCACTTATTTATCAATTTAAAAGCAACTGAGGTTCAAAGTCCTGTTAGTTCACAGTCCTTGACTTCCTGTCTATTCTGGCCCCTTATCAATACTCTTCAGAGGAGGCTGTGGCAATACAAAAGGAGCAAAGAGCTATTGTCTGCATCTCACAGAGGTCCTTGGCATTCCACACCTGGCATGCCAGGTCGTCTCCCTTCCACCCTGTTGCCCTCACATGAAGCAGTGGTTGAGGACTGAGTCTGCAGCAAGTGCAAAGCAGTGAAGTGGTCGGGACACAGTGCTCCTCTGGTCTGCTTTCCTCTAGTGTGAAAATCATGCTGCATCCCTCTGGGAGAAGCATTTGCAGCCTAGGAAGGGCGCGGTGCTCATAATAAAACCTCGCTGAAAAGCCAAAATTGATGAAAATCCTAGGCCTGATTTTCCTTTGGTTTGAAATGCACACTGTTGCAAGGGCAAGTGACCTTCTGTTATTGACAAAATACCTTGAACATTTCTTTCACAGTCTGTTGCTGCCATGCCTGACCGAGCAAATCCTGCTTACTTCCTCTGCTCCCTAGAGGAACGCCTCAGGACCACACTGGAAAAAGTGAATGATCGATTAATGATGAAATTGGCCAACTTGCCAATAACGATAAATTGTTTTGTTCCTCCCACAGCAAGGATGCCAGCTCAGTGTGTTGCCTGTGCCTGGAGACAAAGGATGGGAACCCGGGTCAGAATTAACATAGATGAGCTTTCAGACCTATATTGAGCACAATAACAACAATGAGTGACTCACATGTCTGTCTTGTTTTTGGCCAACTTAAAATGCTTCACACAGCCTTATGATCAGATATTTATATTTGCAGAAGAAATGCAATGGTAGCAGTCAAAATTTGGTCACAGCAGGCTTCTTTCTCTTTTATTTGGGTGGATGTGAGTGTCGTGGATGAACATGCAAATTTTAATGTGTGTAAAACTCTCTCAAGACAACAAAACCACTAGAAGATCCACTAGGAATCTGCAGTCCCCTTGAGGAAATAAAATCTGCACATGAAACAACATAAAAATAAATACAAAACAACATGTCAACAAGGACAAATTGCCAAACACAGTCACTATTTTTATTTAGTATCTTTGAAATCATGGAATGAATTTTTTTTTTAATTTAAGGGTAATAATTACCCTATACAATATTTTAGAAATAAATAAACCTAATAAATAAAGATGAAAATAACTATTAGCTGCAATCTACCTGCCCCCCCCCCCCACCCTTCCCCCATCCAGGAAAAAGAAAAGAAACCTTTTGTGGGTAATGATAAGGGAGAACAAAATTTTAAAATAAAAAAAGAAAAGTAATCACTTAACATTTTAATGTAATTATTTCTGGTCTTAAAAAAATGTTGTAACTTGATTCATGGAAGAGTACTTTACCCATAATCTCTTTATCTTTTTTTAAAAAGAATTAAATGTGGTAAAATAGGCATCATATAAAATTTACCATCTTAACCATATTTAATTGTACAGTTCAGTAGTGTTAAGTACATTCACATTGTTGTACAAGTAATTCTGGTCTTTTTAAAAAGACATATACTCATTGATATGGTAGATTTTAAAATTATATTTATTTTTGCAAGTAACATTTTTCCTAGTATCAAAAATAATCCATGTTCAGCACAGAAAACTTAAAAAAATACCATTCATCTAATCCTAAGAAAGAAGTAATGGTAAATTTTACTGGTTTGCCTTCCAGCATCTTTCTTTGTGAGTACGTGTATAGATCTTGGTCTGTATGTATACATCATTAATATTTGCATCTATAAAGACAAAATTACATCAAAGCTATCACATGCCTTTTCCTTTAGCACTATTTTGTGAATTATCTTATGAAAATAAATAAACCTGTGTATATAGTTTGCTTTTCCTTCTTCTTTTTTTTTTTTAGAGAAAGGGTCTTGTTCTGTCACCCAGGCTAGAGGGCAGCAGGGCAATGATAGCTTACTAAAACTTAGAACTCCTGGGTTCAAGCAAAAAACCTTAGAACCCCTGGGCTCAAGTGATCCTTCCTCCTTGGCCTCCCAAGTAACTAGGATTACAAATGCACACCACCATGCTCAGCTAATTTTTAAAATTTGTTTGTAGAGACAGAATCTCGCTATGTTGCCCAGGCTGGTCTTAAACTCCTGGCCTCTGCAATCCTCCCATTTTGGCCTTCCAAAGCACTGGAACTACAGGCTTGAGCCACCACACTCAGCCTTGTGTATACAGTTTTGTTGCCTGATTCCCCCCCACCCTTTTCCACTGTAGTGTGAGCATTTTGTGGTCACTATCTATGAGAAGACCAGAGTAATTTAAAGTAAAGGGAGGAAGTAAATTTACGATGAGAAAGCTTTCTGGAGAAGGCCCTGAAACCCCCTCATCCACTGCCCACCCGCTGGCTACCTCCCAGGCACTTGGGCCTCTGAGGCACTTAACAGGCTGCAGGCTGGATTCACTTTCTACCATAGGCATGGGTCAAGGGCAAGTTCCGTCGGTTGTAGTGCAGTGGGTCCACCCAGCTGTTGAACATCAGGCTTCCTGCGTCTTGATTTCTCTCTGGAAATGCTCTCTTATCAGGTTGTAAGATAATGGTGCTCTTTCTGAGCCGTGAGAATTGAAGGCAAGAGGAGATGATACTGAAAGGCAATTACTTACCTGCTGTCTACTGAGATACTATGTTTCAAGATACACAAGAGAAATTTAAAATACTTCTTAAAATATAAAATCATTTCAAAAAATTCCAAGCCATTAGTAACAATTAGTAAGTTAGCCAGATTATAGAATTAGAATTGTATCCTGGTGGTTGACAGATTGAGACTCTGAGTTCATAGTAGTCCCCTTTAGTCAGTGACTTATATAAACTGATACCTATCGCTAATCACTAATCATTTTATCCAATAACCACACTGGCTGCAGACAAGCTGAGCGATTCGCTATCAGGTTCTTGGAAGGGGAGTGCAGGTAGCATGTGTGACTGAGGTCATAAAAATTTAGTTACTACGAAAAACTCTTAATATATACAAACTTCTCAGTGAAAAGTGATCTGGGTATTAGATTTAGTTTTGTTTCTGTGTTTTGTTTGAATGGATTAGCCGAGCAATCTCAGAAAATCACATAACTTTCTCTGTGCCTTGGGTGCATTTTCAGTGTAATAGGTTTAATACTTCCCAGTTTACTTACTAGGATTTTTGTGAGGGTTGAATTTTTTAATATATATGGAAACACTTTGAAAATTTAAAACACAATATAAAGATATTATTAGTTAAGAACTTTTATTATACAACCTCATAAAATAATTTGGAAAATGAATTAAGAGAACAAGATTTGTTTTCCATGTGGAGTCAAGTAGCTGACTGGCTGTTATGTTTGGAAGTATGTGGGAAATATTTTTTTGTAGACATATATTTATACACACCTCTCAAAGGAAAAATTAAACATCTTTATGGAAGCTAAAAAGGTTGATCTCATGGAAGAAGAGAGTAGAATAGTGCTTCTCAGAGGCTGGGAAGGGTTGGGGGAGAAGAGATATGGAGAGATTGATTAAACGCTACAAAATTACTGCTAGATAGGAGGACTAAGGTCTAGTGTTCAATAGCACAGTGGGATGACTATAGTTAACAATAGTTTATTATATGCTTCCAAATAGCTAAAAGAGAGAATTTTTGGTGTTCCTAACACAAATAAATGATAAATGAGGTGATAGATACCCTAATTACCTTGATTTGATTGCTGTACACGGTATGTATCAAAACATCACTATGTACCCCATAAATATGTACAATTATTATGCATCAATTAAAAAAGGAAAAAGTTAAAAACGTTAAAATGAATTTCCCTAGACTTAGGATAAAAAACATTGAGCATCTTTAAAGATATACATCACTAAAAACATATATTATTAAAAAGAAGGTAGTTGTTCTGTATACAGCCTACTTTTGTCTTTCTAGGATCACGTTTGAATTTGCATTTGGGCATCTGGTTGCTGCTTGGGGCGAGAACTGTGCATTAGTTATAGTCCCATCTTTGGTGCTTAGGACAGTGTCTGGCATATAGTAGGCATTCAAAACTTGTTGGATGAATGAATGAAAACTGGTACTAGACATAGGTTTTAAGTGTTTAACAGGTGAGACAGTAGGTTACTGACATCTATTAGAGAAACTGCTATATACTAGTTAGAGTACTAGGCTTTAGCTCCGTATGCTGTAATGTTTATCAAAAATCCTTGGTAAATATTCTATTAGTTATTACATGATAATGACTCTGTTCCCCAAAGACAGAAATATGAAACATGGGTGTACAGATAGACCATGGACTATTTTGTAGAATTCAGCCAAGCTATGGGACACATACATCCATCTACCTATGTCCTCAGTGAATACGTACATGAAATGGGCACACAAACACATACATGAACACACGCACATATGACACATATGTTCCCATTGCCTGATTTGATTATAGAAACCAATAATTTTGGACTAGTTTGGAAAGAAGATTCTTGTTTTATAGTTGAAGAGATGTTGAGTGAATTTGCTTAAGGCAACACACAAAATTCATAGTGTTTGACTTCCTTTAATGGGTACAAAAGGGGCCTGGGCTCTGATGTGGGCTAGAGTCCAGGAGCCTGCACTGGGTAGGTGAGTGGACAGAGTGTTACACAACTGCAAGCCGTGGAAGTAAAGTTCGAGCCCCAGCAATGGCAGTCCACACCTAGCATATTCCACAAAGTAAACAAGCAAAAGCAAAAGATGAATGTGGTGGACATTGACATGGGTGCCACCCACATCCCCTTTATGAAGAGACGACTGATTTCGTTAGCTGGAAAACCCCAGGCTGTCATCTGCTTCTAGGGAATTGCCTCTGCAGAAAAAACTCCTTCCTGGGAGAGCCTGAATACAATGACTCAAAATAGGAGGATAAAGGTATGGTCTCCTCATGTCAACTTGGAGCAACTCTCAAGAGTCACGGCTTCAGAGCTCCAAGTAGGATGGATTGAGGATAGCATCGAGACTGGGTTACAACTCAACTTCTCCGTCTGCCCATTTCTGCTTCCCTTCCCTTCTCTTCCCTAGACGTTGATTCCAAGACCTCCTGAATAAACACCTGCAAGCGAATCTCCATCTCAGAGTCTCAGAGTCTGTGTCCCAAGGCCCGACTCATTTTCCTGGCTGATAGTCTGCATTTGATCATTTCAACGACCTTGTGAGGTAGTGAGGACAAGTATTTTTTGGCTCGCTTCATAGATTTGGAAACTAAGACTGACGGCGGGTTAGTGACATAAACAAGAACCCACGACTAGTGTGTGGCAGAATAGGAAATCTGACCTGAACTCTTTTGATCCCTGGCTTAGTACCCTTATAAAATATATGAAAACAGAACTGTACTAAAACAATAAAAGATGGGGATTTATGGGAAAACCCCAGCCAGGGAGGCAAGAGCATTGCTGTAAGGATCTACTGAAGTGTAAATGACACGGCATAGATGTGTAACCATGGAAAACGGCAGCAATGGGAGACGCCCGCTGGCCTGGGAAATCTCGGAGGCACTGGAGATAAGGGGTGCGGGGGTTGTAGAAGTCGCTCTGCTCTCCCTGAGGGGAAAGAGTGAAAACTGAGACCCGTGGCAGTGTCTGGGATAAGTAGCCCTAGCCCCAAACTGAAGAGCAACTTTTCTGTGCCAGACTTCATGGTCCTACCTGAATCACACCACTTCTAAAAGATATTAATGTTTTGTTAAAGGATAATGTTCTCTTTGGTCACACAAATTACACACATGGAGATACAAACATTTACACATATAATTTTATAGCATATGTATATAATTTATATCCTATGTATGTAATTGTATAACATATATACTGTGTGTGTACACATGCAACCTTTATATGTATGTGTGGTTGTGCTGTGTGTGTGTACTGTGTGTGTGCTGTGTGCGTGTGTGTGTATATGCATATATATGTAACATTTTCCCCCCTATCGATTTTCATGGCTTGTCCCTCAAACTATTTTATAAGCATCCGATGTTTTGGCTGCATGGACGATTTCCAGATTAGTCTCTATTACATTTATTTCTAAAGGATCTCGGTGTGTTCCGAGCACACGCATGAGAGCGGAGCCGGGCAGAGCCGAGCAGAGCGCGGCGAGCTAAGTTTTCTCACGGGCTCCTTTCCCCCTGAAGCCCCCTTGGCGCCCGCCCTGAGCGCTCGCAGGCAACAGAGTCAGCGTTCTTCGGGATGTGCCAAGCGCCGCCCGCCCGCTCCTCCAGCTCGGCCCCTTCCCCTGCAACAGACCACACGGTTCAAGACGACGATGTGACAGAGAGAAAACAAGCCTCTCTCTTGTCTGTGACCCGCGAGGCGACCGCGGCGAGCGGGGACCGGCTCCCCACTCCGATTAGGCAATTAGCTGATTGCTGCCCGCCCGCAGCCCGAGCGAGCGGTGCGCGGGGATCTCGCTGCCTGCCCACCTCTCCTGCAAACAGAGGCACGTTCTCCGACTTTGATAGCTCCCTGGGTTCCTGTGAAAAACAACCACAGCGTTTCCAGAGTGTGTTTCTCAAATACCAGCGTCAGGGGATCGCAGAATTACAGCAACAAATGTTACGAGGTAATGTTTCCAAATAGACACGCTGAAAAATAATCCAAATAGGACCATTAAAGAATAATCCTCATTAAACCCAAACCAAACCAAACACAATCGTTCTTAAAAGTGTATTAAAGGGGGAGAAAAACGCCAAATGTTTTAAGAGAAGATTAATAATTTGCTCATTAATTTGATTGGATAATTACACATCATTGGTCTTTCCAGAGTAATGCATTTTAAAAATTTATTATTTAAAATGCTTTTTAGATTTGTCCCATACAATGTGCACATCAGGTGTGCAGAGAGCTTTTTAGCAGGCAAAAGTGGCTCACAATATTAGACAATGTGCTATTTTTTTTTTCTATGAGAAGGCAGCCTTTCCTAAAACATTAATCTGCTGCAAAAAGATGCTTCTAATTTAGAAGAAATTAGACGTGGAGTCTACTCAGCAAACACCTCTGCTAACGCTTCATTAGTATGTATTTTCACATAATTCAATTAGCCAAAACACATACGCATGCTAGCAGAGCTGTTCGCTGCTCTGGGAGTGTCAGCAAGGCTTTAAGCAGATCTGAAACAAAATTGCATAAATGGCATGTAAAGCTCTGTGCATACAAAGATACCTTCAGGGTTCTAATAAATTCATGAAACTTTTTAAAGTATGATTTCCTAGCAGGCAATCACTTTTAATTAACAGGATCACCTACAGCAACACATGTCCTTCAAAAACTTACATTATTTTTTCTTTTTGAATTTCAAAGTTTCTGTAGTAAAAGTTGAATAGCTGAGTAGCTTAACCTCAAAAGGATTCCAGGCTTTTATGACAGTTATAAATCACTGTGGTGCCTTCTTTATAAGAAGAAAAGATTCTTAACACAACAGAGAAAGAAGGAAATCTCTTTTTAGTCATAGCTAGAAGCAAGCATTTTCTCCAAAGGTCAAAAAACTTTTCCTCAGTTAAAGAATAATTTTAAGGACATTGCAGCTACTTGTACAAGTAATCTCTTGTAATTTACTCTATGAATTAAACATTCAATTTCCAGGATTGTAGTTCGACACGGGATGGACTTCTCTATTTCTGGAGCTGGCTTTGTAGAGTTGTTGTTGTTGTTTTTTTTTTTCCAGTTTAGTTTTTAGTAAACATGGGCCAGGGCTGAATACAGGGTCTTATACTTAATGAGCCTGGGCCAGGGCTGAATGCAGGGTCTTATACTTAATGAGCCCTTCTCCTTGAGGAAAAATCAGAATCCATACATTTGCCAAAAGATTCATTTGAGTGGTTCTTGCCGTTTCTTTTTCACGCCTTTGTTTGAAAGAAGGGACATGCTCATAGGCTGTGCTAATGGTTGGGTTGCAGAAATCTGAAAAAGAGATTTTGATGATTCTGAGACAAGGGAAGAGTAAGGGACACCAAAAAGAAACCTGTTCACTGTCCCTCCTTTTGTCCTCAAGGAACCTGGGTTTAAGGGTGAATGCAGTTCCAACGGCACAATTTGGTGGAGATCCTTCCCCACCCCTTCCCATCTCCCTGCCCCCGTCCACTCCCCCTTTGCTTTCCTCTAGGTTGGGAGGCTCTCTGCTTTGTGATTTCCCTGAGTGCAAAGGGGGTAATCAGGGAGACATTTTGAAAGTGTAGAATTAGTATGGTGACTTTTGCTCTTCTGAAAAACCGTGAAGATACCTGCAGGGTGAAGATTATGTCGTCTTGACCATTGGGGTGAAGGGTGAGGAGCAGCCTTTGCAGGTGGATGTAGCAATACTGTCCACCACCACCCCAGGGGCACTTGGAGAAGCCAGTCATCATTTCTCACCTGGGTGGCTGCGGCAGCCTCCCTGCTGGTCCACCTGCCTCTAATATTGCTCCTCTCAAACCCATTCTCCACATAAAGTTCATTCTTTTTTTTTTTTTTTTTTTTTTTTTTTGAGGAATTATTCTGGCCACGGACTGTATTAGGTGTTAGGGATATATTACCATTTTAAAACATAAATCTGGT
The DNA here is from genome assembly GCF_049350105.2 of Macaca mulatta. NCBI lineage: Eukaryota > Metazoa > Chordata > Mammalia > Primates > Cercopithecidae > Macaca > Macaca mulatta. Next base: position 71,886,963 of record NC_133406.1, on the reverse strand, counting down.
CATTTACTTCCAAGCTTAACTCCTTCAATAGTTTCCTATTCCCCATAAGATAAAAATCTAAATGCCTGAATTTGGCATAAAATTCCTTGATGATCTTACTCCTGGCTTGCATTTCCAGCCTCAACTTTTGTTCCTGTTTTGCTTCTCAATCTTAGTTGGACTGCTGGGCTCTGTCCCTAACAAAAGGGCCTTTTTCTTTCTCACATTAAAAAAAAAAAAAAAAAAAAGCTTTGTATTTCTGTTCTCTGGAAGGTCCTTTCCCCGTTTTTTCTCAGTTTGAGTCAAAGGTCACCCTAGTTCATACCTACTCATTCTCCAAGTTCCCACCTAATAATCACCCCATTCACATCCTTTAGGAAGTCCTCCCTGACTCTCCCAAACTGTAGATCCTTCTAGGCACTCTCAGTGCATCCTGTGTTCATTTCAGGGGGAGCCTTCATTCATTCAGTGAATATTTCTTGAACATTTACTCTGTGTCAGGCACTGTTCTGGGGATAAACTGATCAGCAAGACAGGCCTGTGTTCTAATGGAACTTATATTTTAATGGAAGACAATTAGCCACGACATAACTATTCAAACAAGTAGATAAATAGGACAATTTGCAGTTGTGATCATGGTGGTGAGGGTAGAGTGGCCCACTTTAAGTTAAGGTCTCTGTGAGGAGATCATAGGTGAGTTTATATGTATGAATAATGAGAAGAACCCAGTCCACGGATATCTATCAAAGATTATTTCAGAAGCCAAAGAAGGAGCCACAAGCACGAAGTCACCGAGGTAGGAACGAGCTTATTGTGTTCAAAGATGGCAACTCAGTGTAGCTGTTGTATCCCAGGCATGTCTTGTGCTTTTCCTCACCTGTCTTCATCTGTGGTCCTGTTAGCAGACCCATTTGGCTCTCTCACCAAGCAATGTATGACAACTAAATTTTAACCAGAAATAAAATTGTTTTGACCTCTAGATTCCACTCCTTTATTTAATTTCTCAGTTTGTCCAGAATTAAGACAGGGTAAGGTGCTGTCATTTATTAGGGCTGTCAAAGACTTCAACACTGCCAGGCGTGGTGGCTCATGCCTGTACTCCCAGCACTTTGGGAGGCCAAGGCGGGCAGATCACAAGGTCAGGAGATCAAGACCATTCTGGTTAACACAGTGAAACCCTGTCTCTAAAAATACAAAAAAATTAGCTGGGCATGGTGGTGGGAACCTGTAGTCCCAGCTACTTGGGAGGCTGACGCAGGAGAATGGTGTGAACCCCGGAGGCAGAGCTTGCAGTGAGCCGAGATCGCGCCACTGCACTCCCTCATTCTGAAATGAACAGAGGATGCACTGAGAGTGCCTAGAAAGGTCTACAGTTTGGGGGAGTCGGGGAGGGCTTCCTAAAGGATGTGAAGGGGATGATTATTAGGTGGGAACATGGAGAATGAGTAGGTATGAACTACGGTGAACTTTGACTCAAACTAAGAAAAAACACCGAAAGGATCTTCCAGAGAGCAGAAATACAAAGCCTTTTTTTTTTAAATGTGAGAAAGAAAAAAAGACTTCAACATTAGCGAATATGGCTTGCAGAGATTTTATTCCAGTGTAGTTTTTTTCTTTATGTAATTTACCGTGTTTCTTTTCCAACTAGAACTTTCTATTTTTACATAGTCAAGTTTATTATTTTTCCTTTATGCCTTCTAAGTTTGGATCATAATTCAGCTTTCTCATTCTGAAATCTTAAAAAGTTTCCCATTTTTTTTCTAGTATTTTTAGTACTTCATTTTTTTACATCTAGATCTTTGATCTATCTGGAATTTTATTTTTGGTGTAAAATGGCAGAGATCCAACCTAATTCCTTTTAAAACTTTGTTGACAATGTATTAAACGATCTATGTTTTTCTCACTGAATTTTGTTGCTAACTTTGTTAGAAATTACATTCCTTTATGTTTTGGGGTTATTTCTGGTGCTATAGTCTGCTCTATTTATGTGTGTGCTTAATCTTTTGCCTTTGCCCAAGTGTTTTAATTACTGTATCTTGATAGTATGTTTTGTATAGGGCAGAGTTAGTCACCCTTATTATTGTTTCTTTGTATAATTTTCTTAGGTATTTATCAATGTTTACTTTTGTTGGTCCGAAGATGTCTTCATGTTGCCCTTAATCTTCAGTAATGGTTTCTCAAAATCTATAATTATAGCTTGACAGTTATTTCTCCTCTGCATTGTGGAAGATATTATTCCACTGATTTTTTTTGGCTTCCATTGTTGTTGTTAAAAGCATGATTTCTGTCTAATTATCATTCCCTTGTGAGTGGGCTGCCCTTCTTATCTGGTTGCATTTAAGAATTTCTTTTTGTCTTTGATGTTTCATCATGATATGTCTAGTTGAAGATTTCTTTTTATTTGCTTGGCGTTAGTAGTGATTCTCAAATCCGAGGATTTATGTCTATCATTAATCCTGACAACTAAGCATTCGGTCGGGCACGGTGGTTCATGCCTGTAATCGCAGCACGTTGGGAGGCTGAGGTGGGTGGATCATGAGATCAGGAGTTTGAGACCAGCCTGGCCAACATGGTGAAACCCCATCTCTACTAAAAATACAAAAATTAGCTGGGTGTGGTGGCAGGCGCCTGTAATCCCAGCTACTTGGGAGGTTGAAGCAGGAGAGCCACTTGAACTGGGGAGGCGTAGGTTTCAGTGAGCCGAGATCTTGCCATCTCACTCCAGTCTGAGGGACAGAGCAAGACAACAACAACAACAACAAACAAAAGCACAAAAAACTAAGCAGGCATTTTTTTGTCTCTCTCACATAGTCTCTATTCCTTCGTTGCGGTTTTATCTTTCATGTGTATTAATCTGCTTCTTCTCTGCTTTACTTCTGCTCCATGACTCAATCATTCTCTTCCTAGGCAAATTCATCCACTTCCTGGATTAAACAGTATTTCCATACTGATGACTTCTAAATTTTATTTTCTTCTTTTCCTTTGATCCCTCTGGCTTATGTATTTATTTGCCTGCTTACCATTTCCATTTGAATGTCTCAGAATTAAACTGCTCATCTTCTAATCTCCCATTTCAGAGAATGGCACTATTTAAAATCTAATTATTTATTCCAGAAGCCTAGCAGTCACATTTTTTACACCTCCCTGAACCCCATACCCAATCAGTAAAACGTTGTGCCTTTCAAACAATTAAAATGGTATTGAATCTGTCTTCTTCACTTAGTCTTTTCTGTCAGTACTCTCATCCAAATCATCCTCCTGTATCATCGAGACTTTTGCCACAGCTCCTACTGGACTCCTTGCTTTGACCTATTTTCCCCCAAATCCTTTCGACACTCAGAGAGATTTTCTTAAAATGTAAATGAAATCATGCTCTTGCTTACAACTTTTTAACATCTTTCTTGTTGCACTTAAAATGGCAATTATTAATATGTTACATAAATATCTACATGATATAGTCCTGTAGTCAACTTCTTTAACATCATTTGATGTCATTCAGCTCCTCTGTTGCTACATTAGAAACATAAGACTACATAAGATAATTGTCTTATAAAATTATCATCTTTATTGTAGGAATATATTTTGTCAAGAAGTCTGTTTTGTCTGCGATTAATATGGCTATTCTACCTTTATTCTGATTAGTATATACCTGGTATATATTTTTTGTCCTTTAATTTTTACCTATTTGTTTCTTTATATTTAAAGTGCATTTCTTGTAACCAGCACACTGTTGGGTCCTCCTTTTATTCAGAGTGATAAAGTCTCCCTTTTAATTGGAGGAGTTAGGTCATTTACATTTAATGTAATTCTTGATGTGGTTGTATTTTAATCTACCATCTTACTATTTGTTTTTTACTTGCCCTTTTTTCTTTCTGTTTCTTTTCCTGCCTTTTTGAAGAGCTAGCTGTTTTTGAATATTCTATTTTATCTTCATCATTTGTTTATTAGTTACACTTCTTCATTTTATTTTATTTATTTATTTTTTTGAGACTGGGTTCCATTCTGTCACACAGGCTGAAAGGGAGTGGTGCAATCATGGCTCACTGCAGCCTTGACCTCCCAGGCTCAAGTGATCTTCCCACCTCAGCCTCCCCAGTGACTTAGACTACAGGCATATACCACCAAGCTTGGCTAGCTTTTTATTTTTTGTGGAGACAAGTTCTCCTTATGTTGCCAGGCTGAGATTTTATTTGTTTTTATGGTTGTTTTAGGATTTTATTCCTGGATTTTTAACTATCACAGTCAGCTTCCAATAACATCTTACCACTTTATGCTTGATATAGGAAACTTATAACAATATACTTCCTTCTCTTATTTCTTTGTATTATTTTTGACATATATTGTATGCCTGTGTGTTAAAATATCACAATACACTTTGCTTTTTCTATAAGCAACTATATTATATAGAAATTAAAATATGAAATAAGTATATTTATCTAAGTATTTAGCATTTCTAATGCTCTTTATTTCTTTATTCTGAAATACTTTCTTTTGTTTTTCTAAAAACGTCTTTATTTCACCTTTGTTTTTGATGGATAGTTTTATAGAGTATATAATTCTAGATTTCTTTCTTTTAGCACTTTAAAGATACATTACATTGTCTTCTAGTTTTCATTGTTTCTGATATGAAATATACGGCCTTTCTTATCCTTATTCCCCTGGAGTATGGTGTACCTTCTTCCACTGATGGCTTTTAAATGTTTCCTCTTTTCACTTGTTTATAGCAATTTGATTATGATGTGCCTTGATGTGGTTTTCTTTTTGTTTACCCTACTTGGGGTTTGTTGAACTTCTCAATCTCTGGTTTTATTGCTTTCATCAAGTTTTGAAAATTTCTGATGATTATTTCTTCAGATGTTTTTATTCATTCCCTAGTACTTCAGTTACACATGTGTTATACTATTTGATGTAATGTTATAATCACTGAAATGCTGGGTTTTTTCCCCCTGTGTTCCATTTAGGACAGTTACATTGCTCTGTCTTCAAGACTTTATTTCTGTAGTGTCTAATCTTCTGGTAACTCTATCTAGTGAATTTTCCATTTGAGATGTATTTTTCAATGAGATATTTCATTTAGTTCTTTTTTTGTTATCTTTCATTTATCTCTTCATTATGTCTGTATCTTCTTTTAAATTTTTTGGCATATTTGTAATAGCTGTTTTTGATGTCCTTGTTTGCTAATTCTATCATCTCTGTCATTTCTGCATCTGTTTCTATTGACTTGTTTTCCTTCTGGTTATCAGTCATAGTTTTCTGATCCTTTTCATGTCTTGTATATTTTGCCTGGGTGCTGCTCATTGTGAATCTCACATTGTTGAATGTCTGGATTTTTTGGTCATCCTTTCATTAGTATAGATTTCTGGTCTGGCAGATAGTTACATTAATTGAAGATCAGCTTGGTTTTTTAAAACCTTATTTTAAGATTTTAAAGGGCTGATCTGGAGTAGTTTTAATTCTAAGGCTAATTTAGCTGTATTACTTAGATGAGATACTTCTGGAATCACTACTGAATGAACCAAGTCTCTCCATTTTGGTTAATTAGAACTCGAGCTTTTTCTAGCATTGAGGGAGCTCTGAAAGTTGTTCAGTCTACAATCCCCTAGTTGTTGTTTGTCTGGTTTGGGGGATTTTCACCCTAGGTAGTAACAATATATTTTTCAGTAGCAGATTCAAGGGGTCTCCTATACATATTCCTTTACTTCTTTTTCTAAGTTGTACCTGTCTGGTAATCTGCTCTATAAATTCTAGGTGATTCTGCTTCCTTGAACTCATTTTTGCCTCCTTGACGCATTGCAATTGCTATACTTTGCTTTGGTACCCCCTCCTTGCACTGCTGTCCAGAAAATGCCCCCAGGCAGAAATCTGGATTTAGAAAAACCAAGATCACACATTTGGCATGTGGCAGAGCCCACACTTCAGCCCAAGGCTGTGAGCCTGTAGAGCCCATGTCCTCTTTCCTAACTATATCACAGAGCAATTCTTATTGGTTTTCCAGACTGCAAGACTCAGAGGTCACATGGATGAAATGCCTTGCTATCTGAATAAAGTGACTTTGCCAATGATCAAGGGCCCACTGGCCAAAGTAGATGAAAGAACTGAGCTTGAAGAGAAGCCCTAGGGGTGAAGATAATAGTAAGAAGGAATGGGAATGTACACGATAGATAGAGTTACCAGATTGCCTTTTGCTCTGATAATTTTTGGGATAATTGATAGGTAACAATTGTACATTAAGGTGGCAGGTTGGCAAACATAATGCTATAGATGTTTGCCTGGCAGATCAAAACACATACATCCTGAACTACTTCTTCTCAATGCATTTAACACAATGATACCTTTTTGATGGTCAGTGACAGCATGTAGATTCTACTAGGACTCATTAATGTTATTCCTCTATAGCTCCTTTTGCTTTTTTATCGACTGACTAACCAAAATAATAAAAACTTCCGTAAGTCAGGCACCCCTGGTTGGAAAATTCTAACAATAGCAAAAACATCTGTGCTTAAATTTGCTTTTGTTCTGTTTATAAGGGGTTTGTCAAGCAGGATTCTTATAGGTTGCCACGGCCTTTCAGAGCTCTGTTTTTATTAGCTGTTTCTTCAAGCACCATATAGGTGGAGTCTGAGGGTCTCTTGCCTCAGCAGAGGCTGTCCTCTGCTCCCCATTTTCTCCCTGCCACAATCATCTTATTCAATGTTATGACCATCCAGTAGGACTCACAGTTGTTGCTGAGGAGCAAATTTTTCAGGACTTTGCTGCTAAGAATTTTAAAAAGCTCTGGATAGGAGAGATTTATCTGACTTTCCAAACAACTTAATAGCAAAGATACCAAGCTTGCAAAGAGATACTTGAAGATCCAAAGGTGTTCTAGTTATCCAAAAACATTTGGTCAAGATATCAGAAAAGAGAAAAACAGAACAGAAAAGAAGTCATTGAAAATGTCAGTGTATTGGCCTCTCCTTTTAAAATCTAAAGAAATCTTTGAAGGGACACTTTGTAAATGTAGCTACCTGTGTTCAAGGTCATGTGACTTACCCATCTGGCAGCAACTGTAACAGTGTTTTCAGATCACTTGGGATTTTCCCTTGTAAAGACTGTCAAATAGAGATGAAATGGAATGTGGTGCTTTTATGGGCTAATACTAGTCTAAGTAGTTCTGTATATGGAGGGTAAACTATTACCCATAAGGAGGGTGACCAGTTGTCTGTTGCTAGTAACCATCCATTCTAAAAGATAATGTTTTAAGGCAACAATGTATTATTTCTCATGCTTCTCTAGTTTAGCTGGGTGGTTCTTCTCCACATGTTTGTTTGGGGATCACACATGTACTTGCATGCTTGAGGGCCTGGACTTCTTTAGGGCATGACTACTGAGTTGCAAGAGAGTAAAAGCAGCAGCTGTCACACTCACACTAGGATTGCAAGCAGCCCAGCGTGACTTCCACTGCATTCACTTGGTTAGAGTGAGTCGCATCCCCAGTTCAGGATTCGAGGGAGGGGAAATAGATTCAATCTCTTGACAAGAAGAGCAGCTTATGCATAGACATGGAGAGGGGACCATCTTTAGAGACTAAAACACATACATTCTAGGAATTATCCTGGTTTGCTTGGGATCATCCTGCTTTATGCCCATCTTGCTGTAATTAATAGCACCCTTTAATTTCACAATTGTCTTGGTTTGGATAATAAATGATATGCTCACACTATCCATAGATACCTTCCACAGTGAAAATACCATAATGACACAAATTCTAACTTGTAAGACTGGTCAACCATGGAGTGAATTGTGAGACCCAGGTTTACTCTCAGTTTAATATCTAGCAAGGTTTTTCCTCAAATAAGGGCAATGATGATTTAGCAAGTCAGTCTTTGTATTTCTGGGTCAACTGCTTACTATATGGCATTTGCGAAGTGGACTTTGAATCTGTGAAGCCAGTCAGATAATATAATGATCACCTCTTCTGTATCTCTCTGAGATATTTTAGGTTATTTTTATAAAAAATGTCCTAGCAGAGGAGGATGGAAACAGCAGAATTCAGATATAGTGTCCTTTGTGGTTGCCTGTGTTTTAGCTCTGCATCTGCTCAGATCACCTGCAACGTAACTGAAGCATCAACCTCTTAGGCTGTTCCCTGGACTAGGCACAAGCAAAGCTGTGAGGTAGGCTAAGAATGTGTTCACATCCTCGTCTCTCCATCTCCTCTTTTCGTGTCTTCCAGGCTCTTTAGTTATACCATGTTCACAGTGCTCTCCTGTCATCCCTCACCCATCATGACCTTCACTGCAAAGAACACCTAGGCAGGACCCTCTTCCCAGGTCTTTGGTTTTGCCTCATCCTCTCCCAATAACTGGCAACATTTGCCCATTGTGTCTACTATCCTTAACGTGGGAATTGATGAATACCTCAATACTAAGATGGAAATGACTATGAATGTGTTCTATCTCACATCAATTATTCACATTTTGACAACGGGCTCCTACTAATGAGGCCTAATATTCCTTATGAGCCTTTAACACAAAAGAAAATGTCTCAGTGTTGATCAGGGCCTCTCTCCTCTTGAGGCTTCTGTGGTACCCAAGTCTTTTCTATCAGTGAGTATTCTCTGTGCCTCTCTCTGCACTTCACCTACTCGCTCTCTGTGTCTTTGTTTTACTCTCTCAATTTCTCATTTCTTCTCCTTCACCTTAGACCTCCCTATACACTCTAGTCTTGCCTGAAAATCTTTCATAGGAGAACATTTTCCCACCTGCAGGAAGGGTCTGGGATTAATCTTGTTGTTATAATGCAGATAACTGCTGTAAACCCATTTATTTAATATACATCCCTGGAGGTTTGTATTGGAGAGAAGTTCAGTCTGCAAGCTGGTACCAGTCTGCAAAATGTTTGTAGCTGGTCCATGAGGAAAGAAGTATGGAAACTGAAAGTTGCTATGCCTGTGATGGCATTTCTTTAGGCTCTGGAGTTTATCACCATCAAGACTATCACTAGCAGTCTTCTCCTGCCTGCTCTTAATATTGAAGAATTTAATGTGGGCTGGGTACAGTGACTCATGCCTATAATCCCAGTACTTTGGGACTATGAGGCAGGCCTGGGCAACATAGTGAGATCCTGTCTGTAAAATTAAAAAATAAAATTGCTGGATGTGGTGGTTTATGCTTGTAGTCCCAACTACTTGGGAGGCTAACGCAGAAAGATGGCTTGAGCCCAGGTGGTCAAGGCTGCAGTGAGCCATGATTGCACCACTGTGCTCCAGCCTGGGAGAAAGAGTGAAACCCTGTCTCACATTCAAAAAAACAAAACAAAACAAAATAACAAACTTAATGCAACTATGTATACACACATAAAAATGAAACAAATGATCACTATCTAGAATGGAGAATTCAAAATGAGATGATTATATTAATGGGTGGGATAGATTATATCCCTTCTCCTAATTATTTCCTTCCTCCCCATCCTTGCCAAACTTTCTTATAGGAAGGATATATTCCCTACCCAGCTGACTTTGAGTTTGGCCATATGACTCACAGTGTCCCGTGGATTTGACCTACATAGAGTCCAAACTGAAACTTTAATGTGCTTGTGTGGTTTGACTCAACTTCCCCTTTGATCTTCTGTCCTCCACCATGAGAAAAGCATACCCCAGCAGTGAGTAGTCGTTTACCCTGGGTGCCAGATAGAGAAGACTTTTAGAGACAATCAGGTGTCATTGGAACTCCAAAGAGCCTAACAGAGCCCAGTAGATCTCAGCAGAACTGATCTAACCCATAGCCCTCAAGTAACACAAGCAAGGCACTAATGCTAGTTGTTATAAACCACTGATATTTTTGTGGTTGTTGCAACAACAAAAGCTGATAAATTCAGGAATTAGTACTAGGAGTGGGCTCTGCCATAACAAAAGCTTCAAATATGTGGCATTGTTTCAGGCATCAAAGAATATAATAGGAATCTGGAAAAATGGCAACTTATGTTATACATTGGTGAAACACTTGGTAAAACTATCATAGGTGGGAAATGTACCTATTGAATTTATGGCTTTGTGTGAGGGGGCTTTGAGATAGAATGCTGGTCGCATAAGTTAGTTGTTACTGGTTGCATTTGATAAGAAACTGTAAGAAAGAGATGAACTGAGAAAAGAATTAGCCTGTTTGTAATAAGGAATGAAAGGGAAAATATGAGAATTCAGAAATTCTGAGATTTGCTGATTTAATCTATGCTACTGATTCTCATTTCTTTTCAAAAAAATTCTCTTTCTGATGTGTAACCTGAGGGCAAGGGCTAAATGCAGGTGTGTTGCCACTAAGACACAGCCTGGGAACAAGACCAAATCAAGAGCGTGGCTTACACACCTTTTACTGAGATATCTGACTGAATAAATAATGGAGCTCCCAGTAAATTATATCAGTTGGACAAAATAGCTTACCGCAAAAAGAAGGACATGGTCCCACTGAAGGCTGACAAGCTTAAAGTACCACAATTAAGGGAGAAAAATAGAGAGAGGGTGAGATTCATGAGCAGAAAATCATTGTGTATATAAGTATTAACATATGAAGTTGACTGGAATCAAATAGATTAAAAATAAACAAATAAATCTCCCCAACATTTAAACTAGCCCTGTGTTATGAAAAGTACTTTGGCACAGACTAACAAAGACTGTGAGTGAATTGCAAAATAACCTAAGTTTGTAGAGACAGATGTAAGAAGCTGCTTAAACACCAGGGAAACAGATTTTCTGATGCCCTTTTCCAATATGGTCAAGCATGATCATAAAAGAGGACAGAACTCTTAGAGAGTGAAGGCAAGAGATGTGAAGAAGAATAAACTCAGGCAGCACTCTCAGGGAGTAGAAATGGGGCCTAATCAAGGTACACTTTCTATTGGCAATGTTTGATTGGTGAGATTTCAGAATGGCTGTGGACTGGTGTCTCCCGCTTCTTCTGTTTCTGAGCAGAAATACTTATTGTGGTTATTCTCCTCCTAATTTATTACTGTGTGTTGAGTGTGTGGGGACAAAAACATTTTTCCCCTAAGTTCATAGATCTTTGGATCAAGAGGAGCTGCAACTGAGTTTGATGGAAATCATGAGATCCTAGGCTTTAAGCCTGAAGACTCGATTGGTTGTTACTTTAGTTCTCTGGAAGAAAGCAAATAATTGTTTTCAAGAGGGTGATCTTGGTAGATAGTATGGTTGACAATTATTCATCCTCTCCTTTCGCTTGCCACACATTTCTCTAGTTGGGATATACTTTTCCATTTTATTTACTCCTGGCTTGGCCATGTGATTTGCCCTGACTGAAGAATGTGAGAGGACATGATATATGCCTCACCCAAGGAGAAGTTTTACATGTGCTTGTGTGGATTTCCTGTGTCTCTACACAGGTCTTCTGCCCTCCCCTTTGAGAATCTCATGCATTGGATAATGGATGTTCCTTCATCTTGGGTGCTGGAGTAGGAAGACTTGTGGGGCCATACTGAGCCCAGAAAAGCCTGGAACAGGTTACAAAGGCCTAATATGGTTATACTCTACCCCAAACCTTTGTGAGCAAAAAGTATTTATTCTTGCAAGTCACTGAGATGGTGGGGTTGTTTGTTGCTGCATCAAAAGCTGACTATTACACAGGACTGTAAAATGAGAGAAATCATGCATGAAACAAAAGAAGGAAATATTGTGTAGGTCAACTACATTGTGCAAGAGACTAAAATCAGTGTTGAAATCTAACATTTATTACATGATTCTCTTGAACTAGCAAAGGAAGAAAACAAGAACATCAAAATAAATGAGAATTTCAATGATTTTATACCTGAGATACGGGCTTAATTGAAGAATTGAAGAATACACTTTTCAATGTTAGGGATTGATTAAAAGTTTGTCAAAAGCGACTGGGGTGTGGTGGCTCACGCCTGTAATCCCAGCACTTTGGGAGGCTGAGGTCGGTGGATCATGAGGTTGGGAGTTTAAGACCAGCCTGGCCAAGATGGTGAAACCCCATCTCTACTAAAAATACAAAAAAATTAGCCAGGCGTGGTGGCAGAGACCTGTAATCCCAGCTACTTAGGAGGCTGAAGTAGAGAATTGCTTGAATCTGAGAGACAGAGGTTGCAGAGAGCTGAAATTACACCACTGAACTCCAGCCTGAGAGACAGAGTGAGACTCTGTTTCCAAAAAAAAAAGTTTGTCAAGAGCAAGCCTTGGACAATGGAGCTAACATGAGTGCTTAGAAAAAGGTGTACATACTAGTATTTCTGACACTCAGATGTATTCTTTGTGTCATGTTGCATGCACTGTTTGAATTTGTTACTAGGAGACATGACATCAATTGATAATGATGATATTCATTGGAACATGTCAAATATTATGTACTTAGACCATAGTGCTTCATAAATGAAAACAAATATTAAAAAATCAAAGATTATGTACTACATTTTCTAAATTTCTCTGAAGATGAAACATCTTCCTGAAATATATAAAAGTTGACCTTAAATCTACTCTTAGGCTTGTAAAGGAAATGCTAACACAATGATATTAAAATAATTAGATTAAATTTAGATAAGATTCACTAGACCAGGTAAGCAGAATCATAGAAAATCCTCAAATAAAAAGCAGGTCGTAGACGTTGGTAGAAAATGATATTAATTTTAAATTTGTGCTATACATAGTTATTTGGTATACACTATAACTTTTTATTAATCTCAGAAAAGTTACAGAACAGATAGATTTGAGTTTGCCTAGTTTGTTTTATTATGGCTAAAACATTTTTAAATTATAGAGAAAATAATTTTTCTATAATGAAAGGAACTGCATGTGACATATTCAACAATAGTGACATATTCAACAATAGTGACATATTCAACAGTAGTGGCAATAAAAAAAATAAGAAAATTAAATCAAGGAAAGCAAACATTTGCAGGATGGTGGACAAGAAGCAACAAAATACAGTTTCAATTGAAAAGGAATTTGAATAAATTGAGCAACATATTGTAATGTTTTTGGTTTTTCTTTAAATATCCAAACATTGAAAAATTTGAAAGAACTCAAAAAATACTGTATCATTCCAGCTACTGCTTGAAGAGCTGATGAAAATCGCCATATGAGAGATAATGATTTATATAATGAACTTCAATATTTTCTGCAATGAAGATAATTTTCATGTATAACCCCATTATAATGTTTATACATGATATGTAAAATTCATGGTGCATTTCTGAATCTAAGTATTACTTTAAGCATTTTTTTTACTGACAATTCCAGTTACTACTGCAAAATTTTTAATTAAAATTAAATTTAAAAAATTATTTAAGAATGGCAATGGCTCAAGAAAGTTTGTCTAGTTTGGTATTACTGACAATGGAACATAGATTATGTGAAAATCATTAATTTAACAACATAATTCATGATTTTGCTGCAAAGGAGGTAAGAAATAAATTTTATAAATGTATATAATGTACATATGTAAAGATTACATTTTTATTACTCATCCATATATTTCTGGCTCATCAGTATAGCGTTTAGACACACTCAATATTAATTTCATATTTGCTATTTTACCCAATTGTGTGTGGGTGTGTGCACAAATTTTAGTTTCAGATTTATTTTAGCATGTTTGCATTATGGAGAAATACTTGTTAAGATAGGAGTCTTGAACATATTGCATTTAAAAATTTGGTAGCTTGATTTATAACTTTTAAACATTCAGAATTATGGTATGTGGGCCTCCACTTACACTCTTATCCTAGACCCTGCAGATAATGGAGGTCAGAAGAACCATTTTTGTTTTCAATTTTTGATTTTCAATGTTAATTAATTAATTTTTAATTGGCAAATGAAAAGTATACATATTTATGGTGTACAAGGTGATGTTTTGATGTATGTGTATGGCTGTGGAATGGTTATATCATTATACTGATAACTTGATATATATGTTGACTGTATTAACATATCCATCACCTCACACACTTATTTTTGTGATGAGAGTATTTAAAATCTACTCTCAGCAATTTTTAAGTATACAATACATTCTTATTAACCATAGTCACCATGCTGTACAATGGATCTTCAGAACTTATTCCTTCTGTCTAATTTGAAGAATCATTTTTGAGATGCTATTTTGCCTTTTACTAGATATGTAACCTTGAGCAAATCATTAAACTTGCCTCATATGCAGGTTTATAATAATATCTCACCCATTGCCTCCTAGGGTTGTTTTGAGAATCAGCTGATATGTTGATGATGATGATGGCAGCATTTATTAACTCTTTAATCATCACAGCCGCCCTAAGAGAGAGTACTAATATTATCGGTGGCAAATAATTCACGGTACCAAATGTGTTATGGGTGGCAGGAATCTGAGTTACCCCGCATTAGTCCTTGCCTCCTTAGAAGAAAGAATTTAACTGAAGGGCATAAAGCAGAAGAAGAGACCGAGGGGAGTTTCTGAGCAGGATTGAAAGTTTATTAAAAAGCTTTAGAACAGGAAGGGAAGTACAACTTGGGAGAGGGCAAAGGGGGCGACTTGAGAAACCAAGACTTGGGGCTTTATACATTGACACACTTCCGGGATCTTGCTTTACTTCTCCCTACTTCTGAGATCTTCCTGGGAAGCTACTGATCAGTTTCAGGTGTTTTCTATCTAGTAGGAGACTGCCTTTCCCTAGCGCCAGCTGTGATCAGTTATTACTTTAGAGAAATGGTTAACAACTGCCGGACCATCCCTGATGGTTGCCCACCTCTCACGGTGTGTGCTGGGGAACCCTCTCCTGTCCTGCTCATACCTGGCTAGCTACCTACTGTAACATTATTACTGTCCCTATTTTATAGATTAGGGAACTGAGCCACAGAAAGTTTAAGTGACTTGACCAAGGTCACAAAGCTAAAAGGATTGGAGTTGTGGTTTGAACTGTGGCAGTCTGGCTTGTATTTTGTAAACCATAAAGTATATATAAGGTGTTGTCATTATTATCTTTTTGTGTGTGTGTGAATGTGTTAACTTGGATAATTGTAATAGCCTATGCAACATCCACATGTTAGTTTGGTGGTAGAATTTTGACTTTCTAACTCTCTGTGTAAGAGTTAGGAGTTTGTGATGTCATAATGCTCAAATTTCCTTGCTGGAGTTCATAGTATAAATAGAAAATTGATTGCAAAAGCTTTAACTATCATTACCATTTCATAAAAGTGACTAAAGTTTGAAGACTGATATAATCTTTGCATTGGAACAAACATCATAGATTAGGTAGTTCAATGTGAAAACCCCTTGATATAGTTTGGATGTTGGTCCCCCTTAAATCTCATGTTGGAGGTAGGGCCTGGTGGGAGGTGTTTGGGCTGTGGGGGTGGATCCCTCATGAATGGCTTGGTGCCATCCTCGTGATAGTGAGTGAATTCTCATGAGATCTGGTTGTTTAAAAGTGTATGGTACTTCCCCCTTCTGTCTCTTGCCTCTGCTCTCACGATGTGATGCTCTGACTCCCCCTTAGCCTTCCACCATGATTATAGGTTTCCTGAGCTCCTCACCAGAAGCTGAGCAGATGCTGATGCCATGCTTCTTGTACAGCCTGCAGAACTTTAGGCCAATTAAACCTCTTTTCTAGCAATACAAGAATGGTCTAATACATCCCTTTTAATATATTCCTGCTATTTCAGTTGTCTCACGTCTACCAATTTGATTTGGTTTGTGGAATAAATAGAAAAATAGTAAGAGATGAATCAATCACAAATTAGATAAACACTAGTTACAAATCAGATAAATAGCTAAAAATTGGGTGGGATAGAGATTTGCAGTCCTTTAAAAATCACCAAATTTACAAAAGCAAATCTGGCATAGACTTTTTCTAATACAATGAAGTAATGCATAACAAAAACATTTAAGCCCTTCTCAGACGCTCAGTGGTTTTAGAAATAGATAGGTAATTTATAAACTTATTTTGAAAAGTCTATTCTGACAACTCTATATCACATTGCCTTATTATAATACAATAGTGAGTCTAAATATAAATTCATCTTAATCTGAAAAGTTTTATCTTTTCCATAAAATTTCTGCCTACAGAAGGAAGAGAACCCAAAACTTCATAGACGTGGATGCTGGGTGGTAATTTGAACTCACACACTAGATATGAGATGTGTTAACTTGGTTATCAGTGGGTTTTAGCAAATTGGAAAAGGACATATCCTGGGTATAGGAGATCCCTTGTGAATAGTTGGATTTGCCTATGCCAAACCCAGGAACGTTTAGGCCCTACCATAACCGCATCTATATATTGACCACAGGATATAGATGTAAAAAGATTGGTACAAGCTTTTAGGTGAAAAACAAAAACAAAACAAAACAAAAAACCCTAGAATTTAGGCATTCAAATAAAAATTTCCCCCAAGTAATTGTCTTAGGACACCATACCCTTATCCTGTTTATTTAATTTAAATAATTACTTATTTATTTGAATGTTGTTTATTTAATGTTGATTCTTTATTTAATTTATTTAATAGTTGTTTCTTTAAATGTTTAAATGTTGTTTATTTATTTAAATGTTGTTTCTTTTGGGAAAATTAGTCTGGAATTCCTCTGGTACGTTGGAGTCAAGGTTGGTTTTTTTGTTTGTTTGTTTTCGGTGTTTGAGACACTCAGGAAAATCGGTCCTATTCCCTCTTCTGACTACAGTTGTTTTGAACTGTGGCACCTTTGTGGCAATAAATCCCAGCTTCCTGGCATGGCTGCAGAGCCACCGGGCTGTGTCAGTGCTGTGTACTCATTCAGGAGAACCAAGAACGCTCCTTCACAGCAGCACCCACCGACGAGGCTCTGATGGGAGGCTAATGGGTGTTAAGTGAAAAAAAGGTTTATATTCAAACAAATTTGGGAAACTGCTTGAGAAAATCAAATGTGTCTATGTTTCTATGCCGCAGGACTTCTCAGAACATTTACTATGTTAATGTGTACTGTGATCTCTGCAGGGGGCTATTCAAAGCATCTAATCGATGAAAGTTCTGTAGGACACACTTTAAGGAATGATGCTTTGTAGTAACACTTCATATGTCCTCATTGGTGCCTCCCAAAGGAATCAGGTTGTTTGAAAAAATAGAGAGTATAATATTAAGGCTGTGTCTGAATGAGAAAGGGGTGGAGTAGACATCACTGAAGCGCACCTGTCTGTCCCTTCCCCTTCTCAAATGCAGGAACATGAATGGCTCCCCTCCCCCCGCCACTGTCTTTTCTTCCCCCAAGAACAAGAAGCAGGGCACTTGGAACAAACAAAACTGCTTGTGCAAAGAATCAGGCACAGTGGTTCAGAGTTGCTCTAAGGCTTATGCTTGAATTAAAGGCGAGGCCACATAAGAGGAAATAAAAGGGTCTGCTCAGAGATCAAATGAAGCATTTGTATAGAACCTTATTCAAAATGGATACAAATGCATCAATTCTTCAGAATTATAGGTGAATCAAAGGAAAATTACATCCAAGGAGATAAAGCAGCAGCCAGCAGTCTAACCACGAATGGCGCAGAGATGCAACTTTGAAGCTTCCGGCCTGGCGTGCCAAAGAGCCAGATGTGGCAGGTGGAATTATAGTGGCTCCAGCTCAGCATCTGGAGTGTATAAATCTGTCCCACAGAAAATTAAGAGGTGTGCAAGAAGGTGGTGAGAATGACCAGCTGAAAATACATTTTTAAAAGAAAAATCGCTTTGAAGAACATAGGACAGTCTCTTTTTAAAAAATAAAAATTAGGTTTAGCCTTAATATCGCTCTATTTATTGGTGGTGGTGTGAAAGGATTATCTTTGAGAATTCTTAAATAACAAAACCCCTGAAATTTCCTTTCTGGAAAGAGAGAGAGAGAGCGCGAAAGTGCGCTAAGGCAATGTTGTGTTATTGTGTATGTATGAAGAAAAGATGACGCTCGAAAAAACTAAGTTCGTAGTTCAGAATGAGAACCCTCATTCTGTCACTCTACAAGTCTGAAGAAGGCTTCTGTTTCCTGTGGTTCTCTTCTACTGTTTGGAGAATAATGATTACTTCTATTACCCAAAGCCATGTGATATACATAAAACAGGTGTCACAGATATGAATGATTTCAGAATGACAGTATGCAACAATGCAGTGACTGTGTTGCTAGTAAGCATTTTTCTAGATCACGGAATCTTCTCGCTTGATGGGACCTTAGAGATTGGCTGTGCACACTGTAGAAGTCACAACTGAGGAACAGCAAAGAAAGTGACTTGTGTGAGGAAGGTCCAGTTAGCGACGGAGTCTTGAGTGGGCGTCAGGGGTCCTGATTCCCAGATCAGTGACCTCTCTGTTTGCCATATTTCCTCCAGGTCTCAATGTGCTGCCCTATCATGTAGCTCTTCACTGCCACTACCATCATAGGATGGGTCAGGAATATATGCACATGGTGGCTTCAGAGCCAGGAAGGTCTCCTTTGTAGTGTATAGCAACTGTCTATATCTTTCATTTTCTAAGAAAAGCAGGTAAGACAGGGGTTTAAACCTAAGTAATGAGAGAGGGTTAGGTTAGTGATAAGGAAATTCTCTCTCAGGGAGGTTCTTCTGGAAAGTGACAGAGCCTTAATCTCTGGGCATCCGTAGTCATTCGGGAGACTGTGAGTGCAGAGAATGGATAACCAACTAACTTGACAACACACACCTCTCCCTTGTATGGAGTGAGGATGGGTAAAAAAGAGGTGAGACCTCCAGACTTCATAGTACATCTCCATACTATAATTCCAGATTGTACTACGAATGGTAATCTCATAGTATAATCTCATCAGATTATGTTCTCCTTGCCTCCAGGAGCCTCTCTCCCAGCCATAGTCTCACAGGACAGATGTTATCATGCCCATTGGCAGAAAAGGAAATTGAGATTCTGAGAAGTTAAGTGACTTGCCCAGAGGCAGAGTGCAAATCCTGGTAGTCTGCCTCCCAAATGTGTGCATTGCCTATTCCCACAAGCTGCTGTGATCGTCGTGTGATGAAGGGTGACTGGGGTGGACTAGGATGTTGTTCCCTGAGTGAAGGCTACTGTGAACATGGGCTGAGTTAAGAGCCCAACCCCTACCTCTGGGGAGGACAAAGCAGGTTAAAGGGATGGTAGATGAGGAGGCAAATTGATGGAGGGCGCTCACAGGCTGAGAGATTCGACTAGACATGATAGGCAGTAGAGACTGCTGTCTGGTCTTGTCAGATGACAATGGGCATGATGGCACTTGGGGAAGATGATTTTCTCAGATATCATCAGCAACTTCATCCACAATATCATCAACATCCTTCCTGAGCCGGATCTCTGGGACTTCCCAGTGCTGCTTGTCACTGTGAGAAAGATAAAAAGCCTTCTCAGTTGGAATCTGGCCAGCTAATCTCAGAGCTCCAGTTCAAGGAGCAGGCCAGATGTGTCCTAGCAAGGAAACACTACATGTTTGGACAAAGGCTTGTTCAGGTATAAAATATAGCTCTGGGATAGGTGACAATTCCTACCACATGTGTAGGAAAAGAGACTCGAAAGCTGGGCAGTGTTGCTGCTGCCATTTCTTCCTAAGGGAACAATACCCAGGACCAGCTCTGCACATCTTGGGAAGCGTGGTGTATGCTCAGTTCTCTAAGCAGCCAGGGATTAGCACATTTTTATTTGGGATCAACCTCTGTTTCTTAACTTCTAGTTAAGTCTTATTAACTAGAAGGTGCATTTGGGCTTTCTTGACGTTATCTTGTAGGGCATGTGGTGCTAAGGACAAAGCACGAAAGTTGGAACCAGATATTCAAAATTTTGTCTGTGTAACTTCGTAAGATTCCCCATCTGTAAGATTATCTAAGCAAAATGTTTATAAGATAGTGGATGTTCAATAAATTCATGTTTTTGGCTAAGGGTGTGCATAAGAATCAACTTGGGAGTTTTTTTTCCAAAGGATGCATACTCATTTTTTTCCTATCCTTCCACAAGTGTCCTGATGGAATATGTTTGGAGTGAGTCTGGGCGTTTGTATTTTGAAAATACCCTGGGGTACTTTTGATGAACAGCTCTGGCTAAGAACCACTGCAAAAATATCCTTGCTGTTGCTTTACATTGTGAAGAACTGAGCTTAAGGACTTAGTAGATTAATTGTCTGCATCCAGATAATTGTTTTACATTGTGATATGGCCTCACCTATTCACTGAAGCAGATCCTCCACTTGGAAATGATTTGATGTTTTTGTTTCCCACCATCTTTAATCTGTTTTTAAAAAATGTTTATTTATATTCCATTTCATTCCAAAAAGAATGAGATGATTTTTAAAAAACAACTTTTCTACATGAAATGTACTCTAATTCAGATTGATCTCATCCTTAATCAGGTTGAATTAAGGAAGTTTTTTCAATTTTTGAGTATTAACGTTTCTCCCAACATTTATTTCTCTGAACATGTTCCCCATCTTCTTTTAATTTCTCTCTAAGGACAGATAGGCCAGAACTGGTGAATTGTAATGGGTCTTGGGATCACCTTAATAGAAAAACAGAAACCTCCAGATTGAGGAGGCTGTGTCAGATTCTATCAAAAGGATTTGGCTAAGCAGTCTCCGAGTAAGTCAGTGGAAGGGCCGTAAATGGGAATACAAATGAGCTCATTATCATGTCAATTTCCCATACTATATGACTGCTTGATTTTTGCAGGTGCCATAGGGTCTACCAAATGTTCACCTTTTTTCTCCTCAGTAGTAGCATAGGCTGCCAGATAAAGCCATTATCCCAGAATTCCGTCTACCTTCCTTTCCTGAAACATCACTTTTGAAGGGAAGGAGAAAATGAATTACCATTTATTGAGCACCAGGTATTCTAGGGGTTATTTTAGTTTGGAACCTGACAAGGAAATTATAGAGCTATTTGAGAAGAGGTAATACAATGAAATGGACCAAATTAAAGTTGCAAAGAGCAACTAAAACACCCAAACAAATAAAACCCTCTGCATCTATAAAATTATAAAAGTCGTCATTCAGGACTGCATGGAGTGCGGCCTTGTTAATTCCCTCTCTTCTTGCTTCACTAGCATGGACGCTGATGCAACCCCTCGTGTGGAGTGACCTGCCTCTGCCTTAGACCCATCCGTTACAGTATTTTGGTTTGGTATCACACAACACAGGCTACTTTCTAAAATACAGCTGGTCAGTTAATTACAAAGCATGCACAGATCTTCTATGTAAAATGCTTGAAGTTCAGGGTGCTCCTCATTGAATTTCGGATTCTCTAGTTGTTTCCATTTCTATTCACTAAGAGAAAGTGCCTTCTAATCCCCAGCTCACAGAGGCTGTTTGGGCTACACAGCCAGCCAGCAGTCAGGATTCTTTTCACTACTCCAGTTGGTTGATTTCTTTGATTGATTTCATAAACACAAGGTTACAAACACAAAAACTGAGCTGTTTTAATTATTAGAATGTTTTTGCACTTATTATTTCTTCCTTAAATATGGGAAGGAGGTTCAATTTTAAATGTCAACTTTAAAAAGTACTGCAATACTCTCAGTATTTTAATTTGTTTGAATAACAGCTAAATTTGTATAAGAATTTGTGGCTCCTTCTCAATTGTTACTTGATTCCTCTTTAATTTTTTTTTGTATAAACTGTGAACTATTTGTGAATGGCTTTCAAGATTTATCCTGCTTTTTTTCCTTCAGATCCCAGATGACTTTTTTTTAATTTTGATTTTTTTTTCCTAATGGCTTTTTGATGAATAAAAAAAGAAGATTGTTGTAAAGGAGCAATTTTTTTTTTTTTTTTCCTGAGAGGGTGTCTTGTTCTGTTGTTCTGTCACCCAGGCTAGAGTGTAGTGACGTGATCTTAGCTCACTGCAACCTCCGCCTCCCAGGTTCAAGCAATTCTCTTGCCTCAGCCTCCTGAGTAGCTGAGATTAGAGGCACATACCACCACACCCAGCTAATTTTTGTATTCTTAGTAGAGACAGGGTTTTACCATGTTGGTCAGGCTGGTCTCAAACTCTTGACCTCATGACCCACCCGCCTCAGCCTCCCAAAGTGCTGGGATTACAGGGGTGAGCCACTATGCCTGGCCCGAAAAGGAGCAATTCTTTTACTGGGTTAACTGATGTAGTCATAGTCTCTGTGTCTTTCTTGGTTTTGTTTTCTCTCATTGTATAATTGTACAGCAAATCTAATGATCCTTCTTCTATATAATATTTCTTTCATCAACACTGCTATGCAGTAGGAATCATTGTCCACACACAGTTCCACCGTCCATCCACTCCTGCCAGTTAATTGTGCTAACAATGAAGAAATTTAACAATTTTGGAGGGACAATTTGTATCTGTCTTTCTCAATCTAGATCAATGTTTTTCAACTATGAGATGCAACATATGCATTAGTGGGTGTTGAAATCAATTAAGTGGATCAAGGTTGACATTACAGAAATAAACAGAATAGAATAAAATGACCTACAAAATTAAAATTATCTTGTGAAACTTTTTTTCACATCTATGTGTGTGCATGTGCATGTGTGTATCCTGGGAGGAGGTAAGATCCTGTGTGTGGATCATGGTGAAAAATATTTGAAAAGTAGTGATTTAAATTACTTGTTTTCAATCTGCGTTCCTTAAATTCTAGAGTTCCAGGAAAGATGCTTGAGATAATTGGAAGGTAGGAACCCCCATCTCTAGTTCAACTACTAAAAAATTCTTTATATATATGTATATATGGGAAACATATATATACACACATATATATACACACACACACACATATATATACACACATAGTACTGCAGATGATTTCATTTGAAGAGGCTATTTTGCTTCTAAATTAAAATGTTTGAAAAATCACTGGTCTGTATCAAGAACATGTTGATAAGCTCTCTATTTAGAATTGCATTTTTCTTCCTAAGAAATAATTATTCAAAGGCCCCAGCCTTCTTCCAGGCTAAACATTCTCACTTCCTTTAATGTTTTCTTGTTGTTTGTATTTTTGCAACATTTCCTTAATTCTTATTATATATATGTGACTCCTTTTTTATTTCTTCCTACCTCCCCAAACTTGGAGAACAACCAGGGCACAGTTGTCGCTGTTATATTGTCTGGTCTAGGTTATGACACAACAGTACATGTTTCCACCTACTCCTCTAGCTGCCTTTCATTGTGCTGTATCTCCCAAATCTGAGAAAGTGGATCTTTATTCAAATAGCAGCCAACAAGAGACAATCTGTGCTCATCTGACTGTCTCTAGATCTCTCCTCTCCCCAGTTTGTGACATGAAGGTCCCTAGTCTTTCTGGCTATATAACATAATTTTAGACTTGAAAGGCATATTAACATCATTTGCTCAAACTCTGCCATTTTTGCATGTTAGGAAACCGAGACCCGGATAAGGAGTCCAAAGTCAACACAGCTTATTAGCTTACGTGCTCTTCTGCAGAGAGGCCTCATTCTAAAATATCATTACTTTGTTTAACTAACAACATTTATTAACCATAAGAGACATGCCGTAAGGAGTGACTCTAGAACTTTTCTGACTGCAATCCAGTATTTAAATTGCAAGCCAACATAGAGAAACACATATGTGATCACTACATATATGATGAAACAAAAATTTCACAAAACAATACATACCCTTACAACAAGTGATGCACTCTGATATTTTCTATTCTATTTATGTATTAGGTGCATGTTAGCTACTGTAGCACAGAAATCCAAAATACTTGCCTTAAATAAGACAGAAGTTTATTTCTTCCTCATGAGATAATTCAGTGATGAGTATTTCAGAGTGGTGGATAATTTTGCCTGTTTTCTCTTCTTTCTCTGAGTAGGTTGTTTTATCAAGTTGGTTGAATTTGGTTCACCTATTTATCCACGTTCTAGCCTACACAGAGGAAAAAGAGTGTCCAGACAAATAGTTTTGTCCTTAGGAGGATAACCTACATGTTGCATAGACATTGCTTCTTCTCATTGCTCATTGGTCCAAACTTATCCATGTGGCAATACCTGCACATTTATCCTGGCTTGTAGTCATATGTCTAGCTAAGACTTGGGATGAATTTCTTGAGGGATAAAAGGTGAATGAGTGCTTGTATAAGATTAGTGGTATCTGCTACTATTGTATTCCATTCTATTCCAAACATGCCAATGGCCACCTACTCAACTGATTTCATAACCCGCTAATAGGCCACAATATGCAGTTTTAAAATCATTTTCCTGAAGTGTAATAGGCTACATATTATAAGCAATTTTACGAAACCAGTTTACTGGCAGAAGTTTAAAAACATAGATATGTTCAAAATATTATTACTATTTTAGATAATTTTAATTTCTATAAAAGTTATACATGCACAGAATGTAAAGGGTTGAATAGTATTATGAGTACCCACAACCATTCCCAACTCTCACTTTCCACTCTCACTTCTGCAGCGCTACCATTTGCAACTCTTGAAACTGACTTTTTTCATATTTATCTGCATATAATCATAGAGCACGTTCATATGTCTACTTCTCAAATTTTTAGTTTTAGGCATTATCTATTGATCCCTCACTCTAGAAATTTACTCCCCTGTCACTCTCTCACCCTACTCATTCTCCTTCTCCTTTCTAACTTGCAGGGTAGCTGTATCACCATTTTCGTTAGATTAGTATTCAGGATTTACATTGTTATGGTTATAGAAATGCTATTCACAGATGTTTCATGTAGTTTCCCAGGATTAATTTTTTTTCTGCACAATATTTTGTATATTATTGTTGTCTTTTCTGAAAATTTATTTGGTGTTCCATATGTTCATCACTAATTCATCCCCCAATTTTTCCTCCCAGTTATGTAAATCTCCATTCAGTATTTTCAAACATATTAGGTATTCTACTACTTCCATTTTTTTAAATAAGTTTTTTTCCAGAGTCTTCCGATTTGCTGTAATCTGGACTGGTTCTCTAGAACAGCTGCATAGTTATTGTTTTGGGTTCTCTTTTCACCGTCATCTTAAGAATTCTCTCCATTCCCTTAAGTGTTGAGTATTTGTTTTGTGAACCCCAAATATCTGGGTTTATTTAGGAAGTTTATTTTGCCAAAGTTAAGGATGCATGCCCTTGACACAACCTCAGGAGGTCCTGATGACATGTGCCCAAGGTATCTCAGCACAGCTTTGTTTCACACATTTTAGGGAGACATGAGATATCCATCAATATATGTAAGATGAACATTGGTTTGGTCTGGAAAGGCAGGAAAACTGGAAGCAAAGGCGGGACAACTCGAAGTGGGGAGGGGGCTTCCAGGTCACAGGTAGATAAGAGAAAAATGGTTGCATTCTTTTGAGTTTCTGATGAGCCTCTCCAAAGGAGGCAACCAGATATGCATTTATCTCAGTGAGGAGAGGGATGGTTTTGAATAGGATGGGAGGCAGGTTTGCCCAAGCAGTTCCCGGCTTGACTTTTCCCTTTAGCTTAGTGATATGGGGGCACAAGATTTATTTTCCTTTCACAGTTTTTAGAATCCCAGTCGTCCTTTTTCTTTTGACTCCTTCATTTTACTAGAGCACATCCTCCAGCAACTACCTGAGAAATAGTGTAGGTAGGTAAAATTAATGCATTGAGATCTTGCATGTTTGAAAATGTCTTTTTTTTACCTTGATGCCTAATTCACAGTTTGGTTGGACATAACATTTTAGGCTAGGAACGATTTTCCTTCAATATTTTAAGACATGATTCCATTGTCTTCTAGCTTTTGGAATTGCTGGGGAGAAATCCGATTTACTCTGATGCTTGATCCCTTGCAGGAAACCTGCTTTTTCTCTCTGGAAAATCATAGGCATTATCTTTGTCTTCAGTGTGCTAAAATTTTACAATGATGCCTTGGTGTGCATCTATTTTTGGTCATTGTTGGGAGCACTCTGTGGATCCTATAAATCTGGAAAATCATATTCTTTTTATCCTGAAAGAGTTACAACAATTATTTTATTATTTTCTCCACTCCTTTTTCTCTGTTCTCCCTTTTTGGACTCCAATTATTATGATATTTGCCTTCCTGGACTGGTCTTTTAATTTTATAATTTTTAAAATTTACTGTTTTTCATCCTTTCATCTTTGTGTTCTTTCTGAGTTATTATCTCAGATTTATCTTTCAATATTTCCAATTATAAACAAAATGGATTTTGTTTATTTTATTTTATTTTATTTTTTGGCTGCCATCAGATTTATTTTCCAAAATTGATCTTCTCTTCTTTCTTTCTTCCCTCCCTCCCTCCCTCCCTCCCTCCCTCCCTTCCTTCCTTCCTTCCTTCCTTCCTTCCTTCCTTCCTTCCTTCCTTCCTTCCTTCCTTCCTTCCTTCCTTCCTTTGTCTCTTTCTTCTCTCTCTCTCTCTCTCTCCTTCCTTTCTTTCTTTCTTTCTTTCTTCCTTTCTTTCTTCCTTTCTTTCTTTCTTTCTTTCTTTCTTTCTTTCTTTCTTTCTTTCTTTCTTTCTTTCTTTCTTTCTTTCTTTTCTTCTCTCTCTCTTTCTCTCTCGCTGTTTCTTTCTCTCTCGCTTGCTCTTTCTTTTTTTCTGTCTATCTCTGCACCCTTCTAGTTGCTTTTCTCCTTTTTTTCTGATTTCATTTTAGATGATTTTCTCAAAAGTCTGGTGACACTTGGCTGTCTGTTTACATTTTACAATGGGGCTGTAAAACTCCAATTGGAAATTGTACCTAGAGGGTTTCCCTGTGAGGTAATCTGGTTGGGGTTTTCCTTTGGGGAAACTAAGACATCAGTATCTTTACATCCTTTTCCTTTAGGCTGATCAGCTACCTTGGAGAAGGGTTTTCAAGTTCCCTGCTGCCAGTATTCTGGGAACCAAGTGGGCATGAAGGAGGGGTGAGGAGGCAGGGTAGGCGGACCTCCACATTCAATCACACGGAATTTTTCTTGTTCTTTCTGTTTTAGCTACAGTTCTCCCAACCTTGAGTGCACTTTTGTCCTCAGTCTAGAGCCCTTCCCTGGGAACTAAGCCTTTAGTCTTCTGCTGGCTGAGGCAGGAGAGGGCAGTTGTCCAGCTTAGTAGAATATAGATGAGATTTGTGCTTGTTACACAGACTTTCAACCAATCCCCTGCTCTTAGCTCTACCTGCAACCCCACTTCCAGAAGCGCCTGGTTCCACCAAGTTGTGAATCCTTATGGATTCAGAATTGAAACCAAGTTTTTCTGTGGCTTCCTTTCCTTGCTGGTAGGCAAGGATGCAGTTTTCTTGAATCTGCAGTCAGTTATCACTTGGACATCTGCTTTCCAGATTCCAACATACAATTTTGTCTTTTTTCTCCTTTTATTTGTCCCTGTGGGTTTATTTCTTTAAAAAAATAAAAATCTCATTCCTGTTATTTTAGTGGAGTGGCTAAAGGAAGCAGAGGTTCCAGGCATGTGTTCATTCCATGATGTATAACTGCTGTATTTAGGCTTCTCAAATTATTTTAAACAAATAGCTTTAATCCTTTCTTTATCTTTCTTCCCTGTAGTCCTTCAAAAATTAATAAGTAGTGTAGTTGTCTAATCTGCATGTCATATCTATAATGTTATCTTTTTTTCTCTAGTAGAAATGCTTTTGAACTTTAACAGCCAAATGTGTGAACAGTGGAGAGGAGGAGGAGGAAAAGTAATGGGAACTAGTTAATCCTCAAATTCAATCATCTCTTGAACTATCAGGAGGTTATTGTATCAAACAGTTTAGAGGATTAACAAGTAAAAAGTAGATCTGAACATTGAAATTTGTATTGACTGCACAATTTTTGTTTTGATGGTATCATAAAATATTTAGGGCAAAACCTTGAAAACTCTGCTTTTTTAGGTTTCTGACCTTGATTATTGGCCCTGAAAATAAATGAATAGAAGTGGTGGTGTAGCTCCTGGGGTTCTGACAGAAAACATGTCCATGGCTGGGTGGTTTTTCTCTTTAATTAGAAGAGATAGGACATTTTAGACCGTGACAATAATAATGAAACTGCTCAATTAAGTGGCATCCAAATTTCCAGATTCCAAATTTCACATTCCCACTGAAGTGTCTCTAGGGAAATGACACTGCTCCTTAACGTATTGTATTTGTAATCGTTCTTTCTAGTCAAGAGTAGCGGCAGTAGACAGGGTGTTTTGAAAAGGTGTGTGAAATTTGGTATCAAACAGACCTAAACGACTGTGATTCAACTTCTTGTTTCATCACTCAATAGCTATGTGAATTTGTACTGGCTGCTTAGTGGCTCTGACCCTCAACTTCTCATCTGTAAATTAAGGATGATATAGTCTTCTTTGAAGGGTTAGAGGAACGTTTGTCAACCCCCATCACGTTGTCTGACACTTGTAAGGTGCCCAGGGAGAGGTAGTTGCTATGTTATTACAGCAATGGGCAAAAACACGGAGATGTCTTACAAGAATATGAGTAGATTTCCTCCTGGTGGGCTAGAGAAATATACAAGGTATAATAGCTTGGTGCTGGGGTATCTAAGAAGTCTGGTGGGCTAGAGAAATATACAAAGTAAAATAGCTTGGTGCTGGGGTATCTAAGAGGAAATAAAAAATGAAGACAAGAAAACAAGAGAAGAAAAAAGAGAGAGCGAGCCCTCAGTTGGGAATTATATCTTCTCCCTTCTGGATAAATGGCTCCTTGTGAACTATCCCAGATTAGTGAAGCAGGGAAGTGGTGAAGTAGGGCATATAATTCATGTTGCAGTCCATTAGGGTGGATCAAGTCTCCTCTGCTTCACACAAAGCTCATCTCTTGAGCTCCATTTAAATAGAGTGCTGAGCCCTAGTGCATGCAAACCATCATGTCCCTAGTCACTGCCAGCAAATAACCTTTTTTTTTTCCCCAGCAATAAACTCCAAAGCCTTCAGAAATTAACGTGGAGTTAATTTTAGCAGAGACATAACAAATGAGGCTGCCTGAACTGAAGGGAGCAGGAGAGTAGATGCTATCACCTAAGTAGGGCAGAAACCACAATCAAATTATGCTAGGAGGTCTGAAACCTCTCAGTGGCACAACAACTTTGGGTGTGTGCATGGATCTATATATAAACTCTGTGTGTGCGTGTGTGTGTTCAACATATGTAGACACACACATCTCTCTGCCACAGGCAGCTTCTGCAGGGCTGTCATGGGGGAGGCTGGGGAGGGAGGGAGGGAGGGTGGAGGGGGAGTGGTGAGACTATGCAGACCTGAATTGCAGACACAAGTCTGGGATAGAGACTTCCATCCTTCTCTCCTTTCTCTTCCCTTGCCCTTGACTTATATTGCTTCAGATACAGGAAACTGATGTTTCTCACACTGTTTTAAACCATGAAAAGTAACAAGATTGCCTTGATCTTTTGTTCAGAAAGCCTTGAAAAATAATCCATTTGTGAAGCTGAAAACCAGGAATTAAAAAAAGAAAAAAAGAAGAGGAAAAAAAACCCCAGCAAGAACCCTTGATGTTTCACTCGCCTATACCAAAGTATTAACTCTTGTTTCTCTTCTTTCTAAATGTCATAAAACAAGCTTCCCTTGGATGGAAGTCCCTTTACTCTGAAGCCACAGATTTAACAAGAGACAGCTGCCTTATAAAGAAAGCAGCAGTTCTCTTAAATAGCTTTCCTTTTATTTGTTTCTAATTTTATTGACCACTATGAGCAGGTTGCCTTATTTTACTGCTTGCCATCCAAGGCTTTTGGGTGGCACAGAAGTTAACACTGAAGGCGTTGGCCCCCGGAGTGACACGGAACATGGCTGCAATGTGTGACTTCAAGAAGTGCAAAATGTGATCCTTTAATTTGAGGCCAGACTTAAAGTTCTTTTTAAAGGCTGAAACATTTATTAGAATAAGTGCAGCCCATGTCTGATAAATGGGAACACATCTGGTTCTATCCCTGACTCAAACCTCACAGTATTAATTATTCTGATAGTTAAAGCTGAGGAGGGAGTAGAACATTATTTATAGTGATCTTTGCTAAGTAAATCATTTTAAAAATGGCTTTCTAAATGTAATATTTCCCTTTTAAGAAGCCCTCCAGAATTAAAGGGGCTTTACAGTGGAACATGAAACATATTGCAGGGAGAGAGACAGAAGCCGTCTTGATTAATGCCCACGATTATCAGCGATGCAAATCACTTTCACTTATTAAGTCTTGTTTAATATCCTAATGAAGGCTTCCTGAGCAGATTTGGTAATTCCAGAGAAAGTGACTGTGAACTAATGCCCTTTCAGCATGTTGAGAATGAGCAGTACTATAAAGAAAACCTCATTTACCATAATTCCTCCCCTGCCCAGGACCCTTTTCTCAGCTTCTACCTCGCAGCAGGAGACAATTAACCTTTTCAGTGCCAGAAGTGATTCTCAGCACATTCCAGCTGCGAAGGCCAGCGGGGTCAGGGGAAGATGGAAGTCATCTTTAGTTTTCACTCCCATAGAACAGTTCTAAGAAACTGGACTGCAGAGTCAGGGTTTAAAAAGTAGCTGCTGCTTAGGTTGCTTGACTTGGGCATACGTAGTATCTTGCACTCTACCAGTCTTTTGCAATACCAACTTTAGCCAGGATGGCATTGCTAATTCAGCTCAAATCACAGACTGACAGAAAGGACAGCAGCAATGCTGAAGAAAAGCCGATTCCGCCCCCAAGTGCTAGACTTCCTTTGTGATCCATCAGGAGGTAGGTTTTATTGAAGTTGAAAGTCTGGGAGGTCGAGGTGGGGGTAGTAATTTAGGCATTTGCCTTTGACTTTGTTTATAGTGCTTTGCTCCCACTTTGTGGCTCTGTTTGCACTCAGAGCCACTAAGATGACCCATGGCTGGGGTCTCTGCTGGGCTCATCTCTTTCTGGATGGCTATGCCTGCTTGTGGATAGGTAGTGACTTTCTAACATCACCACTTCTTGTTATCAGAAGCCCTATGTAGAGGTGAGGGAGAGAAGGGACCAACTAGGGCAGAAGGAAGTGAATAAGGCCATACAGCTGGGGAGGGGGGTCCTCTACACATGCCTTCTTTCAGGGCCTCTTGGTGCAGGCACCTCCACTGAGCATTCTGCGAGTTTATTTCTGGATGTGTCAACAGAAGTCCTGGTATAAGAGAAGGCTTTGCATTTGGGTAAAGACAAAGAAAAGAGCTCTGTTTGCTTTGGAATGTAAAGCAGCACCAAACTGACCACCTGCTTAGGGATGAAAGTGACTTTCTCTTTGTCCTAACTGGGTTAAAACCAAAGCTGGACAGCCCACGGTACAGGGACTCCAATGGGCTAAACATAACACTTTCTTGTTTCATAGTCTGAGCATGTGAAGACTTCCTTATTGCTGAGAAAGAAAGACCATTATTTTGTTCTTCCTAAAGATTTTCAGGACAGAGCAAGATCTGCCGGGGAGCCATGGGTTCAGGGCAGAGAAGAGACTAGTGAGAGCTTGGAGGATAAAACTCTGGTTCCCTGTCAAATAGGAAGACAAAGCATTGGGATCAGCTGTGGGCCACTTAGCACCCAACAAACCCAGGGTGGGAAGAGTGGTTGCCTGTTGAGTCCACTGCCTTGAGGGGTACAGGGAGGATGGATCTCATGTGAGCCCTATTTTCCAGAGTGCATTTCAGAACTCAGTGAAGCCGTTGGGATTGTGGATTGTGCATCATCTCACCTTCTCACCCCAGAATCTTAATTCCTGCTTCAAGATGTCCCACCCCGCCCCTCACTACATTGTATTTTTCATCTTTTTTATGAGATGGAGTCTCACACCGTCACCTGGGCTGGAGTGCAATGAAATGATCTTGGCTCACTGCAAACTCCACCTCCTGGGTTCACACAATTCTCCTGCCTCAGCCTCCCAAGTAGCTGGGATCACAGGTGCACACCACCACACCTGACTAATTTTTTTGTATTTTTAGTAGAGATAGGGTTTCATCATGTTGGCCAGACTCGTCTCGAACTTGTGATCCACCCACCTCCACCTCCCAAAGTGCTGGGATTACAGGCGTGAGCCACTGTGCCTGGCCTATATTTTTTATCTTTTAGCAAGCTACGGACTTTACTTATTTAGCCTATTTACTGCTTGTTTTCTGTCTCCCCTTGCTAGAGTGTAAACACCACAATGGAGTTTGTTCATCAATGTGTTTAGGATAGTGCACCTGGCAGGTGTTCAATAAAGACTAGCTGAACAAATGAACAAGTCCGATGGTTAAAAGGCTTGTGTTTCACTTTGGCGCAATAGAAAGATCCTATGCTAGAAGCTGAAAGAACTAGGTCTGTGCTGGCCCCACTCTGTTTAAGCCGCTGCACATTTAAGACCTTAGAGCAACTGTTTAAACATGGAGCCAGCAGGTCCTCATCCCTAAAATAAGGATGGATGTGGCCTCATTCTTTCCTCACCCCTGCCTGGAAGGCCTGTGTTTCTCTGCAGCACAGTGGAATGGTGGATGTGGTAATGCTTTGAAAACCATGGGGGATTATATGAGTTTTGGGTGGTTGTTTTTAGTGGGAACAGGCCTGAAGCTACTTCATCTTATTTCAGCCTCACTTTCCTCATTCTTCTTCTCCATGTTCAAGCTCACATGTCCCCTTCTCTATGAAATGCTCCCTAATATTCCCAGGCAGGATTCCTCACCCTGTTGTGTGTGCTCCCCTGTTTACAGCCTCATTCCCACTTGGTTTGTCATCTATATTTTATGCCTGTCTGAATCCGCAGCAATTAACTCAGCTAACATTAGAAGGACCCATTACCTACCAGGCACTGTAAGTGTGTTACATTTATTAACTCATGTCAACCTCAAACAACCCATTTTATAGGTGAGAAAGCTGAGACCCAGAGGGTTAAGTCAGCACATCCAAGGGCATGCAGCTGGGAAGTGGGGTAGTCAGGATTTTAAGCCAGGCAGTGGAGCACCATCTATGGCCATGGCTGCTTAGGCTGCACAGTGCTTTGCACACTGGAGTAGCATAGCAAAGTTTGGACAAGTGGGCAGATCTATGGAGTGGGGGGATGCTTTAGATTTTGTTTACTCTCAGAGGGTTATTCTGAGCAGCAAAAGAGAATGGATGTGAGGGTGCTTTGTAAATGAAAAAGCACTAAGCACTTAGAGGTTATTGTTATAATTAAATATTTTTAATGTCAGTGAAAGTAGAAATGTCTAGAACATGGCTAAAGAAGCATCTATGAAAATATTCACCATCTGTTCTTAGGCAGTTTTATAAGTGCTCTATGAAATGGCTCACAGATTTCTAGACTTCTTTTTTGACCCTCTGCCAAAAACTTTCGGTTAATGATATCTGAGCATCTTTACTTCAACCTCATTCTGAATTTTTTAACCTTACATTTATTTTTTATTTCTAAATTGTGGTAAAATATTTATAACATAAAATTTGCTCTTTTAACCATTTTAAGTGTACAATTCAGTGGCCTTAAGCACAGTGGCCAAAGTACATTCACATTGCGAATCCATCACCACCACCATCACTAGAACTTTTTATCTTGTAAAAAGGAAACTCAATGCCCACTGAAAAATAATTCCTCATTCCCCTCTCTCCCCAGTCCCTGGCAAACACCATTCTACTTTCTGTCTCTATAAATTTGACAACTTTAGATACTTCATAGAAGTGGGATTATATAGTATTAAGTCTCTTGTGACTGGCTTGTTTCACTTAGCATGGTGTCTTCAAGGTTCATCTATGTTGTAGCGTGTGTCAGAATTCCCTTCCTTTTTTTAAGGCTTAATAATATGCCATTGTATATATAAACCTCATTTTGTGTATTCATTTATCTGTCAGTGGTTGTTTGGATTTCTTTCACTTTTGGCTGCTGTGAATAAGGCTACTATGAATATGGATGTGTAAGTATCTGTTGAGTCCCTGTTTTAATATTTAAGGTCTATATACCTGGCAGTGGAATTGCTAGATCACAAGCTAATTCTGTTTCAATGTTTTGAGGAACCACCAACATGTTTTTCATAGCAGCTGCACCATGTTACATTTCCCTCAGTCGTGTACCAGGGTTCCAATCACTCCACATCCTCACCTCCACTTGTTATTCTTATTTTTAAAAATAATAGCCATGCTAATGGACGTGAAGTGGATCTCACTCTGAATCTTCAAATGGTTTGGTTTTATCTGCTTGTCTTCCACATCTCTGAATTATTTTGCATCTTCAAAAAACAATCTTTGCCACATTAAATCGATTTGATTCCATCATCTTGAATTTCTTCATTCCTTTATTTATCTGGCCCTCAAATAGATTTCCCGACATCTGCCAGGTGCTGTCCTAGTTGCTTGGAAACCCTGAAGTACAGCACCATCATAGCTCTCTCAAAGCTCAGGGTTGACTTTCGTCATATAGCAAGCACAGAATTATGGTGATTTGTTACCCAATGGTATAAATTATCTCATTTATAGCTAAATCTGAAAAGATCTTCATTTAAATTGTGTATGATAAAAGCTTAATTACACAAAACACTTAAATTGTTATTTCTGGAGATGCAAGTTTTCTGGATGTACGAGGACTTGACTCTGTAGGTCCTCTTTTTCATTTTTAAAATCAACTTTCTGTTTTAAAACAGTTTTGGATTTACTACGAATTTAGTATAGAGAGTGCGCATAAATCCCACACCGTATTACTAACATCTTGTATTAGCATGGTATACTTGCCACAATTAATAAAGCAATACAGACACGTTATTATTAACTAAAGTCCATTGTTTATTCAGATTTTCCTAATTTCTACCTGATGTCTTTTACTGCTCTGGGGCCACATCCAGGACACCACATTGTGTTTAGTTGTCATGTCTGCTTGGGCTCTATCAAGGTGACAATTTCTCAGACTTCCCTTAGTTTTAATGACCTTGATAGTTTTGAGGGCTACTGTCAGGGGTGTTTTAGCCTGTTTCTCTGTTGGGGTTTATCTGATGATTTTCTCGTGATTAAATCGAGGTCATGGGTTTGGGGTAAGCAGACCACAAAGGTGAAGTATACTTTCATCACATCATGTTAAGGGTACATACTATCTTTTTTTTAGTAGACAGTCTCATTCTGTTGCCCAGGCTGGAATGCAGCGGCCCAATCTTGGCTCACAGCAACCTCTGCCTTCCAGGCTCAAGTGATTCTCCTGCCTCAGCCTCTCAAGTAGCTGGGATTACAGATCTGTGTCACCACACCTGGCTAATTTTTGTATTTTTGCCAGAGACGGGCTTTTGCCATGTTGGCCAGGCTGGTCTTGAACTCCTGACCTCAAGTGATTCACCCACCTCGGCCTCCCAAAGTGTTGGGATTACAGGCGTGAGCCCCTGTGCCCGGCCAAGGGTACATACTATCAATATGACTTATCACTGTCGGAGTTAAACTTGATTACCTGGCAGAGGTCACGTTTGTTGGGTTTCTGCACTATAAAGTTCCTCTGTTTTGCCCTTTTTATATACTGTATTCTTTGAAAGGAAGAGTATCACTCTGTGCCCATACTGAAGGAGTGGGAAGGCTTTGCTCCCTCTCTTTGAGGGTGGTGTATCTACACAAATTATTTGAAATTCTTCTGCATGGGAGATCTATCTTTTCTCCCACATTTTTTTATTTGTTCAACTATTTATTTATGTCAGTGTGACTCAGATATTTATTTTACATGTTGGATTGTAATTCAGTACTGTTATTTCTTGCTCAACTTATTCCAGCTCTGACCATTGACAGCTCTTTTTATTGACTCCTGGATTCTTTTCATATGCTCTGAAATCACTGTGTGTGTATGTGTGTGTGTGTGTGGTTTTCTCATTTGAACGCCTCCTTACTTTCTGGAACTACAGGTTGCTCCAGGTTCTTCACGTATGTTTCCTGCCTGAGTCCAAGAATCAGCCGTTTCTCCAATGATCCCTGATTTCTTTTACTAGAGAGAATAGTATCAGAAATGGAGAACTGGCACTAGGTATGTTTGTTGCTACTGGGGTGCTATTGCATCTAGGCCATCTCACCTGGCCTTCAATTTTGATGAGTATTTTAAGCATTTGAATAAGAATCTTAATAAAATATATTACACGTTTTTATGCATTCAGAATGAAATATAATCAACATAATTAACCTGTTCTTGGGAACTTGTGTATTTTCTTGAATGCTGGTTATCTGGTTGGGATGCAGAGCTCACCCTGGTCCTCTTAGTGCTTTGAAGACTGTTCATACACTGTAACTACACATTGTTGTGCTATTTGACTGGTGGTGTTCTTACTTTTTGTGATCTTTCTCATTTTTTCTTCTTGATACCTTTAGAAACCCCTTCTCCTCCCCTCCGATTTACTGTGTATAATCAACTGTGTTGACTTTAGAGCACTCTCAGGTGCAGTGAAAGGAGCAGGAGCCTTGAAATCAGTAGATCTGAAATGCACTTGCACTCTGGTCCACTTGCTCTGTGACTCTGGCAAGTCACTCAGCCCCTTTGGCCTTAGTTGTCTGATAGAAAATGAAAGGGTTAGCCTGGATAACTCCTAGGTTTCTCTCCAGCTCTGACACCCTATGAGCTTTATTAATCTTAGGAGAGTGACGTGATCAAATGGGCTGGAGAGCATGTAATCTCAGTTAAGCTGCCTACAGACTGAGTGACCTTGGGAGAGTCACTCTGAAAGGACCTGTCTCGGAGGTACACAAGTGTACATGTGGTCACTTATGTAATAAAGGAAACACTACAAATAAAGATAGGAAGCCTGGATTGTGTGTAGACAATATCAGGATGACTGGGTCACAGTAGGGTGGAAAAGAAAACTAGATCTCCACATCAGGTCATTAGATGGATTAAATTCCAAAACAAGAAAGATTAAATTACAAAGGTATAGAAGAAAATTCAGGAGAATATCTCTGTGATTAGGGGTGGGGAAGGTTTTAAACAAATTTCAAAAACACAAACTTTAAGGCTTAAAAAAAAGATGAAATCCATTCCATCAAAATTAGATGTATGCCAGCAGTGTAGATGAATCTGAAATAGGAAAAAAGGAAAAAAACAAGATATGATATATAGCAATATCATTTGCAAAATAAAAACATATTCACATGAACCAGCAATATATATTTTGCTAGAACAGGTGCACATAAGAGGATAGACTTTAAGAGGTTGCCTATGGAGAGGAAGGGGGATGAGAGTGGAATCAAAATGAATCTAGACCAGGTGCGGTGGCTCACGCCTGTAATCCCAGCACTTTGGGAGGCCAAGGTGGGTGGATCACCTGAGGTCAGGAGTTCGACACTAGCCTGGCCAACATGGTGAAAACCTGTCTCTACTAAAAATACAAAAATTAGCTGGGCATGGTGGCAGGTGTCTGTAATCCCAACTATCTGGGAGGTTGAGGCAGGATAATTGCTTGAACCTGGGAGGAGGAGGTTGTAGTGAGCTGAGATGGCACCATTGCACTCCAACCTTGGCAACAAGAGCGAAACTCCGTTTCAAAAAAAAAAAAAAAAAAGGTGAATCTATACCTAAATAAACAAATACCCAGAGAAGGACCTCACATGGCTGTCTAATGTTCATGTGAGAGAGATATATACATACTTGAACATGTATATATTTTTACTATATGTTGCCTAAATGTCACCCTCCCTACAGTATGAGCTTGCTGAGGGCAGGAATGAGCACTCAGCACATAACAGGCATTTATATTGGTGGGATGAACTAATGAAAGTACATAGGCTTCCTCTCAATAGGTACTTTGCTGGGATTCTGTGGGGACAACCTGAGATAACAGGCATCCATACTCACAGAAAGTTTAAAAAGTGTGGTCCTGGAATGTTTCTTAGAATTCATCAGACCCAGTGGTTACTGGACCTCTGAATTTCATAGATGGAGTTAAGAATAGGTGGATGGACTAAAAAAAAAAATGTTGCATACTCCAGGTCAGACTGCCCACCTTTTTCTAAACCAATATGCGGGCTAAAAAACCCAGTATTATTTTTTCACAAAAGAAAGGGCTTGTAAACATCATTAGGTAAGAAAAATATCAAGTACTATGAGGATTGAAAGAACTATTGGGATAGATTGAGGGTATCAGAACAGGCTTCTGAAAGGAGCCAATAGTTGAACTAGGCCTTGAATGGTGGTTTTGTTGTTGTTGTTGTTGTTTTTCATCACAGAAGTAGATACTTTAAAGAATAGCACATTCAACAAAATAACTTAGCTTAATAAAAAATTCACGACATTCTTTCCATTTTTCTCACTTCTCCATGGGAACCTCATTGCAACCTGGCCCATTACCATGAGCAAACGAGCTGGTCCAACTTCAGAGAGTTAGTGTCTTAGCTTGTTCTGATAGATCTAGAGCTGCCATCCTAGCTTCTGACTCACAGGGAAGCTTTCTCCAGCACAACACACTAAGTTCTTCTGAAAGAAGTTCCCAAGATTCTACTAAGTCCTGGTGGAAAATTCTCTCCTGTTTTGGCCAGCTTGGGGTCAGCTGGCAGGTATTTAAAGAGAAAATCTCTTCTGATCTATTGAAGGGCAAAAGGTGCTTTGAACTCGGGCTGGAGAGGAACTTGAGTTCATCATGTCTGTATCCCAGACCTGTTGCTATAGCACCTGAAATAAATGAGTCACAGGGGAAACACGGCAGGGTCCAGGAACAGCCATATGTGCAAATTGGCAGTTGACTTCATAGCCAGCCAACAATGATAAGCTTCCTTTCGGTCATAAACCTGACCCAGCTGTGGGTGTGAGCAAACCTGTGTAAAAGGAGGGAGAAGGTTTATTTCCTGCTGGCTTCTAGTTCATTTGAACCTGGAACTTTCTCAAACTGCCCTTTTTTGAGAAATGCAAGGCACCAGAAACCCAGTAAGTAACAAAATGCCATTCATCAGCCATCTAAAACAACAGACCTCAGAAAGAGATAGAGAATATGCATTCTACTACAAGAAAAGCAATAAAGAAATGTGTGTAATTTATAAAATGCACCAATCTTGGCTCTTCTGAAAGCATTTGATGTAGGTAAACAAATAGTGGAGACCATCCCTTCAGCTCCTCTGATTCACTATTGTTTTTTTTTCTTTTTGAGGTGGAGTTTCGCTCTTGTTGCCCAGGCTGAAGTGCAATGGCACGATCTCAGCTCACTGCAACCTTCATCTCCCGGGTTCAAGGATTCTCTTGCCTCAGCCTCCTGAGTAGCCGGGATTACAGGCATGTGCTACTACGCCTGGTTAATTTGTATTTTTAGTAGAGACAGGATTTCACCGTGTTGGTCAGGCTGGTCTCAAACTCCTGACCTCAGGTGATCCACCCACCTTGGCCTCCGAAAGTGTTGGGATTACAGGCGTGAGCCACTGCACCCAGCCTTGATTCACTTTTGAATATACCAGTTCATCCATAATTAAGAAGGGTAAACACACCAAATACATGTGTAAGTATTGTTCATGTTTCTGACATATCCTGATGGGGTCTAAGAAAGCCATGGCAGCAAAGTTGGTGGCTCGGTGGCTGTTACTTATGCTAACAGCTACCCTGGTCACAGCTGTGAAAAGTAAGGTAGCCGGCCGTTTTGGGTTAATGAAAACTGTAGTAGGACTAAATGAAACTTTTATGAAGAGGCACTATGCACACTCATGAGCAACCTCCCATCCACAGAAACTGCATGAATAGAGGCAAAGGGGAAGGGGAATGTTAAACTCAAAGCAGAAAGAAAAAAAATGTGATTTTCGTATTGCGCTATTCGGATTAGCTGCTTATATTTGTGATTTCCTGCTGTATACTTAGATTTTTTTTTTGAAGGAGGAATACATGTTTCCCATATTAAAAATTTTTATAATATTCAAAGAATGAATATGGGGAAGATACACTAGTGGAGGTAAACAACATCTTTAGTAAGAAATTTATTTGCAGAAAGGCAGAGAGGATGTTATAGTGAAGAAGGGACCCGAGACAATATAGGTGTAGAGCCCTGAGTTCCTAAGCCCTCAGAGAGCCACCTCTCCCACCCCCACATTGGAGTTCTGAAGGCTAACGATAAGCTGCTGTAACCTAATAGCCTTCTTGTTTCCACACTCCTGTCCCTTCAATTCACTGCCAAATTAATTCTCCTAAATACAGTCCAGATATATAACACCTTCTTGCTCACAATTCTTCTATAGTTTGCCTTTGTCCACCAAATAAAATACAGATTTGTTAGTTGAGATTTCAAAACTCTCTTGACTCCCTGATTTTGATTCTCAATTCCTTTCCCCACCCTATCCATCCATCTCCATGCTTTAGTTAAATGACCAGCTCTCCATTGCCTTGTGGGGGTGGGGGTAGGGGGGAGGGGGTCTAATGTTTCTCCCTGGAGTCTCTTTACTCCTGCTCTTCCTTCCTGATTGTAAAAAGTAAAGTAGAGGTTCCTCTTCAAAGACTTTCATCCCCATCTAATTAGGAATAAATAGTAACTCCTCTTAGAAGCAAAATGTATTCAAAGACCTGTGCTAACATTCTTAAATATCTGCTAGCCGTGTTAAAGAAATCAATGTACTTTATGTTCTTAGCTCCTACAATTTAGCCTAAGTAGTTGCCCTGGCATGCTTATGCTGGTCCAAGCAAGCATTGGGTCATAGCCTGTTCCTCTTCCTAATTTGAAGGTGTTTTTACCTTTCCCGGCATTCCACAAGTTACTTCCTCCTTCCTTTGTTCTCTGCCTTTGCCTCTTTTAAAAAGTTCTAAGTTGCTAGCCAACTGGGACAAATACAGAATGTGAGGTCCCGTTCCAGCCAATGGAAACCGGACACAGCAGTAGGGTGGACACATCAGGTTATAAATGACCCTGTCTCCTTTATTTGGTGTACTGGCGAGTGTACCCTTTCTGCAGAAAGTAAAAAATGGCCTTGCTAAGGAAATTAAATTTATGTTCAAGTGCTATTCCTTTAAGACACCAGGGAACAAGCATTTCTAACACTGATCAATGCCCACCTCCCTTAAGCTCCAGCTTTGTTGCTAAATTCTTGCCCATCTTTCTTTCCTATTTCAACAGCTACCTTCTATATGAAGCCTTATCTAATAACCTCAATCTATACTGATGGATCTTTTAATTCCTATAGCAATTTATATTTATCTTATGACATTGATCACATATCCCCTTGCATTATATGCAAGATAACAGTTATATATTATCTTCTCTACTAAGTTGAAAACTCCTTGACTGGGCTTTTCATATTTGCTTTTTCTTTTCTTCTTTCTTTCACATTTTTTTTAACTGTGAAAAATAGCATATGATTATAAAAGTGCACACAACCCAAATATACTACTCAATACATTATTATAAAGAGAATAGCAAGTAACCAGCACCTAGGTCAAGAAACAAAACATCGATAATACCTTAGCAGTCCCCATCACTTGCCCCCATGGGCCCCTTCCATTGCCTTCCACCATATTCACTTGCTTCTCTTTCTTAGCACCTGCCACAGAGGTTCAGGTTTAGCAAGTGTCAGGAAATGCTTGAAAGAGAAACGAATAGTTGATGAGCAAGGTACAGCCTCAGGGAGCATCAGATGCATTCGTTATTATCATCAAGGGAAAAAGGGCCCAAACTAATTTCCCTACCTAAAGGTAGGTCAGAAGTCTGTTCGTGTATACAAGATGCATTTCCTTCCAGGGTAAAGAATACTTGGTGCCATGGAATCAAAGTCTTGAGCAAGGAAAGGCCCTGCTATGCTAAGTTGTAGTTTAAGCTGTTGGGAAGTTAGAGAGAAATAGTGGCACTCTTTAGGGGTTCTTACAGGGGCTTAACAAAAGCCACACAGGCACCTGATTCTTGGGAATGGCGTCAGGGGAAAGTTCAGGTTGTAACTGAGCTCTTATTAAAGTCAGGATCCTGAAGTTGAATCTGATTTTCCAGATTTCCTGGAAGCCCCTAAATGGGAGAGTATCTGGAGTGATCTAAGGGTAATAGAACCTGGGAGGATAACAGCATCTCATGCCATCTTTTTGCTGTGACCAGTCACCTTCTCAATATTTATGTTTTATTTTTATCTCTGTATTAGAGAGGCATTATTTGTGCACAGGCTGTTAAAAACAGTTCTGAGGGAAACACGCTTCCAGCTGCTTCCTCCTGTTTTCCATCTGCTGCATTTATGCGTCTTTGTATGCATTTAACTGTTGCTTGTCGGTGTAATTGGGATTTTCTGAGGACAGGGAAAAAAAATTCCCTAAGGGCAGGTTGTGAGTTCAATTGATCTGAAAGAGATTATCTTGGTTAGTCACTAATAAACATTAAACTTTGAAGTGGAGCGATAAAATAAGCACCAAGTAACTTCAAGTTTTAAGAGTTAACTTGCTTCAGTTATATCTTTGTATTCCTATATTTATGCATCAGCTACTCTTTCTCCCATTTAATCTTAAATATGTAAATCCTCAATTTATCTGGAATTACTTAGTGAAAGGCTGATGTGTGAGTGTGGCAGATTATAATATTCCATCGCCACCCCTGATCCTCTTTACCTCTTATTCTTTTCATAGCAGATCAAAAAAGCTGTGTGCGTGCCACAAGAATATATTATTTTAAGAGACTTGCACTTAGAAATTGATTTCCTTGATGAGAAAAAGAAAAGTCTCCTTCTGACCCAGAGGGTCACTTTATAATCCTGTCACTCGACATCAAAAAAGCCTTTTTTTTTTTCTTTTAAGAGAAGATGAGAATATTTCTGAAAAGGAATTAATTTTTCAGCTCCAGTAAAAACAGTGACTTGCAGACTTAGCCATTGCGAGAGGAACGGTCCTATTCAGGACACATCTCCTGTGATTAGAACAAGCTTCTCATATATTTTAGGGTCAGGCAGTTTTAGATGGAGATTGGGATTTTTGTACCATGGGATGAAACTGATATTTTATTGATGATTTTTAAGGCTTAAGCTTGAGTCTCTGTCTCTTTCTTTCCCTTTTGTAAAGGGATTTCACTGCTTTCAAATATACAATGATGATGGTTTGTGGGAGCAGGCTCTCCTCCTTGTGTGCAGATTTAAATTAATAGGCTATTAAACAGCACATGATTTTCATCACCATCTGATGGAAGTTCAACTCACAGCACTTTTTGGTGCATTGCAGGAACACCTGTACCAGTGACGGAATTATCTGTCCAACCAGAGCAGCGGTTCTTTTTTTTTTTTTTTTTGAGACAGTCTCCCTCTGTTACCCAGGCTGGAGTGTAGTGGCGGAATCTCGGCTCACTGTGGCCTCTGCCTCCCAGGTTCAAGTGATTCTCCTGCTGCAGCCTCCCAAGTAGCTGGGACTACAGGCGTTTACCACCATGCCTGGCTGATTTTTGTATTTTTAGTAGATACAAGGTTTTACCATGTTGGCCAGGGTGGTTTGGAACTCCTGACCTCAGGTGATCCACCCGCCTCGGCCTCCCAAAGTGCTGGGATTACAGGCGTGAACCACCTCACCTGGCCTAGAGCAGCAGTTTTTAATCCTACTGCACATTTAAACCACCCGGAGAGTTTCACAAACCACTGATGCCCCAGCCATACTTGTGGAAATTTTGATTCTGTTGATCTGGGGCCCAGGCCTCAAGAATGTTTAGAAACTTCCAAAAGTGATTCTAATGACCAATTTGGGTTGAGTACCACTGAACTAGAGTGAATTCTGAAACCACATGGCAGTCTAGTATTATGAAGTATCTGTTACAAAGATCTGACATTTGCATTTCTAGAGTCCCTTGTTCAACTTGCTTACATAAAGGTCTTTTTAAAATTAATTTTAAAAATATTTATAATTAACAGGTACAGTTACAGTTAGACAAGAAGTTTGGATGTTCTGTTACACAGTAGTATGTTTATAGCAAATAATAATGTAGTGAATATTCCAAGATAGCCAGAAAAAAAGATTTTAAATGGCATTACCACAAAGAAATAATAATTATTTAAAGTGATGGATAAGTAATTACCCTAATTTGATCATAAAGGTACTTTTGATGAAAGAGTTCTAATCTCTTTATTAATATGAAATCTCAGAGCATCTATTTGAATTGCCCAAATTAATATTGTACTGTCTGTTTTACTGATGGAAAAAATGAGGTTACAAAAAATCTTCTCAATTCAGGAAATATATGTGTATTTATGTGTATGTTACACTTACATTTAGGCATACTAAGCTAAAAAAGTAATATGTGATGAGGTATTAACAAAATAGTGGAATTTAAGGTTCTTGCCAGTCCTTTAAGCTCTATCCAAAATTATCTCTGCCACAGAGGCCAGGAATTCCACCATTAGTGATTCATTTCTTAGTGTTAAGCTTGTCACCCCAGTTGGTTATCTTTAAAAATCACTTAATTCCTGAGGAGACTCATTAAGTGCCTGGTGCCCTAGTGGGAAAAGGCATGGCAGGTCCTTCTGGGCACAGGGTTGTGGAGAAAGGCATGGCTGGGGCCAGTGTCACAGGCATGTGACCTTGCCATGCTTCAAAGGGCCCTGTACTTTGTTTAATGCTCTGCTGCCATGATCTTGAACTTCTTATAATAATTTTTAAACAAGAGTGCTACTGGTTTTTGGTGTGGCCTCCAAAAATAAATTGTTCATTGCTCTTTAGTGTGGTCTCTGCCAGGGAC
The DNA here is from genome assembly GCF_049350105.2 of Macaca mulatta. Classification (NCBI taxonomy): domain Eukaryota; kingdom Metazoa; phylum Chordata; class Mammalia; order Primates; family Cercopithecidae; genus Macaca; species Macaca mulatta. The sequence continues at coordinate 71,842,585 of NC_133406.1, read as the reverse complement.
TGAGTGGACTCAGAAGTGTTCGAGAACTGTGAAACCCAATGGAGGGTCCAATGTCCTGTGGCTATAAGTATCCAGGGATGAGGGGCTTGGGCAAACACCCACCGTTTCCTGGGGTTCTTAGGAGGGTGATTGGGTGCCATGTGTGTTCTGTAATGATATTGTGACGTAGCACTCATTGGTAAATATTGGAGCATATTTAAGCACTGATGATGTGCCAGGCACTGGATTAAGCCCTGGGAATATCGTAGCAAGCCTCCATGGAGGGAACCTCTGAGCATTCCACTACTACATGCCATGACATGGAATGCATGAGGTGCCGTAAGGACACACACAAAGGTGCCTAACTGGATGTGCCGTGGCCAGGGGAGGCAGGATGTTCAATCTAGGTCTGAAGGATAACTATTAATTAGCCATGCCAAGAGGAAAAATTAGAATGTCCTAGACAGTGGGAACAGCATGTGCAAAGGCACAGGGGTACAAGAGAGAAAACTATGCCTAAGAGGAAATAAAATGAAATTCATGGTGACTGGCAATACTAGGGGCTAGGGGGAGTGTTAAGAAGCTATTTTGAAGTGGCACTAGGGGTAAGGCCATCAATGGGACTCATAAGTTAAAACAAACAAACAAATGAACAAACATAGTTACCATTGCACTAGACCACAGAACAAGGGCTCTGGATGCACTGCATCATTTCATCCTCACAGCAACCTCCAAGGAAGGTCCAATTGTTAACCTCATTTTACGGAAAAGGAAACTGAGTCTTAGATTGAGTAATTTGCCCAAGGTGACACAGCTAAGAGACTGTAGAATTAGTATTCAAATGCAGATGTGTCTCTACACAATGCCTGAGTGCTAAATCACTGTATCACATAGTTAAGAGATTTGAACTTAACCTTCGAGAAACGGGAAACTATTAAAATATTTTCAGCAGGCAGGTGACATGAAGAACTACACATTTTAGAAAAACCAATTTTGGCTACAACACTCAGTTGTGTTCAATGACTCTGGGGCTTGTTTTATCAGTTTATGGACTATAGTTTAGCCTCACTTCCTCCTCTGGTGCCTGAGAGAGATAAAAGAAGCCCAACGTAGGCTGGGCGCAGTGGCTCACACCTTTAATCCCAGCACTTTGAAAGGCCAAAGTGGGCAGATCACTTGAGGTCAGGAGTTCAAGACCAGCTTGGCCAACATGGTGAAACCCTGTCTCTACTAAAAATACAAAAATTAGATGGGCATGGTGGCAGGCGCCTTAATACCAGCTACTTGGGTGGCTGAGGCAGGAGAATCGCTTCAATCCTGGAGGTGGAGGTTGCAGGGAGCTGAAATTGCGCCACCTCGCTCCAGCCTGGCCAACAGAGCCAGATTCTGTCTCAAAAAAGAAAGCCAGACTGACCACCTTAATTTCTGATGGAAAACTTTGGATGAAGTTAGATGAGGCAGATCGTGGAAGCTCAAGGCTAAAAATGAAGTTCCCCATTTGTCCGTGGCAGTTCGGCCTCTTTATGGAGAATCATTTGTATATGTTAGGTCAGTATACATAAGACAAGAAATAAAATGATTCCAAATGGCTGTTTTCATTGTGAAATCAAGTTCTTTCAGTGCCTCATTAGATTCAGTAAAAATAAACACACACACAAATAAAACAAAACTCAATGAAAACCTGTCTATTAATATGCAATCTCACCCCTCTCTGCTTTCTGCCTCCTTCACAAGGTTCTTTCTACCTGGGCTATCCCTTCCACACCTTCCTGAGGGATTCTCCATCCACCTGCCCAATCTTTTCCCCTTGAGCTTTTTCTCAGGGGCCAATGTCTTTCAGTTTCTGAGGCTGTATTTACCTGATGTTCTCACCTTTTATGCTTTCCAGGAAATAGCATGATCAAGTGGCTAGTACTTTGGGCTCTTCCATAACTGGGTTTAAGTCTCAGGAATCTTTGACACCAAGGCTCTCAGTATCAATTTCCTTTTGTATAAAAATGGCAACTTAATCTCAATGCAGAAGGTTTCCTGGGGACTAAATGAGTCCCAGTATTTGAGAGAGCTTGGTCTTTTGTAGGTTACCTGTTGATTTCCTTTTCTTCCTTCCCACTGAGATCTCAGTTCAAATGACTTGTCCGTCTAACATTTCTCTCAAATCCCACCATCTCTCTCCCAGAAAGTTTCTTGACCCAGACCCCTCTTTACTCTCTGTCTCTTCAGCAATCAGAGACCCTCTGGTAATCCCTGGCTTTGCAAATTGTTTATCCCTTCCGATGGGTGTGTCAGGAGCCTCCCTGGTCAGGCTCCCTGGGGGTAGAAACCAAGTCTAGTAATTTTTTGAAACATTCCTACAGTGTCCACTACAGTGAAGGAAAGACAGAACATTCATTGGCTATCAGGGCACACACCATGTAGAGGGCCATCATTAATGTCAGTGAAATGATTTTCCAGAATTCCCTAAGCTTTTTACTTTATGTTTATTCAGGGGTGGTGACTGTACTTATGGCTTATTTCTTAGTTAATGTCTCACCAGTACTGAGTTCCTAGAAAGCTTGTTGGAAGATGAACTTACTGTACTTCATCCCAGAAGAGGCAGATGTGGTTACAGTTGGTTTTTTTTAGAAGGGCCCTGAGTGAATCTCTCAGGATGTGGGGCTCTCATTAACTCCAAACATAGAGAATGCAAATATTTTGTTTATTCACTTTTTCTACTTGGACATAATGCTATCGGAGAGGAGAAACCAAAAAGGGGAGAAGGGAAGGAAAGTTCAATCCTTCAGCTAATGAGTCTGATCAGGCTAAGGTCAGTAACAGTAACAACCACAACCACTCGGTGCTAATGATCACACACAGTGGCACTTACGAGGAGCCAGGCACTGTTTTAATGCCACACCCATCCGAACTCTTTTAATCCTCTTAACAATCCAGTAAGTAGGTATTCTTCTCCCCACTTTACAGGTGAGAAAACTGTGGCACAGACACATGAAGTAATTTGCCTAAATTCATTCAGCTACAAATGGCAGAGCCAGGATGTAACCCAGAGAGCTGGCTCAGAACCTGAGCTTATAATCTTTGTGTTGTGCTGCCCATGGAGCACAATGACTTATGATAATGAAGACTTTTTAATGGTAGTTATCCACAGATGAACATGGTGACTAACTCTGGGACCCTGTGCGGCTCTTGTACAGAACCACGAGTTCCTAGAGGGAGAAAGACAAGGGTTTCACCAACCACTTTCTAATGTGTTCAGCCTTGCCTTTGTGTGCCTGAGTGAGGGAAGACACAAAAGGCCTTGGCATGGTATGCCACACTCCCTGGGCACTCCACAAATAACCCGGCCAGGACCTTTCTCTCTTTAGTATGCCCCACTCTCCTACCTCCATGACGGATATCAATAATCCAGTCAAGCTCTCCTTTTTCTTGGACCAGGAAATGACTTCAGAATGCTCTAGAAAACCACCTCCAATAGATGACGGTAGGTATGGAGGATGAAGTCTGTTTATTATGCTTGTCATAGCCCACAGGGATAGAAATCATGTCATATTTGTATTTAGAATTGAGTACAGTCCTCAGTATACAGTCGGTCCTCGATGGGGAATGACTGCGTGAATGAACATGTATGGAACTCGAGCACATTTACATTTACCATATGGATTCTACCATGACTCTGATTAAAACCAATGGTTTTAATCAAGGCAGAATATCTTCTTTAAACACAAGGATTAGCCTCTATGAACAGAGAAATGTAAACAGGACTCTAATTAGAGAATTTACTAATTATTCTTCCCTGCTGAGGACATTAGCTGGGGTTTAGTCTTTAGCTGTGACAGCCATACGACTTTCTCTTTATCTCCAGAAAGATAAAAATTGACTGGAAAGATTCATTTCAATACCCTGATTCCTTTCCCGCTCTCTTTCACCCTCAAAAAAAGATATTCCAGCATGAAAGATCACAGACTCAGCCCAAAACAGTGGACGCAGGTTGACGGCATTCAGGAAACTGCACACTCCTGGAGCCTCCACTGCTGAGGCAAAGATAAATCGGCAGGAAGATTTCTTTGGAATGATGTGAATTTAATGAATCATGAAAAATATCCCCAGCTGTTCTTAAATTTAAGGGAGATTGAGTGATAACAAAAGATAGTTTCCCTTCCTCTTAGATGTAGGTTGGAGCGGAAAGGGCTGTGGTAAAAAAAAAAAAAAAAAAAAAAAAAAACCTGAGGCCAAAAGCTTGCCTTTTTCTTTTCCATCTCTTCTATTGTTAGGGGGAAAAAAAGCTGTCTGCAGTCAGCAGCCACTGAAGGGCATGATGAAGAGTGTTTGCTATTACCAGACTTGAAGAATTCTCCACTCTGATTTCAAAGGTCAGGCAGGCAAACATTTAGAAAATGACGGGCTCTTCCCTCACCCTTTCCCAACCCCCAACCACCCCTGTCCTCACATTTCATTCAGCCCCTTTATTAACACAGGGACTTACTGAAATTAAAAATAATGATTCTCCCTTTCCTCATTCCAGCTGCTGCAACCCTCACTGCCCCGGCCCTCAAAATCCTTATTAACCCATTGATTTGTGTGGTCTCCCAGGCCTGTCCTCAGCTGGGAGATCTAAGCCAGACCGTTGTGGCTTTGGTTAAGCTTCAGGGATTCCCAATTTAGATCCCGGACGACTGGGCTGGAGGGTTCCGAGAAGAGTTGGAACCATGTGAGTGACTCACCTTCTTTCCCCTTTGGCCCAGGCTGACATGGGCGCCTGAACACGGCATGTGCCACCCCCAGTGGCCAGGCCCAGGCCCAGGTGCTCTGCTTGCTAGTCTTACCTGAAAAGTCACAAGGCAGGTGGGTAGCTGCGAAGGTCATGAAGGATTGCCTACTCACCTCTGCTATCCTGGAGTCTGTTGCCTGTCTTTAGATAAATTTCCCTTTTCTTCAAGGTGGGAAGAGCAGGCACAATGGCTGCTAAGCAAAAAAGTTTACTTTCCCTTAAAGCAATTTTTAACTTCTAAGTATAGGTAAGATATGTGGTTTGAGGGGTAGAAATGCTGGCTTCTCTGTGTACCTACTCACTATAAGGGGATACAGAGGAGCAAGGATGATAAAGATGATAATTATGGTAAATAGTAATGACAAGCAATAAAACTGATGGCATACAACATACCAGGTACAATGTTAGATGCTTCTCATGTAAGACACACTAAATCCACACACACACAAACAAATGAACAACAACAAAAAAACCTCCAAGAAGTTGTTAATTGTAATTGCATACTGAAGAAAACCGGACTTGGTGAGATTTTTAGCAAGAAGAAAACCTACTTTTCACTACTGCTTTATCTAAACCTTGTTGAATCACTTTCCTTCTTACTGGATGGTAAGTTAGGCACAACCATAGACTTGCTTGTCATTTTTTCCATCTTAAAAAAAATCTCAATCAAGACTGTGTGATACTGGCAGAAGGATAGGAATATATATAAATGGAACAAAATAGACAACACAGAAATAGGGCTACACAAGCACAACCAATTAATTTTTGACAGAAGTATAAAATCAATTCAACAGAGGAAGGATAGCCTTCTCAACAAATGGTTCTGGAGCAACTGGACATCCACAGGCAAAAAAATGAACCAACCTAAGCTTCACTCCTTATACAAAAATCAACTCACGTGGATCATAGGTTTTTTTTTTTTGTTTTTTGTTTTTTGAGATGGAGTCTCGCTTTGTCACCAGGCTGGAGTGCAGTGGCACAATCCTGGCTCACCGCAACCTCCAACTCCCTGGTTCAAGCGATTCTCCTGCCTCAGCCTCCCAAGTAGCTGGGATTACAGGCACGCACTACCACGCACAGCTAATTTTTATATTTTTAGTAGAGATGGGGTTTCACCATGTTGGCCAGGATGGTCTTGATCGCCTGACCTCGTGATCCACCCACTTTGGCCTTCCAAAGTGCCAGGACTATAGGCATGAGCTACCGTGCCCAGCCAGATCATAGATTTTAATGTTAATGTAAAACCATAAAACTTCTAGAAGAAAATATAGGAGACAGTCTTTGAGACCCAGAACCTGGCATAGAATTCTTAGATATGACATCAAAGCATAATTCAAAAAAGGAAAAACATTGATAAATTAAATAAAAATCAAACTACAGATCGGGAGAAAGCATTTTTGATCGGGAGAAAGGCTGCATGTTTGAAAATGTAATCATATGTAGACTATATGGAGAACTCTCAAAACCCAGCATTTTTTTTTTTTAAAAAGCAAACAAACAATTCAATTATAAAATAGACAAAAAGCATGAAGAAACCTCTCACCAAAGAAGATATACAGATGACAAATGAGAACATGAAAAGATTTCCACCATCTCTAGCCATTGGGGAAATGCAAATTAAGATCATGATGAGATCTCACTACCTACCTATTAGAACAAAACAAACAAAACATTTTTATACTACAAATGAATACTACAAAATTCTCACAAGAAAACAGAGAATCTATGTTTTTTTATACAGTGCTGATGGGAATTTTAAATGCTACAGCCACTCTGGAAAACAGTTTGTCAGTTTCTTAAAAAAAAAAAAAAAAGAAGGTAAACAAACATATGCCTAACATAAAACCCAGCAATCATACTCCTGGGCGTTTATCTCAGAAAAATGAAAACTGACAACCTAAAACCTATACGCAATTGTTCATAGCAGCTTTATTTGTAATAACCAAAATGAAACAACTAAAATATCCTACAATAAGTGAATGCTTAAACAGAATGTGGTACATCCATACCATGAAATACTACTTGACAGTGAAAAGGAATAGATACATGCAAAAGCTTGTATGGATCTGAAGGGCATTTTGCTGAGAAAAAAAAAAAAGCCACTCTCAAAAGGTCAAATAGTGTATGCTTCTATTTATAACAATCTCTAAATGACAAACTTATAGGATGGAGAACAAATTAGTGGTTTCCAGGGGTTAGGTATGGCAGGGATGGTGGTGGCAGTTGAGTGAGGTGGGTGTGACAATAAAGGGGTAGCCCCATGGAGATCTTTGTGATGATGGAACAGTTTTGTATCTTGATCATGTTGGTATCTGGTATTTATACCAGTCTATGCATATAATAAAATGGTACAGAACTGTTCAAAGATATTGTACCAATGTCAGTTTCCTGGTTCCAATACTATAGCATAGTATCGGAATCTGTAACCATTGGGGGAAACTGGATAAAAGGTACCTGAGACTTCTCTATACTATCTTTGCAACTTCCCGTCAATCTGTAATCATTTCAAAATTTAGAAATGTAAAATTAAAAAGTGTATCTTCCAGTATTAAGCCTTATTTTCCAGTTTATTATAAACACTCTAATATCTCAGCTAACTGAAAGCTTCTTTCCTCCCTAGCACTGCCAGATCAGGTCTGACTCACTCATAGAAGTCTGCTATATTATCAGGGCAGGCTAAACCATGCTGTAGTAATGAAAGCAAAAAAAAAAAAAAAAAAAAAAAAAAAAGAAAGAAAAAATCCCTGCAATTTTGGTACTTCAGCATAATAAAACTTTGCCATTCATATCCATTGAAAGTTGGGCAATTCTCTTCCATGCAGTGACTCAGGGATCCAGGCTCCTTCCTTCTTGTGACTCTGCCGTCTTCAACCAGTGACCTTTGTGATCACCCTGGGAGGAGAAGACAAATAGTGGAGATTATATGGGGGATTTTATAGCTAGGCCTTAAAGTGCCCCATATTACTCCCACCTACATTCCATTGCCCAGAATCGAGGCACAGGAACCCAGTTTAACTGCAAATGAGTTTGGGAAATACAGTCTTCCTGAATGCTCAGGAATCTTCGCAATTTTTTTCCTGAGTCTCTTAGCCCTCCCATTCTAATCTATTAACTTCCAGCACTTTTTCATACTACCAACTCAGAAAACCCAGCCTCACCATAACATTCTGATAGCCCTTAGTGTGTTCTTACTTAGTGCGATGGCAAAAAATGATCACTTAAACAGCTGTAACTAGGAGGCTTTGTAGGAAAGGAAATTTGTTTGGGAAAATAACTTTTTGGGAAATTGTTTGGGAAAATTTGAAGGTATTAATTAGGAGGTACCTGTAAAACAAAACGAAATTGCTGAAGTGTCATGTACAAGAAGTGGAACAGGAATTTGGGGGTGAGAAAAGCAGAAATAAGGGGAGGAAGACAGAGAACAGAGAGCGGGGGCAGGGAGACCAGGTCTTGGACCCGCAGAGCGGAGCAATAGTGAAGGACACAAAGAGCAAAATTGTCCAATAGCCATTTGACATTGCTTGAGGTGTAAACCATCTCCATTCCCTCAAACCTTCCGTTAAGGCTTCTGAACATTGCTGGGGAGGGGGAAAATCAAGGACAGGGCAACTTTTCCAAGACCATGTTGATGAGGAACACAAAGCAGAGAAGTGGGGTAGAAAGAGGGGAGTAAGACTAAGTATAAGAACTGGAGCTTAGAGTGAGAAGTGGCTCAAGAAGCACAGCCCCAGGAATTTACAGAAATCTTGAGGAGAGCATCAGATGTCCTACTGGACATCGCAGAGTCAGCTTGAGCTAATTTAATCCAAATCTCATGTGACAGGGCCACTGCAGCCAACATCTGGGCTGCGCTCAAGTAATCAAAAGTCCTTTCAAGAATATACTTTGTCATTCCTTCCTCACTAAGCTTTTTACCCAACTTGCTACAAAGAATAGTTTTGAAACTGTTTTTACTTAATTGTCCATGCCTACTCTTTCTGAGAAGGTGCTAGAGAGGAACAAAATAAACACGAGACAGTTAGATTAAGGAAGAGAGAAGCAAGTGGTGTAATAGGATAAACTGATGATCAGCTCACAGTAATTAAGTTTGATCAGTGAGTTAGCAGAAAGCTTGTTCAGTATATATGTTTGAGTGTCTGCATTTGAGAGCAGTGCTTCCTAAATTTTAATATGCACTCAAAATGTCATGAGAATTTTTTGTGGGGTAGATAGTAGCTGATGAGATTCTACATTGCTGACAGCTTGCAGGTGATGCAGTTGCTGCTGGTCTGAGGACACTATTTTGAGTAACAAGATCTTAGAGCATGAGGCAATAACTTCCTAACCCAGAAGGTCATTAATGGTGCCAAAGGGAAAAGGAAGAGATGGAAAATAGGAAGGTAGATGAGAAAAGGTTAAACAACAACTATAACAATGGAGAAACAGGAATCTCCAGTAAGAGGAGTAGGAAGTCACCAGCAATAGTTTCAGCATTTCTGGATGTTTATTGCAATGATATAGGGTGCTTTGCTGTCTGTTAAATAGCATACATTCTTTGTGCCTTCACAGTGCTTAGGTTTTAGGGGTCAAAAAGCAAATGTCTGATTCTCTAGTCCTTCAGTAATATTTATTCATGTGTATTATGTATGTTGAGCATCCCTAATTAGAAAAAATCTGACATGCTCTGAAATCTGAAACTTTTTGAGTGCTGGCATAAAGGCACAAGTAGAAAATTTCACACATAAGTCCTTAACACAAACTTTGTTTCATGCACAAAATTACTAAAAATATTGTATAACATTACCTTCAGGATATTTATATAAAGTATATATGAAACATAAATGAATTTCATGTTCAGACGGGCCCCATTTCTATATCTATTACATATCTCATCATGTATATGCAAATGTTCCAAAAAAAAAAAAAATCCAAGATCTGGAAAACTTCTGGTTCCAAGCATTTCAGGTAAAGCATTCCCTATGTCTATGTATATGCAGACGACTTTTATTTTCAATTTTTTTCATCAGCCTACATCATGCTTTGAAGTGCATGCATGTTTTAGACATGATTTTGCTAATTGGAAACAAATTCTTCCATTAATATCATCCCATCAATGTTACCCTACTGTTGTAACTTCACGGTTTTTAGCCCTAAATAGTTTTGTAGTCTGACAGACAACTTTAATAATGTAATACAGCTGAATTTCCACCGAAATTGCTCATGCTGGGTAATGCACATGTTCATTGATGCCTGCCTCCTGTAACTTACTATGCATATACAAGTTAATTAGTCAATAGAAATTTGCTTTGGGAGAAAGAGTCTGGTGGTGGCAGGAAGGCTGACAGGGAGCCAAGCTTCATACTTGTGAGGTTTTGCTGTGCTCTGTCTGGGACTCACCAACAATATACGCCAGGGTCCTTGCACTCCTGTGGCCTCCTGGCATTATGGCTAGGTGAATACGAGTGCTACAAGGGATAGTCATGTTATTGTTGGGATAAGGGATCTCCATCCTTAATCTTGCTCCCTCCTCAAAATACATTTACATTCCTCCTTTTATACCATATACTTTTTTCTCCTTTTTACCAATTCCCAGTCTTTTCATCATCTTAATGCCTTTGCATTTAGAATATCCATCTATGTCTCTATCTTAAACTGAAGTAGACAATTGAAAACAATACAGATATTGATTTTGTTTCTTTTCTATTCCTCATTTTCATGAAACAATTGCTGGAAGGATCAGCCAGTTTGCTTGTCACCTCAGGGGTCTGAAATGCAGAGTTCAGAAGTGGGCAAACATGAAGGATTCAACACATGAACTCTTGAGAGTTGCTTGATATAGGAGGTTTGGGGTGCAAGGAAGTCTCCAGGCTCGCCCCTTCTTACGTCCTAACCCACTGATAATTTTACACAGGCTGGCAAAGGGGGATCAAAACACATTTTCTGGATTTATTGATGGCCAAGTTGGATTGGAGAACACAGCAGGATGTCATGCTACATCAAAATTAAAAAGAGGAAGTTTCCAGAGATAGAGTGAGAGAGCCAAGAGACACTGGAGACAATATATAGCAATGTCCCTTCCTAAGCCTGGTGTAGGGTTGGGAGTAGCACCTCTGGTGGAGGTGTAAAGCGATTCTAGAAACCCTGGTACTTTCTTTCCTCTTCTCCTGCCACCTTGGGAAGACATCAGTTTGGACATGTTCTTTACAATCTCCTCAGATCTGAGGAGGGGTCAACGCAAGGCCCAGGGGCAGAACTGCTCTTTGGTACAGGTAAGGGGGTCCCCAGCCTCAGTCCTGTACTCTACAGGCCTCCACTGTTGCCTTCTCCTGGCAGTGCCCTTCTCCATGGAGACAAAGGGAGGAGCCCATCCTGGGGCCAGGCTCTCCTTTTGGATCATGTTTAGAAATTCCCTACCCAAATGTCCCTGAGCCCCCTGAGAGGTTGTGTGGACTTTTTGGGTGGGCTGGCAGGTGTCTCTCCTCCTGCTGGGCCTCCTTCCCTCGTGTTGGATCCTGCCACTGTTGTGTAGGCCTTTAGGCAATTTCTTCAAAGAACCCTTCTGTTATTCCAACAAGCCTATCACAAATTTATTTTTCCATAAAAATCTGAAACTTTAAGCTTTTGTCCAGCCTATGTGTCTTGTTTTGTTTTATTTTGGGTTGGTGTTGAGAGATGGCCAAGGGCTGGATATATGCAGTGGTGGGGTTGGGGGCATAATGGATCTTGGATATTCAATGTTGCAATGTGGGGTGGAGATGGAGATGGGGAAAGGGGGCAAACCACAGGCTGACGGCCAGTTCTCCCAGAACCCTAGGTTCCAGTACCCCAGGCTCCAGAACAAAACCTTGAGGAGTACAGGAATTTTAGATTAGAACATTTCAGAGTTGTTATAAGGGTGTATTTATCAGTATAGGAGGAATGAATGTATTTTACTTAGCTTATTAGCTTGATTTATAGTTTTAAAATATTTGGGCATATGGTATGCGGGTTTCTATCTATATTCTTGCCCCAGGCCCCACAGATGTTAGAAATAGGAACAAGAGAGTCCCAGTTCCAGCTCTTTTCTAGGCTTTAAGGAAGAGGTAGAGTCTGGATTGCTGAATAACAAAACACCCCAAACACAAGACCCTAAGATGACAAGTTATTTTAACATGCAGACAGCTTCTGTGATCAGGAATTCAGACTGGGCCCACAGCAGGGACAGCACCTTGATGTCTGGGAAAATCCACTGGGAAGACTTGAAGGCTAGTGGGGACTCAATGGCTGGGGCTGAATCACCTGCAGATGCTCTCCCTCTCTCATCTGGTCATTGATGTTGGGTGTTGGTGGGGAACTCTGCTGGAGGTTTGGCTGCAGCCTTTACACAGGGTCTCTCCTTGTTGCCCAGGCTACCTCCCAACCTCATGGCTGGGTTTGAGTAAGCAGCCTGAGAAGGCAAAGAGCTGTATTGCATTTTATGACCTAGCCTTGGAAGTCACATAGTGTCACTTCTGCCATGGCGGTAAAGTCATCTAGGTTCAAGTGGAAGAAATATAGACCCCTCCTCTTGATGGGAAAAATGTCAAAAACACATTGTGTAAAGGGTCTGCAAGATGAAAAATATTGTTAAGGCTACTTTTTGAAAATGGAACCTGTCACAGTATTCTTTGCTTAAGAGAGCATAGTAGACAGGGATTTGGGGAGAAATCCCTGGTGCAAAATTTCCAGGAGGATATTGTGAGTTAATTCAAGTCAAAGGCTTAGAATAGTGCTTTGGCATATGGCAGGACTCAATAAACAAGCAGCTGCTATTTTCATTGCCACCACCACTATCATCATCATCATCATCATCATCATCATCATCTTCGAGGAACTTATGGAGACGGTTTGATCATCTATACGAGGGAGGAAACTGAGACCAGATAAGTAGGTTATGATTTGGATGTCACCACACAATTCCATGGTAGTTCTGTGTTTGAACTTGGGCTTCTGATTCCTATCAAGGAACTCTGTAGTGATGGTTTGAGGACTTTGTAAAGAATTGGCCATATATTCTAAGACTTTAAATTGGCACAGGTGACTCTGGATCTCAGTCACTGCTTTTGTTGGTCTTGTGTTAATGACTTCAGAGATGATTTTGTTGGTGGATTTTTCTGATATCCTATTAAAAAAAAAAACAACAAAAAATGAAAAACAAAACCAGCGAACAATTTTTGAACTAGTGACCCAAAACCTTCTCTAACAAGATGTCCATGAATTTGGATAATTTAGATTTTTTTAAAAATCAGACCGTTCTTTTTTATTTGGAGACAGTATCTCTTAAGGCAATTATCAAAACAAGTTTGTAGGGGGCAATGTTTAACTATTAGAGGAACCGAACTTTATGCAAAAACTATGTATGCACAATGAAATAATTACAAGATTTTGTCACTTGTTCATTAAATCCTGTCTCCAGAACCTCATTTGACAGTACTTGCCTATCTAATGGTATTTAGTATTTGAAAACTAAGCAATTTCTTTAAAGAACTCTTCTGTTATTCCAACAAGCCTATTCCACATTTATTTTTCCATAAAAATCTGAAACTTTAAGCTTTAGTCCAGCCTATGCGTATTGTTTTGTTTCGTTTTGGGTTGGTGTTTAGGAGCTGGTCGTCCTCTGAAAGAACATGAGGAGCACAACCAAACCAATCAATATCCACTGATTCTTAGCCAAGTTGGGCCAATGGCAGAGCCTGTGACAGATAAGAGCAAACCAGACATCAGTTTGTGCTTCTCTCCTGGTGAACCTCAGTGTTTGCTCTGGGGATCCAGAAGCAACTCAGGGTGTCAAGAATATAGGTCAGCATTACCTTATGTAACTGTCCCTCTTTGTGTTTTCAGGAGGGAGGCCAGGTCAAAGGTAACTGTTCACAGAGGTCATTCATCCAGATCAAGCCTGAGGCCTTTCCAAGGAGGCAGAGTCCAGTTGATGTTGGATGTTCACTGACTGCTGTCAGCAGATGAGGGGGACACTGATGAAATCTTTTGGGTTTTCTAGGCAAAAATGGAAGCTCAACTATTTAGACCAACAACCCGACCTTCCTTTCTGAGGAAATCTTCTGGAGCCAGACAGCCTGGGGTTACCATTTACTATGTGATCGTGGGCAAGGGGGCCTCAGTTTCCTCATGTATAAAATGAGTGTAAGAATAGTGCCTGCCACACAGGATTCTTAGGAGCTGAAATGAGTAAGACACGCAAGGAGCTGAGAACAGTGTCTTGCACAAAGCTGGACCTCAGGAAATGATGTTTAAAAAGAAATACCCAATACCAATAGCAATCATTTTGTTTTTTGAGAATTTGCTGTGTTGTAAGCATCATGCTAACCTTGTTATGGACATTATTTATTATTATTATTATTATTTTGAAACAGGGTCTCACTTTGTCACCCAGACTGGAGTGCAGTGGCACAATCTTGGCTCACTGCAGCCTCAACCTCCCAGGTTCAAGCGATCCTCCTGCCTTAGCCTCCCAAGTAGCTGGGACAACAGGTGTGTGCCACCACTCCCAGCTAATTTTTGTAGAGACAGGCAGGGTCTCACCATGTTTTCCCGGCCATTCTTAAACTCCTGAGCTCAAGCTGTTTGCCCGCCTCTGCCTCCCAAAATGCTAGGATTACAGGTGTGTGCCACCGCACCTAGCCTGACATTGCTTAATTTTATCCATACAACAAAAACTCTGTGAGATAGCTGTTTTTATCCCCATTTTACAGAAGAGACAACTGAGGCACAGAGAAATTTCAGAATGTGCTCAAGGTAACACATTAATAGGTAAAAGAACAGGAATTCTAACTTGGTTTTGTCTGGCACAAAAACTCCTCACCACCCCATGGCACTCTGATTAAAACACAATAAAACAAAGCAAAAAGTTATCTTGTCATTAGCATGCTTGATGTTCCCTGAGAAGGCTATTAGGTTATTTGTAGACCGTACACTCTAACATGGCGGAGTTGTAGCTGTGAATTTTTTCTAGAACAGTTTATTTAAAGGACTCTTTCTGTAATTCTAACCAATCTATCACAAACATATTTTTCCATGAAAATCTGAAACTCGGAGCTTTCGTCCAGCCTATATGTTTTGTTTTGTTTCATTTTGGGTTGGTTGTTTAAACAGCCCGTCTTCCCTTGAGGGAACATGGGGCATGACCAAACCAATCAATATTAATTGATCTAGTTTGATGCTGCGTGCAGAAGACGCTGAAGACACCTAATAAAGGCTTTCTCTGCTGCAGTGGTTGTTGCTGACGGCAGGCTAAGTTGGAACCTCAGTCGTGTCCTGCAGTGTGGTGGGCAGGGACGCTGCACAAAAATGTGAGCCTGTATGTTCCAGGAAGCTCAATGAAGTTATGGCTGGTGTCCTGCATGGTGAGGGAGTAGATTTAGAGAGTCCCCCCCGGCCCGGCCCATGAATCCTTGATGCCCCTACATTTCCATCCAATATTCAAGAAAAGACCAAGTTATTTTCAGGTCTGCTGAAATAAAGCTGAGTTACCTTTCTGATTACACCTCCCTCCTCAAATACTTCTCTTTTTCTCTCAAACCACAACAAGGGAAGATTGATAGCTGGAATGGAAAAACCCTGGTGTGGTCTCACAAATACTGTTCTAGCCTAGGGGTGAGGGGCAGATCCTCCTTCCTCATCTGTTTGTTTAAAGATAAAGAGGCCCTTTCAGTCCACATGGGGTCCAGTAATTTAACTGTGAACTATATTAATGGCTGCCAGAAAGAACCTGCTGTACTTAGGCTGAGTCAGGAGACACGTGAATCTCAGGTTCTCAACAATCCTGGCCAGGCTTCCCCAAACTTCTCAGTTTTAAAATGTTACCTTTGAAATATTTATTCTAGTGTCTCATACACCATGGATTTTATTTTTTATTTTTACTTTTTCGTTTCGAAAGCCTCTTGTGTTTCTAATACACAAAGACCCTGGAATTTTAGATCTGCCAATAACACTCCCTGTTCCAAAGAAAAAAGTCTTTTATTTTTCCTTACTGGAATTTTTTCATTCCTTCCCACCCACCCCACCCCCATTTCTCATTTCCTCAGGAAGCCATTTAGCTGGAGACAGAGGGAAAGTTTTCCAGCACACTTCCCCCAGCCCCCACAGACTCATGCACACCCAGATAGCAATCTAGCACCAAGATAGGCTGCAATAGGCTCAACCCTGCCCGTAAAGATTTCTGTCTCCAATGCCCTGAAGCATTTGGAAGGCCTTCTGGTGAAGGCAGCCTTCATCTGTGCTAACACCAGTCAACCTCCAGGAATCCTAGGAGGCGGCTGGGCTGGCCCCTGGATGTTGGTTCTTTGCTCTGGGCTGTCAATGAATGGGAGAAAGAGTCATTAGGGAGCTTCCCTGGATGGGATGCTCTCGTGGGCTTTCTGGAGTGAGGGAGGGTAAAGTAGGGGCTCCCTGGAACTATGCGAGTGTGTTGTCATTCTTTTGTAAAATAAATATGTGAGAATTTTACCATATCCTATACTATATTTTAGGTACTGGGATATAATGGTGGACAAGACCACAAGGTTTCTGTTCTCAAGTTTATTTTTTAGTTTTCAAGAGGAGAGGTGTGTTGAGTACAGAAGGCAAAACCAGGAGGATACAGGTGAAAACCAAGAACACAAACACATGAACAAAATACATTTTGTTTTTAGTGACACATGCTATGAAGAAATCAAATAGTATTTTAGAATAGTGACTGATTTTCTTTCTGCCTGCAACGTTTAGGACACCTTCTTCTCTGATACTCCCAGACTCCAGTACTGGGAATCACCTAACATACCTTTCGGCCCTGCACGTCTCATTGGTGGATGCCTTTGTCTTATCCAGAGTGAAAGTTCTACATTTTTCTCTGAAGATGAAGTTTAAGAATTTTGTGAGCAAGGATTTGAGATTTCACTCAACGTGCCGAGAGGTAGAAGAGTAGAACAATGCAGTATGCTTCAGAAACCACTGTCTACTCTGTGGCCTCAAATAAATGGGGAGCTTTTTAAAATATTTGAATGGCCAAGAGAAAATGAATACAGCAGAATTATTCCCAGCTGCAAGAAACATGTTACCTTTAACCAAAAGAGACGTCCCTGTGTTATGTATTCTCATGACTCATCAAGTCTGTTGGGATCGAATCTAATCTTTGTCTAAATCCAAGGAGTGTTGGATGTCTCTAGAGAAGGCTGACTTTTCATTCTGGTGGCCAACACTCATCTTCTCAGAGCCATGGGAAATTGTTTCTGTTGTTTTTTAGTTTGTGTTTTTGCTTTCCCTTTGGATAAAACAATTTTCTAAGCTCAAGGGGAGGCCTCCAGGAATCAGAGGCTGGGGTAGTGTATTGGAATCAGAGGCAAAAGTCCTAAGACCGAGCTTACACTCTGCTTAGTTACCACCAGATGTCAGCAACTCATCTGATTTCAGTTCTCTAGCAAAGGGAAAGAGGCAGGACCGCCTGGGCTGACATCAGCTTTTTGTTTGTTTGTTTCAGGTGTGAGTTAAGAAAGTTGTCTACTCTCAGGAAAAGTGCTAATGGCTCAAGCAGGATGGCAGCCTGAGGACAAGTAGGACACTCTAACGTATTCATGGGATGGAATTCTTGAACTAACACTTTAATTTGATTTTTTTTTCCTTTGTCAGCATTATTTATAGATATCAGAGTTTGTCAGGCAACTATAGAAGCTTTGTTGGGAAGATTTCTAAGGCCAAAGGCAACTAACGGATAGATTTGCTTTCCTTTTTTTTTTTTTTAAGGAATCTTGCTAGGCTCTTGAGAAAAACCTTAAGAAGGAAAAGAGAAGTCTGAAAAATACACACATTATTTCAAAGAGAAGGTCTAAACAAGGCCACAAAGGGCAAGAGGTAATTAAGACCAGCTCCTGTGACAGTTATCTGCTTTGCAAAACTGGGTTAAGTCCTCAATATAAAAAGTGTGAGACAAAATATCTTCGGTGAATTAAATGTCAGTATAGCTACAAATGCTTTCAGTTTTACAGAGGAGGCCTCCTCATTAGTTTATGGGTTTTATGTGCCACTATAATGGATTCTTCAGGAAGCTGAACTCAGGGTGCAAATACAATAACATCACATTTATTAATTGTTCTCAGATTCCTAAGAGCTCCTGTGGCGGGGACACCCCATGCATTCTTCCTCTTCTCCTTCTCCTTCTTCTTCTTGACGGGGTCTTGCTTCGTCATCCAGGCTGGAGTGCAGTGGCGTGATCTCGGCTCACTACAACTTCTCTCTCCTGGGTTCAAGTGATTCTCATGCCTCAGCCTCCTGAGTAGTCCATGCATTCTTTTCTAAGTCATCCTCCCATGTATCTTCTTCCAATTTCAACTTTTATTCTTCTAGTTCCTTTATTGATTCTGTACTTCAAGGTCAAACCTGCATCAGCCACTCCGTTGTTGAGGAAGTCTGTGTGTGGCTGGAAGTACGGAGGAGGCGCCAAGTGTGCTCCTTGGCAAGTCTCTCAGGCTGCTTAAGGACTCAACTCCACAGGCTGGCATTTGAGGTCTGAACTGGTGCCTTCATGTGGGCTTGGGGCCTGGGCCTTGTAGGGACTTTGCCAACAACTCCCTTACCAAGGCCCAGTTTGGGGCTTGCCAGAGTGGGTGCTGAAACTGTCCATTGACAAAAGAGGACACCATCTACCTCTCCAACCTTGGGGACTGAAGCAGTCCATTGACAAAATAGGACACCACCTACCTCTCCAAACTACTTCCCATCTTTCTCATGAACACATCTCTCACATCAGCCTCATCCATCCATTACGGTCCCTAAGACTGTGCCAAGGACGTTCCTTCCTTCAAGTCTTGCCCTCAGCCAGCTGTCCCCACTATCTGCTGGAATTGACTTTGATCTCATTTAACTACAGCTGATGGTTCAAACTCTGCTTCTTCCCTAGAGCCTTCACCTCTCACTGCAGCCTGATGTTATTTCACACCTCTTAATTCCCAAAGCACTTGCTCTATCATCATTTTGTTACCTTGACACATTGCATTTTGGTGAAGTCAGGGCCTTCAGTGCATCCATCACTGGAGCAATGCACACTGTATCCACCACACAACCTCCCATCATTCACCCTCCCCTACCCTGCTGAGTCTCCACTGTCCATCATTCCACACTCTGCTTTCCATATTTTTAGTCCTTTTAGTTAACAATCTTATATCGCACCGTATATTATATAAATATAAATATACACCAATAATTAATATAACATGTAATGTACATTATTATATTGCCATCTATATTAAGTAGACCTATGTCTTCCACACTCCAAAATACATTGCAAATTTCTTGAAATCTTAAAATAATATTTAGCCAAGTATTTTACATATGGTAGGATGCATAATAGACACTTGTTAATTGAAAGCAGAAATGTTCTATTTGCTGATCTCGCTTTATATGCTAATTTCCAGAGTAGACATCCCTGGAGGTAAATTTCTAAGATAAACAAGAAAATGATCCTGGAATTCTTTGCTCCTTCCTCACTTACTGCGCCATTTGAAACCCTTAAATGAAAAAAGGCGGAGAGAAGTTCATGTGGCTCAACCTCCACCCCTTTCTCTGAAGTCTGTGGTTCCTGTTGACAATGAGGAATGCCAAGCCTCAATTCCCTGAGGGTAATTTGACCTGCTAATTATATGCAAAGACTCAGGTCCCTCATAAAAGACCGGACTTTCTCTTGTCACCTGGGAAATGTCAACAAATGACATTATCTTCCTTTGAGGGATCTCTGTGTCTTCTGGATGGACAAGGAGAGTCAATAGGGAAGCCAGGTGAGTCAGGGGCCTTGGAGTGCCTGAGACTGGGATGGGTGGGGCGTTTAATGGTGCTCTTCTTGTAGCTTTGCTCCTGTTGCTGAAATTTAAAAACTTGATCATCGTTCCTTTATCAAGGGAAACTTGAAAGGAAGATCACCTTTTTGTTTTCTAACTTGGAAATAAAGAGCTACGTTAAAACTTTGATGAGCGTGTGTAGCATCATAACATTGTTCTTGTTGGCTAGACTAAAGCCACATCCAAGGCCACCAGTGTGCAGTGGGAGGCCAACCCTTCTCTGCCTCCTGCTGAATTAGCAGGAGGTTGGTGAAAGGCAGTGTGGTTAGTTGATTATGATAACTTACTATTCCATTTAGCCAGTGCTTGCTGTGAGCTATGTGCGTTACATCATTACCTTATTTAATCCTTACTACAACTCTTGGGAACATATTAATTTCCCATTTATAAAAAAGGAAGTTGCAGTTCAGAGACGTAAGGAAATTTGTCCTGAGTCACACAGCTAACAAGGGGTGGGGTTGGGTTTCAAATCCAGGCAAGGTATCAAGTGCCTTGGATTCTGATCCTGATTTTGCCTCTATCTGGCTACATGACTTGGGAAGGACAATTCATAAAACTTACTTGAGTCCCTGTATCTTTTTCTTAAAATGAGGGAACTGGGCCAGATGATCTGAAACTGCTCTACCCGACGTGATGGTTCCTCATTGCATGTGGCTGTTCAGCACTTGCTGCGGCTGCTCGGAAATGAGAAATGTCAGTGTTCACCACACACTGGATTTCAAAGACTTAATATAGAAGAAAGAATTTGAGGTATCTTAAAGGTATTTTTTAATAATGATTACTTTTTACAATGATAATGCCTTATGTAAAGAGCTAAATAAACTATATTATTAAAATAAATGTTACCTGTTTCTTTTTACTTTAAAAAATGTGCCTCCTAGAAATTGCATGTGTGGCTCACACACTGTGTTTCTTCCTTTCCTTTCCTTTCTTCTCTCCTCTCCTATCCTCTCCTCTTCTTTCTTTCTTTCTTTCTTTCTTTCTTTCTTTCTTTCTTTCTTTCTCTCTCTCTCTTTCTTTCTTTCTTTCTTTCTTTCTTTCTTTCTTTCTTTCTTTCTTTCTTTCTTTCTTTTTCTTCTTTCTCCTTTTCTCCCTTTCTCTTTCTCTCTTTCTTTCCTTCCTTCCTTCCTTCCTCCCTTCCTTCTTTCTCTCTTTCTTTCTTTTGACAGAATTTTACTCTGTCACGCAGGGTGGAGTGAGGTGGCACAATTTCAGCTCACTGCAACCTCCGCCTCCTGGGTTCAAGTGATTCTCCTGCCTCAGCCACCCAAGTAGCTGGGATTACAGGCACCTGCCACCACGCCCGGCTAATTTTTGTATTTTTAGTAGAGACAAGGTTTCACCATGTTGACCAGGCTAGTCTCTAACTCCTGACCCCAAGTGATCTGCCCATCCTGGCCTCCCAAAGTGCTGGGATTACCGGCGTGAGCCACTGAGCCCGGCCTTCACACTCTGTTTTTATTGGACGTGCTTTCTAGACTTTCCTCATGACTTGTCTCTGGAGGTCACATGTCTCAAAAACTGGTGTTTCTTTAAGTGTTCTTGGATCTGGAGTTGGTGATGAGAGTAGGAGCAGAAGCTGAGGGGAGAGCACAGAGGCAGCCAGAGCTACCCAGGGAAATGGCACAAGTTCTGACTATGGGGACCCAAACTGGACACTCAGTTTTGCTACAGATTGTCTTGGGTTTGGCAGCACATTGATTGAACAAGCAGGTAAGAATGTGGTTTTGCACTTTTCAGCAAGGACAACCATCATCACATTCACAGGTGAAATTCTTCACCTGTACAATTTAATTTAATCCTCATAGCCACCCTATGGAAGTAAATTCTATTATGCAGATTTCACAGATAATGAAACTGAGACTCAAGAGAGATTAAGTTATTTGCCCAAAGTAAAAAAACTAGTTAGTGACAGGGCTAGGTCCAAATATCAGTGTCAGACTCAAAAGCTTATGATTACATATGTTAGGCAATATTACCTAATCCAAATTCATTTTCTCCAGTTTTAACCAGGCAAATAATGGACAAAAGCATCTGCTTTGTGGGTAGGATATTGGTGCTGGGAGAATGTCCAGGAGGCCTCTGATTCTGCTCAGAGATTATTTATATATCTTTGAGGACTTGTCTATCATCCACTTCTCAGGCAGAAGTGGTCCAGGGGGTTTCCAGCAGCTTAGAGAACACTATGCTTTCTAGGCCCTTCAGTTGAAGAAAGGCAGCAATGATGCATATGACATTCATTGTTTACCACATACAAAGCTCTACCAAACAATTGGCTGAAAGCTGAAGAGGTTGCCTGCAACTTGAAGGTTTGTTATCCAAACACTTCAAGCTTTCAGGTTTGGCAAGTAAAGGACTGGAGTGCTAAGTTTGCTTCTGGAATGTGATGCTATGTGCACCAGTCAGGGTCTAATCAAGTGAGAGAAACCACACAGTAATTTGAATATTAAAAAGTTGATGTAAAGAAATATCAACTATTATAATAGAGGATTAGAGTAATGAGAGATTGGCCTGGAAAAAGGAAAGAGAACTCTAAGAATATAGTAATAACAGATATAAGCAACAGCCGTTACACTCAAAATTGAAATAGAGGCCCAAGGAATGTCCTCCCTCATCCTCCCCGACCTCCATTCCAGAGGCTGAAATCTAGACATTGTGGAGAGAGCACAGCCATGGCCCAAAGACTAAAGAAGGAGTAGCTGCATTTGTGGAATTTGCTCTCTGGAACTTGCTATAAATCAACTCTCTAGGGTGCCAAGGAAAGATGTTCAGGAGGCAGTGTCTCTCTGGAGGCACTTACTGTCAAATTGCCAGTGGTGATGGGGGAAGCTGCTGGAAGTAGGATACTGCTGACTGCCGCATTTTGTGGGAGTCTGGTGTTAGAGAGGCTGCCTTATCTCCAGGAGCTGAGTGCTGGTGTAGCTGCATGCCCTGAAGGAGCAATGCTTGAGAAGCCAATTGTGCTTCATTAGCTGGCTGCTGGAAAAGCTGCCTATACTGCAGAAGACTGGTTCTGAATAAGCTGCCTACTCTGCAGGAGATGGGTGCTGTGGAAGCCATGGGTGCTGTGGAAGCCATGAGTGCTGTGGGAGCCTGGTGCTGGAGAAGCTACCTGTGCTGCAGGAGCATGCTAAGCCAAAGCATCAGAACCAGAATGGAAACCTCCTTCCTAAGCGTCAGAACCAGAATGGAAATCTCCTTCCTACTGCATTGTCTCTCCAGTGCTGTCTACTGACAAGATTTAACATTGAACCAGCTGGCAAAGGAAAAATATGTACAGGGCCCAGATCCATTTTTGCAAAGCAGACAATGAAGGGTGAATTTGGAGGTATGAGGCAAGACATTGATAATTGGTACATCATAGAAGAATGGTCTTTAAACTCTAGTATACTTAAACAACACCTGGGGGAGTATTTGTGAAAACTTCAGTCTTGGGACTGCACATTCTGGTTCAATGGATCTGAGGTTAACTGCTGGAATTCACAGTTTTCAGGTATTTCAGGTAATTATGATGGGTCATCTGCTACTACCAGTTTTCACTTAGATTATTGGAAAAAACCTCCCAATTGGTGTCCTTGATTCCCTTCTTATTCCTCTATGATCTATTTTTTTCACATAGCAGCCAAGTGATCCTGTTAAAATATGAGTTAGAATCACTGGGCTGCTCAAAATCTTTGGTGATTCCCATCTCACTAGGAGAAAAAGCTCAAGTCTTTACAAGGGCCTTCATAATTTGGACCCCCACTACCTCTCTCTTACTATTCTCTCCCTGGTTTACTGTACCTGGGCCATAATGGCCTTCTTGTGCCTTGAACACTCCAGGCACATCCCAGCCTGAGAACATGTGCTATTGCAATTCTTTCTTCTCAATGGGCTCTCCTCCCAGATTTCTGCAAAGCTCACACACTCACAGGCTTCTGGTCTTTTCTCAAAGGATACCTTTTCCTTTGGTATATATAGGTATATATAGCTCTTCCCTGACTGCCCTATTAATAATTGCACCTTCTTCCTCCCTCTTCCACTCTCTGCACTCAGGACACTCCCTAGGATTCCACGTGGGTTGATTTTTCTCCAAATCACTTACCACCATCTAACTTAATATATGTTCCACTTACTAATTTTGTTTATTTTCAGTCTTGTTCCACTGGAATGTAAACTCTATGAGATAAAAAATTTGTATGTGTTTTGTTCATGGCTGTGCTCTCCAGGGCTTTGAATGGTGCCTGGGACAATAGTTGCTCAAAGAATATTTGTTGAATGAATAAGTGCAGGCTGCACTTTGAGAAACTTCTCTGTAGAGTATATATATCATAAAGCTATTGTACGGGCAGCTGAGGGTCACAGTAGTTTTCCAGCACTTTAAAATCTTCACATGTGCAAACACTAGCATGAGCTTTTTCAAGGAGCCACCCCTCATGAAAACAGAGCCTTCTGGAGCAGTGTGGGTACAACGGACAAATAGAAGGTTCCTCCACCTACTTAGAAGGGTAAGAAAGCAGTCCAGTTTGTCAAAAGAGCATGTGGGGTTTTACACAGAAAATTATAATTATTCAAAATGACTATTTTTGAGAAAGGTCTGCATTCTCAGCCATATTTATCTTGGAAAATTTCTAGAGACCTCTGCATTTAGAAGACAAGTTTCCAGATACAAATACAGCAGGTCTGTCTGTCTTCTTCCAAGAGCCAACTTTTCTTGTTCTTGGAGGAAGGAAGCATGCCTCAGATTGGTACTTCCTCTGGGCTGTGGAAATTGTCCTCCATCTCCATCCCAATCAAACCTTTCCCGCCTGCTCTTAACGCTGAAGGACTGAGTGAATTCCAAGTGCGGCCTTGCCGAGTGAGTCATATCCCCATTTCATGTGATTTGGACCTTATTTAGCCAAGGACATTTAAGAGCTTCTGGATGAATTATTTAAGGAAAAGGCAAAGGGAGACTGAGAGGTAGATCCTGAGATTCAAGTTGAACTCGACAGAAAGAATGGGTTGGAGGTAAGAAAATAGGTTTAGCACATCCTGTACATGTGAGTTTGGAGGGTCGATCACCTAGACAGAAAAAAGTCTTTAGTCCTATTTTCAAGATAGAATTAGAGAAACACCATCTTGTGATTGTCAGAAGTTGGAGGAAAAACAATGACACAATTAGAGTTGATTTACAGTTAATAGGGTTATTAGGTCCATTTATAGGCTCCAAGCAATTTAATACTAGCATGACTACTTCATCTAATATTGACATGCTTACAAGGTATCAGCTACATACATATTATAATATTATGCTGTTGAGAAGACTCCACTCAAAGGCATGATAGCCTGAGAATATCCTGCTTTGAAAATTCATGAAGGGCTGAAAAATGTATTTTCCAGGAGTTGTCACCTCACCAAAGCTTTGAAAAATGCACTGGATTCTGAGGAGTTCAAATGGGAAACTCCCCACCAACCATCCTGAACCTTAAAACCATGATCACTCGATCATCATTTTATCATCGTCATTTCTAGAATGATGAGAGATTTGTCTGTCACATAGAAAACCAAATTATATAACGAAGAAGGGTTTAATGAGGCCACGGGACCCTCTGGTGCCTCTCAGCACCATAAGACAAGGAGGGTGAAAGGGTGTAGGTTCATCCCTTCCCTGGCCCAGTATCCCTGCTGGAATGATCTCTTGGTTTGTTTCACTTGCCTATACTGGTAATATGTGCTGTCTATATTGCCCAATCTAATGGCCAGTTCTCAGTCCATGTCCAAGCAGCATTTGACAGTGCCGATCACTCCCTTTGTCTTGGAATGCTTTTCTACCAGCCTGGACAACCCTCTTTTTTCATTGTTTATTTCTGTCACTGGTTGTATCTTTCCAGCCTCCTTTGTGGTCTCCTCCTCACGTCCTCAATATCTACCAGTTAGAAGGCCCAAGGATTAAGTGAAGACCTCTTCTCTGTTGTAATTAATCACTGCTGAGATAACTGCATTCAGGAACATGGTTTCAATACCATGTATCTTCTAAGAACTTCCAAAGTTATGTCTCAAGCCTCAACTCCTCCCTGAGCTCAGATAATAGACAACTTCATACTTAACACATCTACTTAGATGTCGGATAGGTATTTCAAATCCAACATTCTCCAAAACATGGCCCTGATGTCTACACCATTCAAAACACTTCTTCTAGTAGTTTCCCCAGCTTAGTTAATGATAAGCTCCTCTTTCTGTTGCTCAAAACCAAGAAGTAGTTATCCTTGACACTTTCTCTCATACCTCATGTCTGATCCATCAGCAAATCCTGTTGGCTCTGCCTTCAAAATAAATCTAAAATATGACCACTGCTTCCCACCTCCACTATCTTGATCCTAGCCAGGATGATCTCTTCTCCAGGTTACTACCAGCTTTCAACTGGTCATTCTGCTTCCATACTTGCTCTTTCGATACTGATCTAGTCTCAAGACAGTGGTTGGAGTGACACTTCTAAGGTGTAATTCACATTCCTTCTGCCAAAATGTTCCAGTAGCTTCCCATCTCCCTCAAGGTAAAAGCCAGAGCTCTGTGGTGGCCCCAAAGGCCCTGACCTC
Organism: Macaca mulatta; assembly: GCF_049350105.2. Lineage (NCBI taxonomy): Eukaryota > Metazoa > Chordata > Mammalia > Primates > Cercopithecidae > Macaca > Macaca mulatta. Next base: position 71,816,468 of record NC_133406.1, on the reverse strand, counting down.
ATTCCACCAACTCTCTAATCTAATTTCCTACTGCTGCCCTCCCCACTCACCTGACCCTCACCACACTGGTTCCTTGATGTTCATTGGACACACCAGTCCCATTCCCAGCTTAGGGCCTTTGCTTCTACTGCACATCCTGCCCTGGCGAGCTCTTCTCCCAAATGACTAAATGGCTTGCTTCCCCATTCTTTCAAGGTCTCTGCTCAAATGTCACCTTTTCTGCAATGGCGTCCCTGACCACCCTAAAAGACAGCCATCTGTCTTAGCCAGGTTTTGCTATGTACAGCGTGAATAATAGCAAATAATAAGACAATCCCCCACGTGTGTCTTACTGCCACTCCCCTTCCTGTCTCTCTGTGTCCCCCAGCTCTGCTCAATTTTCTCCAGTGACTGGTTTGTCTTACTTACTATGTGACGTAATATATATTTACTGGCTTATTTACTGTCTGTCTCCCTACGCTGAAATATAAGCTCCACAAGTGCAAAGGAACTTTATTGACTGTGTTCACTGCTGTATTCCAGTTGCCTAGAATAGCACCTGGCACAGAGAAAGTGTTCAATGAATATTCACGGAACTAATGAATATATAAATAGAAAACAGATAATGGTAGATTAGGATGTGCATACAGGATGGCCCTGTGAATTGAGGAGGGTTCGATGGAAATTGATGCCTTTAAGAGAACAAGTTCACAAGGGCAGTGATAGTGTCTCTCTCCTTGGAGAACTTGCAGCAAAGAGGTTAAATGCTGCATGTCCACAGTCAGTCTGGACTTGTGTTTAACTGGCCTGCCACTTACCAGCTGTTTGTCTTTAGACAAGATATTTAACCTTGCTAAATCTCAGTTTTTCTCAACTATAAACCAGGGATAGTAATAGAACCCACTTTGGGATTATTATGAAGAAAAATGTGTTAAAAATGTTTAGCATGGTACCTGAACATAGTAAGTGCTCAATAAACATTGCAATTATTATTTTTAATGTACAAAAGAACATGTTGGCTGGGTACCTAAAACATCAACAATGGTGAGCTTGAGGATTGGGATTGTGTATGATTTTTATTTTCTTCTTTTGGCTTGTATTTTCACATTTTTAAAATAATGAACAAGCATTATTTATTATATGAAAACAGATGAGAATGATTGTTTTTTAAAAAAGGATTAGACCAATGCAGCTGTGTTTTGCTTGGGTTAGGTCAAGTGGACCAATTTGAATGGGTTTGATGGTCTCCTCAGGTTCCTATGAGCCCTTTTATTCGGCTATTTCTAAGCCAAAGCGAGGGGGGTTGTGGTGCATGTAAACGCCAGTGTTCTGAGGACAAGAGTGGGAGGAGGAAAGAACAAGAGAAACTGGGGAAAAGCATTGAGATTATAAAGCTAAAGATGTCCACATGCTAAAGTGAGAAGTTTCTCAGGAATGGAAAACCAAACTTTGTATGTTCTCACTCATAAGTGGGAGCTAAGCTATGAAGATGCAAATGCATAAGAATGATACAATGGATGTTGGGGACTGGCGGGAAAGGGTGGGATGGGGGTGAGGGATAAAAGACTACACGTTGGATATAGTGTACACTGCTTGGGTGATGTGTGCACCAAAATCTCAGAAGTCATTGCTAAAGAACTTATTCATGTAAGCAAACACCACCTGTTTTCCCCAAACCTATTGAAATAATAAAAGAAAGTTAATATTAAACAAATAAAATAAGGAGTTTCTGAGTCTAGGTTTCCATTTCTTGGTTTGGAATGAATTTAACTTTAGGGGTCCTATGCTGGGAAAAAAGGAAACACAAATAAATTCCACTTTGGTTCTGGCATTAAAAGGTTTCGTGAGGAGGCAAAGCCTGAAAATGGGCTCTTGAGAGAACTGGATTGAGTGCGCCACAGCTCCAGATTCTCCAGAGCTAAGCTGCCCAATAACACATGAGCCCCATGTAATTTTAAATCTTCCAGTTGCCACTTTAAAAAGGAAAAAAAAACAGATCAAATTAATTTTAATAATATAGTTTATTTAACCCAATATATCCAATATATTATCACTTCAACATGAAATCAGTATGCAAAATTATTATTATTTTGATATTAAGCCTTCAAACCAGTTGCATGTTTACAGCACATCTCATTTCAGGCTTGTCACCTTCCAACTGCTCACCTGTGGCTCGTGGCCACTGTACAGGCTGGTACAGCTGTGGACTGTGCAGATCCCCCTCCAGGAATGGAGATTATCAGGAGTCAGCCTAAGTCCTCTCATTTTTCTCTTCTATCTTATCACTATCTCTTCTTGGAGGGCCTCGGATGTGTCTGGTCACTTCCTGCCAGGGCCATTCCCTGATGCTGCCAACCTTTCCCAGAAAAGGAGTGGCTCCTAGAAAGACAAGGCCTACCGAGAAATGCAGAGGGGCAGGAAGTGAGCCATTTCGAGGGCACTCCTGTGTCACCCTGTGCTGTTGGTGACAGGATACAGTGTATAGGTAGTGGATAGCTGGTTGCCAGCACAGGCTGGGTTGAGAAACCTCCAAGGTCTGCAGATGGCATGGGGAGGGCTAGGCAGGGAGAGGTGTGGGTTGGCCACCCGGCCGAGTACGTAACCTTCCTTTGTCTTTACTACCTTACAGCATTGCTGCCTGCTACTTCTCTCCCCAAGCCCAGCCTTCACACTTCTACACATGTAATAGCCGTGTGTTCCTTTTCTCCCAACTAAAAGGCAATTCAAGATAAAGAAATAAGTTGATCTTGCCTGGGGGGCTCAACTAGTACATTTGTCAACACTGGGGCTGGGGTTTAACTATAACTACCTACTTCATTTGTCACAAGGGTGTATTTATCTGTGTTTGGAAGATTTAATTTTTCCCCCACGAAGAACTGTATAAATAGGTCTAATGAGCCTTGAGGGCTCTCATTTGCTTTCAGAGTTTCCAGCAAGCTGGGAAGTCTCAGGGCACGCTCGCCTCTCAGGACTCTGTGGTGTCCACTACAAGGGGGGACTGGCGGAGCAGCATCATTCTCCTGGAGGGCACACACGGCCTTGGGATGCCCAGGTGCTCTCATTCAGGGGGCTTACGTTTGGGAATGTTTAATTAAGATGTTTTTTTCTCTTTACTTATGATAATCTGCATAATCTTTTGTTTGTGTAGCTGGCAAAGTGCTCTCCAGATAAAGAGAAGGGCGTAGTTAATATATATGAATAGAAGAGTAACACTGGGGGCTGCTTGCTCTGAACTGGATTGAGTGCGCCTCTCCATCCAGCCAGCATCCACTCCTGCCTTTCCTATATCATGTCTTTCTTTTATTGGGAGAGTTTCTGTCTAAGTAAGGGCCGGTGTTAGTTCCAGCAGCGTGTGTGCTGGGGGCTTGGGGTAGTGGTGTCGAGATAATGAGGATGAAACAGAGAGGGAGAGAGAATGTGAGGCTTTGGTTCAGAAAAGGGAGAGGAGTGACAGAGGATGTGTAGGGGGAGGAAAGGGAAAGAAGGGAAAGAAGATTTTTAAGAAATGAGAAAAAGGAAGATAATGAAGGCGGGGGGAGGATGGAGGGAGAAACATGAAAGGTTAAAGAGGGAATATCATAGATGTCTTTGATGGGAAAGGCCCCAGAAATCCCATTTTGGTTTCATAGCTGGGGAAACAGTGGGGAGCAAGGGAAGTGACTTGCCTGTGCCCAGCTACCCATGGTTACTGGCAGAGTGCGTGTTCTCATGCATGGCTCTGTCCTCAGTGGTACCTCCAGGAGGAAGAGTGGAGAGAGACATGCAGGGGGCTGTTTTAGAACTTGGTGGGTTCTTGTTTCAATTAGTGTGTCAACATTGATGATCTCGGGTGAGTCCTCTTTGTCCCCTTCCTCCTGACCACCATTGGTCATTGCAGCTCTGGCTACTTCTTTGCAACAAGTGCTCTCTATTCTGGTCTAAGTTTTCATATCACCTGGGTGAGATTAAGAAAGCAGAAACCCTGGTCACATTAAAAACAAAACCAGAAATAACTCTGCATACTTACCCCGTGTTAACTCCATTAGGAGTGCCTGTGCTTATTTCTTAAGCTCCCCATGTTACTAGAACACACTTTGAGAATTTATTTATGCATCACACACACACACAAAGTAGGGGGCCGTGGTACAGGTTCTACTCCAGCTCTGAAGCAGTGTGCTGTTTTACTCCTTGCCTTAGTTTTCTCTACAGAGGAATGGGCAGGTTGACCTGTTGACCTCTGACATCGGAGGCCCGCTTGGCTTCCACATCCTGTGACAGCAGAGGCAGAATGGTCTGGGGAAAAGAGCTTGAGCTGTCTACTACCTGTAACCAGACAATTTCTAAACTCTTTCTGGCCTCACTTTGCCCATCACTGAAGCAATAGGGCTCATCATTTCTACCTCATAGAATTTTAAGGTTGAGATCATTTTTATGAGGAAGTGGTCAGGAAAGCCTTGGTGAAGTATAGTGGGTACGGGTTTTAAATTTCATGTTTCTGGTTTGCTTGTTGTCTATTTCCTTACTCCTGTGACTTTTAGGCTGAAGCTGGATCATACTGGCTTGCCAAAGCTGATTTCCAACTTTGCTTAGTCATGTCTCCTTGGTAGCTTGAAATTGGCCATGGTGGGAGTGTTTATACCAAGGAAATTGGCTCACGCCTGTAATCCCGACATTTTGGGAGGCCGAAGTGGGTGGGTCACATGAAGTCAGGAGTTCGAGTCCAGCCTGACCAACATGGTGAAACGTCTACTCTACTATAATAAAAATACAAAAAGTAGCCACGCATGGTGGTGTGTGCCTGTAGTCCCAGCTACTCAGGAGGCTGAGGCAGAAAATCACTTGAACCTGGGAGGCGGAGGTTGCAGTGAGCTGAGATCACACCATAGCCCTCTAACCTGGGTGACAGAGTCAAACTCTGTCAAAATTAAAAAAAAAAAAAAGGAAGTTGGCAAATGTTGTAAATCAAGGCTTCTTTTCCTCCCTGAAAATTCAGTTGGGATACATTACCAGCACTCCACTGAACCTGACCTTCCTATTTTGTTTAGGTTTATTCTGATTTCTCTGGATTTTGAGCGTATTATTCTCTTTCGTAGTACCTGCTCATTTTGAGCTTACTGCATAAGTACTATGGATAGCATTGCCAGATAAAATACAGGGTGTCTAGTTCATTTTAATTTTAGATAAACAACAAATAATGTTTTAGTGTAAATATGTCCCATGCAATATTTTGGATGTATTCCTACCAAAAAATGTATTATTTATCTGAAATGGAAACTTACCAGGGGTGTCTTGTATTTTTCTTAGCTAAATCTATCTACCGTAGCTATGGAGAATCTAGACTTACAAGATACAGTTTCTGCCTGGAGATGCTTATGGTGTAGTAGAGAGTACTGACCTTACGAAATTTTAAATGAGAAGGTAAAGTGGGAACTTGGTACACTAAGATCCTCATCTACATCATCATGTACCCTTTATTCAATGTTTATTGAACAAGTATTCTATGCTGGGCACTATTCTAGGTTCTGGGGATTCCGCAGTAGACAAAACACAGACCCTTCTCACATAGCTTCTCGCTGGTTTGAGAGAGACAGATGATAAATAAGATTTTAAAAAACGACTTAAGATATTAGTGGTAAGCACTGTGAAGAAAAATAAAGCAGGGAAGGGACCTGGGGCAGGTAAGGGAACAAGCCTTTCTTAAAAAGAATGTTTAGCCGGGTGCAGTGAATCACGCCTGTAATCCCAGCACTTTGGGAAACCGAGGCGGGAGATCACTTGAGGTCGGGAGTTCCAGACCACCCTGGCCAATATGGTAAAACTCCGTCTCTACTAAAAATACAAAAATTAGACAGGCGTGGTGGCACGTGCCTGTAATCCTAGCTACTGGGAGGCTGAGACAGGAGAATCTCTTGAACCCTGGAGGTGGAGGTTGGAGGTTGCAGTGAGCTGAGATCCCGCCACTGCCCTCCAGCCTGGGTGACAGAGTGAGACTCCATCACAAAAAAAAAAAAAAAAAAAAAAAAAAAAAGTTCTAGGAGGAGGGTGCAGCTAGTGCAAAATCCCTTCACTGAGTCCTGGTCACATATCAGGCACGGTGCATGCTAAGTGCTTCATTTCCACAAGGTCATTTCATCCACGCAGTAGCCCTGTGTGGTAGGTATTCATCTCATTTGCCTTTGCATGTGAGTAAACCACAGACCTGCGAGGTTAAATCTCTTGCACAGCTACTCGGAGATGGAGCCTACTCTCTCCCACGCAAAGCGAGCTCTTAAGCTCCTGGCATTTTCTTTCCCACTGAGACCAGTTATAAAAGAGGCACTTCTGGATTTTCTCTCCTCTCAACCTCACCTGGCTCTGGGAGGATGTGGGAAGAGGCCCTGGCAGGCCTCAATGAGGCCTGTGTGCAGTGGGGCACCCCGCCTGCCCGGGAGGATAGCATCTTCCCTGCATTGTGGGCCTGCGGAGCACGCCTTCCTCTGCCCAGGAAGCCTGGTGGCCAGGCTTGGAGCTGTTCTCCCAGGCGCTGGGCTGGGGGTGGGGGCGGGAGGGGGGGTGTCACCCCGAGGTCCTACAGACGCTGACCTTGCACCTAAAAAGGATACATTGTTTTCAAACACAGCTTCCTATTCCTGCCAGATAAACCGCTACATTAACAATGCGTCCAGGTTGTAAAATGTTGGCCGGGGTTTCGTTTTTAGCAGCGAACTTTTTGTCAACAGATTGGCATTTTCCTCTCCATTCACCAGGGCTCAGCTCCCCTTTCAGGGCTGGGCACTGGCCCCTGGGTACCCAGAGATACACACACACTCAGGCTCGGTTCAGCCTTGCAGTGTTGATAAGGGTGTTATTATTAGACGTGGCCTCTGGAATCCCGGAGTTCATTCGCAAACAACGGCTCTTCTGGGTGAAATGAAAGAGCAGCTCCAGTTATCGCAGCAGCGGCGCGGATCCATTACCTCCCGGGCCTGTGAGTGCGGACCGCCCCTGACAGTTATCCCCGGAACCCCGGCTTGGAACCAGGGCCAGGACAAAGTGCATCTATCCGCCCCTCCCCGCCAGTCAGTCCCACTTCCCCACTCACTCTCTGGGATGTCCCCATCAGCAGGAGTCCTGACACAGGGTTAATTTGCCTCTGGGCCGGGGGTTCCACACCTTGCTTTTGCTCCATGCCATTTCCTGTCCCCTCCCCAGCCCCCTACCCCCTTATTCTTCTTCCCCACCGTCAAAGCTGAGCTGAGGACTTACCATACCCAGGGCGTCCTCTGTACTGCATATGGCCCTGAGCAATAACTTTGCAAAAATTGATTGCCTCTTATTTGTCGTTTTCTTCTTAAGGGTGCTTTAAGATTTGTATGTTTTTTTATCACAAAAATAAGTGCCCTCAAGTATTTTTATGTGGCTCCCCAGCCAGATGGTAAGCGGAGAATCTGATGCCTGTGGTGCCTAATAATAAAGTGCGAGGTGCTTGGGGGCAGAAAAAAGTGTCTCTTTTTCCCTGGTTGAGGTATAAAATATTTGCAGTCATATACAAAAATTGCACTCATCTTAGGTGTATGGCTCAATGTGTACTTATACATGCACATGCGTATATATGAACGTCTATTTGCTAACCAACACCCACATCAGGATTCAGAACATTTCCAACTTCCTCCAGCGTCTTTCCAGTCAATGCCTAGCCTGCCCCGAGATAACCACTGTTTTGACTGCTATGAGATGTCTTAAACGTCTCTTCACGCCACATGGCAAAGGCTTGATAAATTTCTTTTAAATTAAAACATATTATGCTGCAAAGCACTGTACTCAGTTGACCGGATGAGGTCTGCTATTGGCTCTTGGGGAATGAGTTAATCACGTTAGCCTGGGGTTGTATTTCAGTAGCTTTGCCCGTGCTGGATTTAAACACAGTGGAAACCAAGTTAAGGGCAGTGCCGTTCTGTATATCAGTATGCCCACTGAGCCAAGGAGACCCATTTATTTTTAATTGAATTAAATTGCTTACAAAATGAAAGTAGCATACTTTCATTCATATTTAATTACATACAGTGTTAAACAATGATCACCAAGAAAACTTTGCAGCTTATTTTTTTTTGTCTCTGCTTTATTACTTTGTTAAACAAGATACTCTTATTAGCTGTTTTATGCTTGGAATTTTAAGGGCCCTGCTCTTCTACCACTCAAGAAGTGCTTAACTGGCAGGACTCAGCTGAGTGAAGTGGTAGGTTGGCTGTGATATTGGCCACAGGCATTGTTTATGTGTATTATATATGTGTCTGTGTGTGTGTGTTTGTGCGTGCGCACCTGCGTGTTGGCTTCAATCACTGGGTTAAAAAGAGATATTAGTGGGAACAATTAGGGCTTCTAGCAAATAAAACACACATTCTAGTTATCCTGCAGTCTACTAGCCATGCCTACTTCTCCAAACAATTCCGTGTATGCTGAGAAAAGACGTTCCTTTTTGCAAGAGGTCATCCCCCAGGAAAGAGAGTTCTAGTTTGCGTAACAGCTTATTTTTGTATTTTATGCATTTTTTCCTACATCATAAGCAATGATTCCTAAACTTTAGAGTACCTAAGAATACCCTGAGGTGCTTGTTAAAATACAGATTCTTTGGTCACATGGCCAGAAACTTTAATTCAGTGGGGGCCACAGAATCTTCACCTTCCACAGTGTCCAATGTGTTGATTTTGATACAGGGATTGGAAGGCCACACTTTGAGAACTGTCATTATAAAGAACAGAACATAAGACAGAATTGAAGAGATCATCTATCTTATTTTTGGCAGTAAAATGTTTTTCAAGATAAATCTTATACAGAAACCCCACAGATAAAGCAAATAAAAGGAGTGTTGCTGTGCTTAAAGTGATGATGGGGTCTCATGGCTTCTCTTTTCCCCTTTGTGTCTCTGTAGCCTCTTCCTGGGGGTTAGAGACACAGAGCTAAAGCACTTGGACCTGCAGTTTGAAAACTCCTGAATTCATCTTATTAGTAAATAAATGATGAAGGTTTTAGTTAGATAAATTGATAACATCAAGCAGGAATTGTCTAAGTTGTGTCCAAAGACAAAATAGCTTCCTGGAAAACTAGTGCAGAATCTGTCATAAGAGGAATTCTGTAATTTTTGTTGAATGAATGACATTTTAGATGTTGTCTTAGATGTCACTGGCTGCCACTTGACAGGGTTATTCGTTTGTTCATTCATTTATTCATTCAACAAAAATTGTTGAATGATCATGAGGCAAGGTACGTTAGTGTAGGCAGTGGGGATACAGCAACAGTGAAGAAGACAGACAAAATCACTGTTCTTTCACAACTTGTGAGTAGTAGTGGAACAGAGATGGTAGATAAGAAAGCAAACACATAAAGGGTATGGAGGATGTGAAAGAATCACATGTATTAGTCAGGAAAGTTCTCCCAGAAGAGGCAATATATGAGCTGAGATCTGAATGATAAGAGGGAGGCCCCTGTGGGAAGAACTGAGGGAAGGGGAAGGGGATTTTGTTCATAAATGTCCAAACTCTGAGGTATGTGGAAAAGAGAGAAGATAGTATAGCTGTAGCATAGCAAGCAAAAGTGTGAGATGTGGGCAGAGAGGCTGGCAAGGGCTACATCAAACTCCAAAGGCAGGAGTTTGATATAGAGGCCATTCTAACTTTGTAGATGTCACTGAACTAGTGATTATGGCAGGCTGTGTGTGTGTGTGTTTTTTTTCTTTCTTTCTTTTTTTCTGCACTCCACCTAAGCTGGAGTGCAGTGGCACTATCATAGCTTACTGCAGCCTCAAACTGCTGGGCTCAAACAAGCCTCCCGATTCAGCCTGCTGAGTAGCTAGGACTACCGGAGTGAGTTGCCATGCCCAGGTAATTTTTATCTTTGTAGAGATGAAGTCTCCCTCTGTTGACCAGGCTGGTCTCAAACTCCCAGCCTCCAGCAATCTTTCAACCTTGTCTTCACAAGGCACTGAAGTTACAAGCATGAGCGACTGTACCTGGTCATTATTTTCCAACGATGGATGCAACGCTATCTCCCATCTCCCAGTTTCTTCTGCAATGTGATGCTGCTTCTCCCCCCATCAAAAGAGTGGAGTTTATTTCTCTGTCTTCTTGAATCCAGGTGGGATCTGTGACTGCTTTGACCAGTGGAATACAGCAGAAGTGATGCTATGCCTGTTTCAGGCATAGCCGTTTACTGGCCTGGAAGTATCTGTCTTCTACTTATTGGACTGTTCACTCTTGGGGTTCTCCTGCTGAGGACCCAGTCATTGTATTGTGAGAAGCCCTAGCTACCTGAAGGAACTGTGTGTGGGTGCTCTGAACTTCCACTCATCAAATGCCATTTAGGAGGGGAGTCACTGGGGGTACACAGCCCCAGTGAGACTTCAGATGGCTGCAGCCCAGCAAACACCTGACTGCAAGTGCAGGGAGAAAGCCTACGCAACAACCGTCCAGCAGAGCCCAGTCATCTCTCAGAGCTGGGAAAAATAGTAACAAATTATTGTTTCAAGCCATTAAATATTGGGGTGGATGCTTATTCAGGAATAGATATATAGATCAACACTAAGATGGCCTGATAATAAGAATCTGAGCTGCTGGTATAGCTCACTTTCCTTCTCTATCATGTTGCCATAAGCCTCTTAGTGAAGAACTTCTGAGCCAATGAGAAGCTAAGAAGGGCTTTTAAGACAACTCACTTTCAAAATCTAAGTAGTTTTCACTTTGATATGAATAACTTCTTGCCCCAAGAATTTTAGTAATTTTGGTATTCTTTTCTTTGATTACACACTGCTTTTTTTTTTTTTCCTGGGAGCTTAAGTATCACAGAGAAATGAGAGATTTAGTTCAGAAAACCCTCTCAAAAGATGATTTTTCTTCGGTAGAGAAGATTGCTTTGGATTAGCCATACACCCCAGGACTCACTAGGAAAGCCCCAGGCTTTGAATTCAGAAAGAGAAGAGGTTGATTTCCAGTTCTACTATTTCTACTCATTGTGTAATTTGGGTCAAATAACTTAAACTTTCTGAGTCTGTTTCCTCATCTATAAATTTGGAGGATGATACTGAATAATGGTAGATCAAAGACTAAATGAGATTTTTGTAGAGTGGCCGGTGCACATAATGCACGTAGAAAACATTATTTCCATCCTACTCTCCTCCATTCTTCTCCTTCTCTGGTTCTCCCCACTTCCCCTTCCTGTCCTTCTTTATCCCTCTCTGATAAGAATGCAGAGCTTTGGAGTACAAAAAAATGGACTGGGCAAATGAGAAAGCTGCAAACAAAGCCTGGAGTCCTACAAGCATGACGTGTGGCTTAGTCATAGAGGATGGAAGGAGCACAAAGGTCCCCCTCAAAAGTCCTTGGAGGCTTATGTTTCTGCCTTTGCTGGGTGATTCATGATCTTGTGGCTATTTCAGGTTATTGTTAATTTGCCTTTTAGTTTACAAAGCACTTTCACATACCTTATTGCATTTGATCTTCACAATAACTGCAGGGCAGTTATTATTTTCTTCATTTTACAGATGAGCCAAGTGAAGCTAACAATGGTTAAGAAATGAGCCCACAAACAGAGAGGAAGAGGCAGAGCCTTCGCTTGAACCCAGATGGTCTTGCTCTCTTAGTGCAGCTTCCACTATTCTCATGCTGTCTCCTGAAAAGAATTCTCAAGTTGGTAACACAATAATGGTTCACTCCTCAAGAGATGTCTGTTGCAGGAACTTTCTAAAAGGCATTTCTGGGGATAGAAAAATAGGTAAAAATCATAGCCCCTGCTTCTGGAATTCTGCAATTTAGGATAGAGATGAGAAAAGAGATTTCTGACCAATCTTTTCTATTTTTCTAGCTCTTTCCCTTAAGTACTGTGACGCCTACAATTCCAATTAGCCTACCAGGATGTCCTTTGAACCTAGCACTATTTTAATGTCATGCACTTGACTTATGTTCTTGTTTCTCTTCTTCCTTAGTTGAGATTCTAAGGTCTATCATTGAAGTTATTCCCTGTGTAACATTCTAACTCTCACACCACTTCCCTCCTCATCAAACTTATCTGGAAAAACCCCAGCCCTGGGTAAATCTAACACTTAATCTTCAGGGCACCTGCACCTTCCTAGCTGATCATGGCTAGAGAAAAATATAGCACTACGGTGAGTGACCTCAGTTTAAATTCAGATGACTATGTTCAACTTTGCTCTCAGTGTTGGCTGCCAATTCCACTCTAATTCCCTAGTCCATTCACTTTCTCTCTGACCTAGAAAACTATTTCACACCCTCTTCTCTTTGCTCAAATATTCAGTATCTCCCCTCCCATCCATGCTCAGAGGGAAATTCCATAAACATTATAATCCCATCTACCCACCTCTGTGCCTTTGTGCTGTGTGCCCTACCTTTGATGTACAGGTTCCTAGATAAGGAAAACCCCTTCACATTTGCTGCTAGATACTACAAGCAGCCTTGAGTCTTGCTACTCAAGGACATCACTCTGCATTATCAACTTCTTCCTTTCTAATGCATCATCCCCGTTAGCATACAACCATTGCTATTTTTTCCCAGCTAAAACAAAATTCCTGCCTTGAGCTCTTATTGCCCTTTAGCTTCTTCCCTTTCTCTTGTCTTCTTTACAGCAACACTCAAAAGAGTTGATGATATTCAATGTTGCAATTCCTCTTTAATTCTCACTCCTCTAATCTGCCTTTCTTCTCCACCAAACAACCAAACTGCTTTCATCAAGGTTGCTGATGACGTCCATGTTTCTGAATTCAATGGCCACCTCTTGGTACTCCTCTTCTTTGTGTCTCAGAAGCATTTGACTATACAGATGACTTCCTTTGACTTCCTTCTCCTTGAAGTGTCCCCCTACCAGGCTCTTAGGATACCATACATTGCTGGATTTCCTCCAATTCGCTGGCCACTAATTCTCTTTTGCCAGTTCCTATTTATCTTCCTGACCTCTAAACATCTGAGGAGCACCAAAGCTCCATCTTCAGACCTCTTTTCTCTTCCTCTATGTTCATTGCCTTAATGATCTTATCTAATTTCTTTCAATAAGCTGAGGACTCCCTTTTATGGGCTGAATTCTGAATTGTGCCCTCCCCTCCAAATCACACGTTGCAGCCCTAATCCCTGGTGTGACTGTATTTGGAGACAGGGTCTTTAAAGAAGTGATGAAGTTAAGATAACGCTGTTAGGGTGGGCCCTAATCCAATTTAACTGGTGTCTTTATAAGAGGAGGAAATGTGGACACATAAAGTGACACCAGGGATGTGCACAGAGAACTGAGCACAGGAGGATACAGTGAGAAGGCAGCTATTTGCAACGCTCAAGAGAAGCCCACATCTAGATCTTGGACTTCTAGCCTCCAGAACTGTAAGAAAATAAGTTACTGCTGTTTTAGCCACATAATCTGTGGTTTTATTATGGCAGCCAAAGCAAAGTTATAGGCTTTCAAATTTCTGTCTCTAGCCCAGAACTCTCCCTAGAATGTCTATATCCAACTGCCTATTAGACATTTCCACTTGGATATTTAATGGGCATCTCAGGCTTAACATGACTTGCCCCCCACCAACTGCCAAACCTACTTCTCCAACAGTCTTCCCCATATTAGTAAATGAAACTCCAACCTTCTTGGTCAGGTCAAAAACCTTAGAGTCACCTATGACTTCCGTTTCTCCCTCTCCTGTTCTCTCTCTCTCTCTGTCTCTGTCCTGTTGTGTTCTATATTGAAATCATAAGCAACTATTTCCAGCTCTACCTTGAAATTATATCCAAAATACATTCTTTTATACCACTATCATGATACTACCTTGGTCCAAATCCCATTATTTGTCATCTGTCACCTGGGACAGGTGCTTAATATCCAGAAGCTTACTGTCTTTTCCTCTTTCTTCCCTCATCGCATTCTCGGTGTCTATATAACTCTGCAGTCAGAATGCTCCCATGAAGACATATTGGGTTACATTACTCCTCTGCTCAAAACCCTACTACAATTCCCATCTTGCTCAGAATAAAACCAAAGTCCTTACAATGCCTCTATGACCTCGTTGCCTGCTATTTTCCGTTTGCTCCCTTGGCTCCAGTCTAACTGGCCTCCACATTTTGCCTTCGGCCATGTCCAGATATGCCTGCCTCAGCATTTTTACACTGTGACTTCCCTGGCCTTGCATGTTTTTCCCCTCACATACGTTTATCTCCTTCAGGTCATTTATGGCATCTTTTCATGGAGATGTTTCTTGACCACTTTTTACTTCTGCCTAGCATTTCTTGAACAACCTTCTCTTCTTTATTTTTCTTCACATATCTACTTTTCTATATATCTTTCTTATTTGTTCATTGTCTGTCTCTTTCTACTAGCAGGCAAGCTCTGTAGGCACAAGTTAAGAGTAAGTTTGAGATGAGGCTTTCTGTTTTGTTTCCTATGGTTTCCTGTGCCTAGAACAGTGCCTGGCTCCTGGTGGGCACTCAGTAAACAAATTCAACTAACTGGTTCAATGAACTAGTGAATGAAACTAGTGGAAGTCTTCAAGTTTAGGCTGAGTAGTTTGTAATAAACATAATGGGAGAAAATCATTGGAACTCTTGGGTGGAAGAATTTGTTGACTGTGGTATCTGAGGAACATGATTTGTGGTATCTGAGAATAATAACTCTAATAACTGTTGTTCCTTCTTTTCTCCATTAAAATTTGTACCTGGCAAATTTCTAGTTATCCTTCTGGACAAATTGTAGACTTTGGCTTTGTTTAACTTCCTCTGACTCCGCAGGCTAGAATCAACCCTCCAGTCTTTTGGGGATCCTCGTCTGTGCCCCTCAGTTTTGTTCTTACCTTGGTTACACTTATTACTATTAAGTTTTTATATGTCTGTCTCCTGCACTAGACTGTGGACTGCAATGTGTGGATCTAGTGCCTTCCTAACCTAGCAGGACGTGTAGCATAGGTAACTAACAAGATTTAATTTCAATAACTTGGAAGCAGGAATTACAGATTGTCTTAAGCTATATAAAAAGAGGAAGGAACTTTTTTTTTTTTTTTTTTTTTTTTGACAGAGTCTCACTTTGTAGCCCCAGGCTGGAGTGCAGTGATGCAATCTTGGTTCACTGCAACCTATGCCTCCTGGGTTCAAGTGATTCTCTTGCTTCAGCCTCCTGAGTAGCTGGGATTACAGGTGTCTGCCACCAAGCCTGGCTAATTTTTGTATTTTTAGTAGAGACCGGGTTTCATCATGTTGTCCAGGCTGGTCTTAAACTCCTGACCTCAAGTGATCCACTCACCTCAGCCTTCCAAACAGCTGAGATTACATGAGCCATGGCACCCAGCTGAGGAAGAGCTTATTGCTAAGAAATATTAAGTTCCAGGTTGTGAAAGAACTTGTAAATTCAGTCACTGTAGCACAGTCTAACCTCTTTGAGGAACTAGAGAGAATGAGAGGTATCAGAAGACTACACGTGAGCAAGTTTTGTCCTAACTCAAAAAGAAATAAAAATATGGATTAGGGAAACTTTACTCCAGTGAGTTTGACAATATAGTGCTATAATAGATTGTCCTTGGGAAGTTTCTAAGAAACTTATATTCATTAAGAGCCAGGGTACATTCACAAAGAGCAAGTCATTCTGAAATAATCTGTGTCTGTCTTTGACAGGGAAATGACATTAGTGGGTGTGGGTATGGCAACTGAGGTATTGGATATGGTACTTCATTACTTGATATTTGGGGATAAGATGGAGAAAGAAGGTCTGAATGAAGGGAGGGAGAATAACATGGCATTTAAAAGCACAGATTAAATCACAGTTCTGTCAGTATCTTATTATGTGACCTTGAGCAAGCTATGCAAAGTATTTTTTTTTCCCAAAACACCTTTTTGTATTGATTTTTCTTTTCTTTTCAACTTTTGTTTTAGGTTAAGAGGGTACACGTGCTTTGTTACACGGGTAAATTGAGTGTCATGGAGCTTTGCTGTACAGATTATTTCATCACACAGGCAATAAGCATAGTTCTTGATAGGTAGTTTTTCAATCCTTACCCTCTTCCCTCCCACCCTTCACCCTCAAGTAGATCCTGGTGTCTATTGTTTCCTTCTTTGTGTCCATGTGCACTTATAAGTGAGAACATGTATTTGGTTTTCCATTCCCATGTTAATTTGCTTAGGATAATGACCTCCAGCTCCATCCATGTTGCTATAAAGGACATGATTTTCTTTTTTATGGCTGCATAGTATTCCATGGTCTATATGTACCACATTTTCTTTATCCAGTTCACCATTGATGGACATTTAGGTTGATTCCATATCTTTGCTGCTGTGAATAGTGCTGTAATGAAAATATGTGTGCACACGTTTTTATGGCAGAATGATTTATATTCCTTTGGGCATATACCCAGTAATGGGATTGCTGGGTCTAATGGTAGCTCTGTTTTAACTGCTTTGAGAAATTGCCAACTGCTTTCCACAGTGGCTGAACTAATTTACATTCCCACCAGCAATGTATAAGTGTTCCTTTTTTTCTGCAACTTCTCCAGCGTGTTATTTTTTGACTTTTTAATAATAGCCATTCTGGCTGGTGTGAGATGGTATCTCATTGTGGTTTTGGTTTGCATTTCTCTGATAATTAGTGATGCTAAGCATTTTTTCCTATGCTTGTTGGCCGTGTATATGTCTTCTTTTGAGAAGTCTATTTTCATCTCCTTCGCCCATTTTTCAAAAATGGGGTTGTTTGTTTTTTGCTTGCTCAAGTTCCTTATAGATTCTGGATATTAGACCTTTGTTGGATGCATGGTTTTTGAATATTTTCTCCCGTTCTCTAGGTTGTCTGTTTGCTCTCTTGATAATTTCTTTTATTGTGCAGAAGCACTTTAGATTAATTATGTCCCAGGTGACAATTTTCAATTTTTGTTTTTGCTACAATTGCTTTTGGAGTCTTTCTCATGAAATCTTTGCCAGGGCCTATATCCAGAATGATGTTTTCTAGGTTTTCTTCTAGGGTTTTTATAGTTTTAGATTGTACATTTAAGTCTTTAATCCATTGTGAGTTGATGTTTGTATATGGTGAAAGGAAAGAGTCCAGTTTCAATTTTCTGCATATGACTAGCCAGTTATTTCAGCACTATTTATTGAATAGGGAGCCCTTTCCCCACTGCTTGTTTTTTCAACTTTGTCAAAGATCAGGTGGTTGTAGGTGTGGCTTTATTTATGGGTTCTGTAACCTATTCCATTGATCTTTGTGCCTATTTTTGTACCAGCACAATGCTGTTTTGGTTACTGTAATGTTGTAGTATAGTTTGAAGTTAGGTAGTGTGATACCTCTGGTCTTGTTCTTTTTGCCTAGGGTTGGTTTGGCTATTCTGACTGTTTTTTGTTTCTATATGAATTTTGAAACAGTTTTTTCTAATTCTGTGAAAAATGCCATTGGTAGTTTGATAAGAGTAGCATTGAATCTGTAAATTGCTTTGGATAGTATGGCCATTTTAACAATATTTATTCTTCCTATCCATGAGCTTTAAATGTTTTTCCATTTGTTTGTGCCATCTGTGGTTTCTTTCAGCAGTGTTTTGTAATTCTCATTTTAGAGCTCTTTCACCTCCCTGGTTAGTTGTATTCCTAAGTATTGTTTTTTTGGTAGCTATTGTGAATGTGATTATGTTCTTGATTTGGACATTGTTGGTGTATAGAAATGCTACTGATTTTTGTACACTGATTTTGAATCCTGAAACTTTGCTGAAGTTGTTTATCAGAACTAGGAACTTTTGGGCAGAGACTATGGGGTTTTCCAGGTATAAAACCTTATCATCTGTGAAGAGAGATAGCTTGACTTCCTCTCTTCCTATTTGGATGCCTTTTATTTCTTTCTCTTGCCTAATCTCTCTGGCTAGGACTTCCAGTACTATGTTGAATAGGAGTGCTGAGAATGGGCATCCTTGTCTTGTTCTGGTTCTCAAGGGGAATGCTTCCAGCTTTTGCCTGTTCAGTATAATGTTGACTGTGTGTTTGTCATAGATGGCTCTTATTATTTTGAGATATATTCCTTCAATGCCTAGTTTTTTGGGAGTTTTTAACATAAAGGGATGTTGAATTTAATCAGAAGCCATTTCTGCATCTATTGAGATGATCATGTGTTTTTTGTTTTTAGTTCTGATTATGTGATGAATCACATTTTTTGATTTTTGTATGTTGAACCAACCTTGCATCCTAGGAATAAAGCCTACTTGATCATGGTGAATTAGCTTTTGGATGTACTGCTGGATTTGATTTGCTAGTGTTTTGTTCAAGATTTTTATGTCTATGTTCATCTGGGATATTGGCCTGAATTTTATTTTATTTTATTTTATTTTGTTGTGTCTCTGTGAGGTTTTGGTGAGAGAACGATGCTTGCTCATAGAATGAGTTATGGAGGAATCTTTTCTTCTCAAATTTTGGAATAATTTTAGTAGGATTGGTACCAACGCTTCTTTATACATCTGGCAAAATTTGGCTGTGAATCCATCAGGTACAGGACTGTTTTTGTTTGGTAGGCTTTTTATTGATTATTCAATTTCAGAACTCATTATTGGTCTGTTCAGCGTTTCAATTTCTTCCTGGTTCAATCTTGGGAGGTTGTATGTTTCCAGGAACTCATTCATTACTTCTAGACTTTGTAGTTTGTGTACACAGAGGTGTTAATAATAGTCTCTGAGGGTTTTTTGTATTTTTGTGGGATCAGTGGTAATGACCCCTTAGTGATTTCTGATTGTGTTTATTTGGATCTTCTCTTTTTCTTTATTAGTCGAACCAGTAGTCTATTAATTTTATTTATTCTTTCAATTACCAACTTTTCGTTTCACTGATCTTTTGTATGGTTTTTCGCATTCCAGTTTCATTCACTTCAGTTCTGATTTTGGTTATTTCTTTTCTTCTGCTAGCTTTTGGGTTGATTTGCTCTTGTTTTTCTAGTTCCTCTAGTTGCAATGTTAGGTTGTAAAATTGAGATCTCTATGATTTTTGAAGTGGGTGTTGAGCACTATAAACTTTCTTTTTAACATTGCTTTAGCTGTTTCCCAGAGATTCTGGTACGTTGTTCTTTGTTTTCATTAATTTCAAATAATTTCTTGATTTCTGTTTTAATTTTATTATTTACCCAAAAGTCATTCAAGAACAGGTTGCTAATTTTCATGTAATTGTATAGTTTTGAGAAATCTCAATATTGATTTCTGTTTTTATTGTGCTGTGGTCTGAGAGTGTGATTTTGGCTTTGTTGAATTTGTTGAGAATTGTTTTAAGGCTGAGCATGTGGCCAATTTCGGAGTACGTGCCATGTGCAAATAAGAATGTATATTCTGTTGTTGAATGGATCGTTCTGTAGATGTGTTCTAAGTCCATTTGGTCAAGTATTGAGTTTAGGTTCTGAATATCTTTGTTAGTTTTCTGCCCTGATGATCTGTTTAATACTACCAGTGTGTTGTTGAAGTCTCTCACTATTATTGTGTGGTTATCAAAGAATCTTCGTAGGTCTCCAAGAACTTGTTTTATGAATATGGGTTCTCCAATATTGGGTGCATATATATTTAGTATAGTTAAATCTTCTTGTTGAATTGAAACCTTTATTATTATATAATGACCTTCTTTGTCTTTTTTGATCATTGTTAGCTTAAATCTGTTTTGTCTTAAATTAGAATACCAACCTCTACAGTGTTTTGTTTCCCATTTGTTTGGTATATTTTTCTCCATATTTTTACTTTGAGCCCATGGATGTCACTGCATTGAGATGAATCTCTTGAAGGTAGCCTATAGGTGAGCCTTCCTTCTTTATTCAACTTGCCACTGTTCAAGGTTAAAACTGATATGTGCAGATTTGATCCTGTCATCGTCTTGTTAGCTGGTTGTTATGCAGAGTTGATTGTGTAGTTCCTTTATAGTATCAATGGTCTATGTGTTTTTGTGGTGGGCAGTGACAGTCTTTGTTTCCATGTTTAGTACCCCCTTAAGGATCTCTTATAAGACTGGTCTGGTGGCAATGAATTCCCTTAGCATTTGATTGTCTGAAAAAGATTTTATTTTCTCTTTGTTTATGAAGCTTAGTTTGGTTGAATATAAAATTTTTGGCCAAAATTTCTTTTTTTTAAGGATGCTGAATATGGGCCCTGAATCTCTTCCGGCTTGGAGGATTTCTGCTGAAAAGTCTGCTATTAGCCTGATGGGGGTTCCCTTTGTAGGTGACCTTCCCCTTCCTCTAGCTGCCTTTAATATTTTTTCTTTCATGTTGACCTTGGAGAAACTGATGATTATGTTTCTTGGGGATGGTTGTCTTGGATAGTATCTCATAGTGGTTTTTTGAATTTCCTGAATTTGAACGTCAATTTCTCTAGCAAGATTGGGGAAATTTTCATGGACAGTATCGTCAAATATTTTCCAAGTTGCTTACTCTCTCTCCCTCTCTTTCAAGGGTGCCAATGAGTCATAGGTTTAGTCTCTTTATATTAGCCCATATTTCTTGGAAGTTTAGTCATTCTTTTTTATTCTTTTTCTTTATTTTTGTCCGAATGAGTTGATTCAAATCTTTGAGTCAAAGTCTTTGACCTCTGAGTTCTTTTCTTTTCTGAGCTTGTTTTTTCTGCTGTTAATACTTTCAGTTGTATTATAAAATTATTGTAGTGAGCTTTTCATCTCTATCAGATCAGTTTGGTTCTTTCTTAAAATGGCTATTTTGTCTTTCAGTTCTTGTACCATTTTTAGATTCTTTAGATTCCTTGGATTGGGTTTGACTTTCTCCTGAATCTCAATGATCTTTGTTGCTATCCAGATTCTGAATTCTCTGTCTGTCATTTCAGCCATTTCAGCCTGCTAAGAATTATTGCTGGGGAGCTAGTGTGGTTGTTTGGAGGTAAGAAGATACTCTGGCTTTTAGATGTACCACAGTTCTTGTGCTGGTTCTTTCTCATCTATGTGGGTTGATGTTCCTTTGATCTTTGAAGTTGATGTCCTTTGGATGGGGTTTTTGCTTTTATGTTTTTTGATCCCCTTAAAGTTTCGACTGTTGTATAAGTACTTCAGTCAATTGGCTTTGTTTCTGGATGATTTCAGGGGGCCAAAACTCAACTCAGCCCTCCTTGGCTACATGCTCTAACCCTGTGAGGCTGGTACTAGGCCAACAGCTTTGTTCTGTAGCCCCTCAAGGTTATGCACCTGCTGCACCGGAGGGGCCGAGGTGTTCCTTGGGGGATGGGCATCCCTGGTCATGTTGCACTGCAGCCATTCCCATGCCAAACCCTCCGGGCTTCACACAAGCTTCAGTCCTTGCCATCTCTCTAAGCAGCTATCCATGTCAATTCAAATGTCCATAGGGATTCTGGGGTCTCCTGCAGCTAGGACTCTGGAGGCCTGTGGTGATAGAGGGACACTACTCACTTATCGAACTCACCCCTTCCCCAAGAGCTACTGGGGGCCAGGAATGAGTTCTGGTGCTCCGCAGCCTTATGTAGGGTATCTAGCTTCCTCCCCCTTCAGCTCAGGGTCTGTGTCTTTCCTCCAACCACTCTCAATGCCTTCCTTCTGAATATCTGCTTGGAGTGTGTTAGTCTTCCTGATGGTCAAGTCTCTTGGTGGGACTGCATCTAGTTGGACATCTTGCCTCTTCTTCCATGTGAACTCTTGGAATCTTAGTGTCTTCATTTATAAAATGGATATTGTAATTGCCCCATGTGAAGATTACTGTGATGATTGAAATGAGGTAATATAGGTAAAGTTTTTCGTGGGACACACACATGGAAAGGAGTCCATAGGTGGTAGTTGTGTGTGTGTGTGTGTGTGTGTGTGTAGTAGAGTTCACAGGTTTGAGTTTCAAGCTTTTGCTGACTGATCAATGTGGAGATAGAGGCAGCTTCTGAGAGATAATTTATCCAAAAGGAAGAGGAAACCAGTTAAAAACTTGACAAGAAAACAAAGCATTATGGTTGGAGAGGAAGAGCAAATCTGACCCGCTTCCTGGTTCAGCCACAGGAGCCAATGTTTCGCCCTGGAAAAGAGGTTATACATGTAAACTCCTCCATCCAAAAAATAAGAAAAGAAAAATTAAAAAATGTAATGTACTGTGTTGGTCTGTTTGTGGTTTTATAACAAAATACCTAAGACTGAGTAATTTATAAAGAACAGAAATTTATTTCTTATAGTTTTGGAGGCTGAGAAGTCCAGGATCAAGACACCAGCAGATTCGATTGTCTGCTGAGGGCCGCTCTCTGCTTTTAAGGTGATGCTTTCTGCTGATCTTCCAGAGGAGAGGAATGCTGTGTCCTCTTGTGGCTGAAGACAGAAGGGCAAAAGATCCAAATGCTGCGTGAAGCCTCGTTTATAAGGGCCTTAATCCCATTCATGAGGGAGGAGCATTTACGGTCTACTCACTTCTTAAAGGTCTCACCTCTTAATACTATCACATCGGCCATTAAGTTTCAACAACTGAATTTTGGAGTGTACACATTCAAACCATAGCGTATGCCAAAATTTATTAAGATATCAAGGCCCAAGCAACACTGAACTGGGCCCTTCCAACAAACAGTAGCTCAAAAGCATGAGAAAGTTAGTCTCACCAAATCTGCCACAAATCACAGCCCACTTTGGTGAATTGGAGACTCTAGTAAAAGCAATTACATGTTGGACCAGAGTTGGCAAAAGCAAAAACAGTGCTATATGGGAAATCACTGGAAGATGGCAATGGTTCCTGGCAGTAGCAACTGGTGTTATACTGAGTAGGGATGGTAGCTGTAGTCACCAAAAGTAATAGTACCCAGTGGAATTAGCAATGGTGTCTGGTAGATGGCACAAAGTAACTAAGAAGACATATACATTAGCAAGTAGGAGACACCATCAGGAACATCCAGGAGAATTGTACATGAGTGCAAGGTAGAAGTGGAGGGAGGAAGTTGGGATGTGTGTGGTTCTATTAGGCTTGGAGGATCTGCAGAAGCAGGGGGAGGCAAACCTAGTGAATGATATTTGTGTTCTATGGGACCTCATCATATCCAGATCTAAGTGATACTAAGGAGAGCTTGGTTACCTAAAGAAAATAGGGTAGATTCGTAACTGGTTGAATGTCCATCCCCTATGCAGTTTAAGTACAGGATTGACGTTACTCAGGAGAGCGGGTTGTTAGAAGGATGCTGTGTACTCCATCTTCAACCATACTTTGTCTTATTTTTAAAAGTTTAAATTAATTGTTTAGACAAACTTGTGGAGAGCATAATTATCAAATTTATTTTCACAAAAACAATAAATGCTGATAAAGATAGCTAACATTTGTCAAGCCCTTACTGTATGGCAAGTATATATGGGTTAGCCATAGCATATGTGAAAAGCAGTTAGAAATTTTAGATAATATAAAATTCAATATGTAACCTCAAAAGAGTAAGAGCCCTCTATGACAAACCCACAGCCAACATTATGCTGAATGGGCAAAAGTTGGAAGCATTCCCCTTGAAAACCAGCACAAGACAAAGATGCCCCCTCTCACCACTTCTATTCTGCACAGTATTAGAAGTCCTTGCCAGAGCAGTCAGTCAAGAGAAAGAAATAAAGGACATCCAAATAGGAAGAGAGGAAGTCAAACTATCTTTGTTTGCAGGTGACATGATTCTATATCTAGAAAACCCTACATTCTCGACACAAAAGCTCCTTCAGCTGATAAACAACTTCAGCGATGTTTTAGGATACAAAATCAATCTACAAAAATCACTGGTATTCCTATACACCAACAACAGCCAAGACAAGAGTCAAATAAAAAAGGCAATCCCATTCACAATTGCCACAAAAAGAATAAAATACCTAGGAACACAGCTCACTAGGGAAATCAGAAATGACACAAACAAATGGAAAAACATCTCACGTTCATGTATAGTGAGAAACAATGTCATTAAAATGGCCATACCACTCAAAGCAATTTATAGATTCAACACTATTCCTGTCAAACTACCAACAATGTTCTTCACAGAACTAGAAAAAGCTACTTTAAAATTCATATGGAATCAAAGAAGAACCTGAATAACCAAGGCAATCCTAAGCAAAAAGAGCAAAGCTGGAGGCATTTTGTTAACTGGCTTCAACTATACTACAGGGCTACAGTAGCCAAAACAGCATGGTACTGGTGCAAAAACAGGCACATAGACCAATGGAACAGAATAGAGAGCCCAGAAATAAGGTCACACATCTATGACCATCTGATCTTTGACAAAACTGAAAAAACAAGCCATGGGGAAAAGACTCCCTATTCAATAAATGGTGCTGGGATAACTGGCTAGCCATATGCAGAAGACCGAAGCTGGACCCCTTCCTTAGACAAAAACCAACTCAATGTGGATTAAAGACTTGAATGTAAAACCCAAAACTGTAAAAACCCTGGAAGACAACCTAGGCAATATCATCCTGGGCATAGGAATGGGCAAACATTTCATGACAAAAATACCAAAAGCAATCGCAACAAAAGCAAAAATTGACAAATGGGATCTAATTAAACTTAAGAGCTTCTGCACAGCAAAAGAAAATCACAACAGAGTAAACAGACAATCTGCAGAAGAGGAGAAAATATTTGCAAACTTTGCATCTGGCAAAGGTCTAATATCCAATATCTATAAGGAACTAAATTTATAAGAGAAAAACAAACAACTCCATTAATAAATGGGCAAGGGACATAAGCAGACACTTCTCAGAAGACATACATGTAGCCAATAAGCATATGAAAAAAAATTTCAGTAGCACTGATTATTAGAGAACTGCAAGTCAAAACCACGGTGAGATAGCATCTCACACCAGTCAGAATGACTATTATTAAAAAGTCAAAAAATAATAGATGCTGGCAAGATTGTGGAGAAAAGGGAATGCTTATAGACTGTTAGTGGGGGTGTAAATTAGTTGTATCATTATAGTAAGTAGTATGGCAGTTCCTCAAAGAGCTAAAAGCAGAAATACCATTCCACCCAGCAATCCCATTACTCGGTATATAACCAAAGGAATATAAATCATTCTGTCATAAAGACACATGCACATATGTGTTAAGTGCAGCACCATTCACAATAGCAAAGACATGGAATCAACCTAAATGTCCATAAATGACAGATTGGATAAAGAAAATGTGCTACATATACACCATGGAATACTATGCAGCCATAAAAAGGAATGAGATCATGTCTTTTGTGGGAACATGAATGGAGCTGGAGGCTATCATCCTTAGCAAACTAATGTAGGAACAGAAAACCAAATACCGAATGTTCTCACTTATAAGTGGGAGTTAAATGATAAGAACTTATGAACACAAAGAAAGAAACAATAGACACTGGAGTCTACTTGAGGATGGAGGGTGGGAAGAGAGAGAGGAGCAGAAAAGATAACTATTGGATACTGGGCTTAATACCTGGGTGATGAAATAATCTGTACAATAAACCCCCATGACACGAATTTACCTGTGTAACAAACTTTCATATGTACCCCCGAACCTAAAATAAAAATTAAAAAAACCTCAGTATGTAAAAAAATATTGTGAATGACCACAAAAAATGTGCTTTTAAGAAGTATTAATAGTAGTTCATGTTGAAAATTATGGAGGTGGTCGTCTTGTTTTATTCTATTGTGGTTAGTACACAGTTGGGATATGTTGTCTGGATTTAAAAAAAAATGAAAAATGTTTTGTTCCAAAGAAGGTAGGCAGGCTAAAAGAAAGACTCAAAACCAAGTCCGATGAAGTGTTGTTGAAGGCATAGAAGACTTTTAGTCTGGAGAAGAGAAGACATCAATGTAGTAGTTATCTTCAGATATAGTATTTGTCATATGGAAGAGTTTTTAGATTTCTTCTGGATGACCACAAGTAGAACCAGACCCGAAACTAGTAGATAAAGATACTTAGAGACAGATTTTCACACACTACAAAGGAAGACATTTCTTTTCTTTTCTTTCTTTCTTTTTTTTTTTTCCTTGAGATGCAGTCTAGCTCTGTCACCCAGGCTGGAGAGTGCAGTGGCCTGATCTCGGCTCACTGCAACCTCTGCCTCTCAGGTTCAAGTGATTTTTCTGGTCTCAGCCTCCCAAGTAGCTGGGATTGCAGACACCCCCCCACCCCGCCCCACCATGCCTAGATAATTTTTGTATATTTAGTAATTTTATAGGTTCCACTGTGTTGGCCAGGCTGGTCTTGAAGTCCTGGCCTCGTGATCTGCCCGCCTAGGCCTCCTAAAGTGCTGGGATTACAGGCATGAGGCACTGCGCCCGGCCAAGGGAAGACATTTCTAAGGGAGATGTGGAACATTAAAATGGGCTGCTTTAAGAAGAAGTGAGGTCTTTTTTATCAGTGGTATCTAATCACACGTACACTGTCATTAGGCAAGGGCATTACAGAGGGGGTTTCAGTGGCTGGTGCTAGACCAAATGGTCCCTTCTCACTTGGAGGTGGTCAGGTCTGATTGATTGTGTCCATGAAGCTAGTAGCCTGTGAGGGGCCATGATGCATCTGACTGAATCAGAGCCATCTCTGATCCCTTCAGTGGGTGAAAGTAGAGTGTCAGTTGTGGTAACAGAAAAAGAAGGGTAGCTTTCAGAAAAGCGTGGAAATGTGAAATCAAGAACAAAATTCTATTTGCTTTCTAGAGATATTTAAAATTGCAAGCTTTTCAAGATAAAATATATAAATAAAGCCAAATCATGAACTTGATATAAGCCTCTGATGACATGTCAAGGTCAACACAAGATTCTTGTTGAAGGGTTGGTAACCACTACTATTCCCATGCCTCAACAACTTTTGTCCCTCTGAAGGTTTTAATAGACCACTCCTATACCAACTGAGAGAATGCAACCCTCTGTGGACTGTACATTAACTTGATATCATAACTATATGAATATTTGTCATCACTATAGATTGCAGGTATCCTGAGTTAGGACTATGTGTAATTAGCTTTGGAGTCTACTAAGCTCCTGGCATATACACAGATTATACACAGATGATGTCTAATGAGTATTTATTGAACTAGTAAATACAAATTTCTATTAAATAGTTTCTAAGGAATTGAGTATTTTAATGTTGTATTAGTCCATTTTCACACTGCTATAAAGAAATACCTAAGACTGGGTAATTTATGAAGGAAGGAGGTTTAATTAACTCACAATTCGGCGTAGAGGCCTCAGGAAACTTACAATCATGATGGAAGGCAAAGCAGGCATCTTCTTCACAAGGCAGTGGAGGGAGTGTGTGAGCGAGTGCAGGGGAACTGCCCTTCATATAACCATCAGATCTCATGAGACTTATTCACTATCAAGAGAACAGCACAGGGAAAACCACCCCCATGATCCAGTCAGCTCCCACCAGGTCTCTCTCTCAACACCTGGGGATTACAATTCAAGATGAGATTTGGGTGGGGACACAAAGCCTAACCATATCAAATGTCAAAAATCAATCCAACAGATTATTTGGTATCATATATGGTATAGATTTTTCAACCCTTCCAAGTTTGGCCTACCTATGGGAATGAGTTTTCAGTTTAGTTATTTGCATTGAAAGGCAAACTACAAAGTGAAAAAGAAAAACCAATTCCCATTTCCAAAGGGAATTACCCAATCTAAACTGAATTCATTAACCCTTTATTGAGAGCCTACTCTATGGTAGTCATTGGATCAGACATGATAGGCCTTACAAAAAGGACTCAAAAGTGATGCTCATTTGTAAGAAGCTCTCAATGCTGTGAGATAAAGTGATAGCCACACTGTTTTGAGAGTCACAGTTGTCTCCATTTTACCTGCATGAAAAATGAGTAGGAACTGACTTGAGTTGTGGTGGAGGATGAGAAGGCTGAGAAGAAGATAGGCGATTAGAGAGGGAACTCAGAAACTATGGGGACTAGAGCCCTAGTAGAAGGAAGAGTTAGTGAATATTCCACAGTGACATGAATAAACATATAACCCTTAAAAATTGAGAAGTTTGAATATTTAGTTTTGCTGTCTGCTCTGCAGACAATCACACAAGCCCCTTGTCATTACTATTGAAATCTTCAGTAAAGTTTGCTCTACAGAACTTTGTCAGGTGAGAGGTATTGGGGTAAAATAAGGAAAAAGGAACATTTTTTATTGGAGGGTTCAAACGGTGTAAAATGTGAACAGCCATATGAGGTGAACTAGGAAGGAGATTGAAAATTCATCAGAAGAAGCAAATACGTACCAAAATGACTAGCTGAAATATGAGATCCTCAGAAAACTCTGGGAACATTGAGAGAGTCCCTGAGTTTCCTCTGAAATGGTGAAAGGGGATTTGAGCCCATTTTAATTTAAATCCTAAAGGACTGGGCAACCGCAGTAAGCTGAAGAACCTGAAGTCAGACGGGTAGCTCGTATATTATTTCACAAATAAAAGAGAAATACAATTTGGTAAAGCAGTTAGATGTGGGGAGAGGAATAAACAAGAATAATTCAAAGGTATCATTAAAGTTTCCTTTGAGCGAATGGAAGACAATGAAATGCTACTGATGAATGAGAAAGTGGTAAATGATAGCAAGAGAAAGCTTTGGACCAAACGGATCTGGCAAATGATGGCAGGATATTTTAGAGAAGCCATCCTAGAGGAACTTGGAAATACAGGACCAAAGCTCAGTAAGATTTGGGAATGTAAATGGGAGCATTAGGTTAGAGGTGATAATGGAACCATGAAATGAAAGCCTTCGGAAAGATTGATGTGTGATATTAAAAATCAAGAGATGATAGGAAGTGAATGATATGGAACAAGAGGAGGCAGGGAGCTAGGAGGACAGCCAAGAAGTGAATACAATGGAATCCAGGAAGAAAGGACCTTTGATACGTGATGGATTAACAGTACTAAATGCAGCCAAGAAGCGATGGAGGAAATAGATCAGTGGAAACCTACTGGTTTTGTATTAATATGTATATAAAATATTTTACATTTGTACAGAGACCTACAGGACTCAAACATCATGATCACAATCAAGTAATGATTCTGCCATGAGAAATGCAGGGGCTATGGACAATATTTATATGCTTCAAGATATTCCTAAAGGGTTTACAATCTAATAGGTAAGGCTAAGATTTGACCAGCACAAACACATAAATGAATTGAATAGTTATGACAGTATTTGCATGCCATGAGACATTTCTAAGTGTCAGCTTATGAGCCTCTAAAAAATTATCTGATAAAAACAAATTCGAATTTAGCCAAAATATTTGGATTGTTCCTTAGAGTTCAACATAAAAAAGTCCCTGAAGACTAAGAGAAATAATTCAAATATAATATCTAAGACATACATTTAGAGAGGCACTAGTATTTAACTCCCTGCCCATCCCCCCAAATCTAGCACTTAAAAATCTAGTAGGAAATTGAAAAGTTGTATGTCTGATTGCTGGTGCTTTGCAGAAAAACAGCACTTATTCTGATGGCTAGACATTCTTATTTTTCAATATCCTTCATCTGGCCTTCCATGGGGAATTTCTCCCTGGCCACCTGCCTCTGAGGTTGCTACCGTGTTGCTCTACCTTCTTTCTCTCCAACTTTATTTCTTCTTTGCTGTTCTCCATCCCCAAATTCCTGTTCATTTATTGTTTCTTACACATAGAATTCCAGCTATTTCTGTTTTACAATCTTCATCTTCTATTCCATGGGACTTAGGAAAGTTGTGCAGTCATCAACTGTATTAGTTAGGGTTCTCTAGAGGGACAGAACTAATAGGCTATATATATATAAAGATATGGAATAGGATATATATACATATATATAATAGGATATCTTTATATATCCTATTTTATATATATATGTTAAAGACCATAATCCCCCAATAGGCTGTCTGCAAGCTGAGGAGCAAGGAAGCCAGTCTGAGTCCCAAAGCTGAAGAACTTGGAGTCTGATGCTCGAGGGCATGAAACATCCAGCATGGGAGGAAGATGTAGGCTGGGAGGCTAAACCAGTGTAGTCTTTTCACGTTCTTCTGCTGACTTTTTATTCTGGCCACGCTGGCAGCTGATTAGACTGTGCCTACCCAGATTAAGGATGGGTCTGCCTTTCCCAGTCCACTGACTCAAATGTTAATCTCCTTTGGCAACACACTCACAGACACACCCAGGAATAATTCTTTGCATTCTTCAATCCAATCAAGTTGACGCTCAGTATTAAGCATCACATCAACCAAATAGAAATGCTTTCTTTTATTATTTGGGAGTAAGGTAAGCAGTTGCATTATGAAAACAGCAAACTAGAAATGAAGCACAAGTATTCTATTTCCTATTGTTATGATTCTACTGAGGTTCTGTCTGCAGATTAGCTTATTGATAATATATGATGGCATCCTTGACAATGAGCCTCGTAGACCTCCAACCCTAGAGAGGGTAATTGATCAAGGACCCTGGCTGCTGTTCTCTGAAATTTATCACACCAAGACCACTCTTCCCACTGGCTTCTCCCAACCCGTGACTGAGCATGGCAGGGATCCTAAGATAGGCTGGACCCTGGGAGACACCAGAACCCTCTGATGGCTGACTTTGCTTTGAGGACTCTCTGAGTCTTGCTGAAACATTTTTAGGCTGCAAGGAAGTCTAGGATGTTTGTACCCAGACTACTCTCTCTCCCTTTCCTTGGGCCAGCCTTGCATCAGTGTCTGGCTTTCCCTGGTTCCATCACCATTTTTTACCACAGGCTTTTTCCCTAATAAAATTCTTACATCTGTAATTCTCATCTTGGTGTGTGCTTGTCTGACGACATGGACTAACACATACATCTAGTAAAAGAGCAAGACTTACAATGCCTTGGTATTCTCACTAGCATTTGATTCTCTTCACACCACCTACGTCAAAATCGTTGAATGAAAGTGATCTTATTGGCAAAGGGGGTGGTGGTGGCTAAACAAGCAAATCTGGTGAAGAGTTAACAAGGTTTTTACTGAGTCTTATGATCAGAAAGTCAAGTCCTAGAAGACCTTTGCTGAAACCTTACCCTTAACTACACTCACTAGGTGTTGTATTTCTCTCTCATACTCACATTTCACATAAGAGATAGGACGAAGTGAATGGACATTGGTTGGGTAGGATTTGATTCTCTGATCTCTAACAGATTTATTCAACATTGCCTGAATTTTTGAGGAAAAAGACCGACCGACTCAGATAACAGTGAAATTGTCCTGACCCAGAGAAAAGAAAGTTAGCAATATTTGATTTGCTATGAATGATCTATAAAACTGTGAGATAACATTTTTCATGTATCAGATCGGCCAATATTTAAAAGATTGATCTCATCCAGGGTCAGTGAAGGGATATGGAAAAAAGCAACTTCGTTATAAGTGCTAGGAGTATAAACAGGTAAAACTTGTAGTAAGGTTAATTTGTCAGGATCTATCAATATTAAAGATGGACATAATTTATGGTCCAGGAATCCTATTTTGGAATCTTTACTACAGAAATATTGGTACAAGAATATAAGTATCTTTGTACAAGGAGGCTGCTAATTACAGGGTTGTTTGCAGTAACAACACAGGAAGCAATCTCAATGGCCAAAAAGATGATTGATTAACTAAATTATAGTACATTCGTATCATGGAATATTATGTGACTGTTAACAGGGCTGCCACTAGCCCAGAGGCCACCTTTGTGTAAATTTTTAAAAGATGCCCTCCTCTGGGTGAACCAGGCACAAGCTAGGATGCACTATTTGGTGAGTGGAGCATGGGCTGGATTTTAATCCACATTACCTTC
Organism: Macaca mulatta; assembly: GCF_049350105.2. NCBI lineage: Eukaryota > Metazoa > Chordata > Mammalia > Primates > Cercopithecidae > Macaca > Macaca mulatta. The sequence continues at coordinate 71,784,855 of NC_133406.1, read as the reverse complement.
CTCTGCCAGGTGCTTCTTTGCAATTCACAATCTTAACAATATTTAGCAACCCACCTCTTAAAAAATGCGATAGTACTAAATACAATGACATGGAAGGCTATCCACGATACTGTTAATGTTAACATCTTCCCCCCAAGAAAAGAAAAAAATTAAAAACTAGTAAAGAAAGTTAGAGAATGTGTTAGTTATCTATTACTGTATAAAGATGTTTCAGCCTGGGCAACATGATGGGACCCCATCTATTTAAAAAAAAAAAAAAAAAAGTTAGCTGGGTGTGGCAGCACATGCCTGTGGTCCCAGCTACTAGGGGGGTTGAGGTGGGAGGATCCTTTGAGCCCAGGAGTTTGAGGCTGCAGTCAGCCATGATCATGCCACTGCACTCCTGCCTGGGCGATAGAGCGAGATAAATAAAATAAAATAAATAAATAAATAAATAAAATTCCTAAACATAGCATCTTAACAAATAGTTATGATCTCACAGTATCTGTGGGTCAGGATTCCTGGTACAGTTTAATCAGATCATCTGGCTCAGGGTCTGTCACAAAGCTGCCATCAAGGTGTTGGCTGGGGCTATGGCATTTCAAGGATCAGTTTCCTAGCTCATTCATGTGGTTGTTGGCAAGATTTAGTTCCTTGTCTGCTGCTGTACTGAGGTCCCACATTTCTCAAAGGCTGCTCATTGGAGGCTGCCCTCACTTCCTTGGCTTCTCCATAAGGCAGCCGGCAACATGACAGCCAGCTTCCCTCCGAGTGAACAAGTGATAAGAGCCCAGAGAGAGGGCAAGCAGATGGAAGTCACAGTCTTTCATAACCTAATCTTGGAAGTGACATCCATTACTTTTGCAGTGCAGTAAGTCCTCACTTAACGTTGTCCATAGGTTCTTGGAAACTGCAACTTTAAGCAAAACGATGTACGATTAGACCAATTTTACCATAGGCTAATTGATATAAACAAGAGTTAAATGCCTAAGGCATATTTCTACTCACAAAAACATCACCAAGCTTCTAAATAAAGACTAAAACCCTTCTACTTTTAAACATTGAAATAAATGTGGGCTATACATTTATTTAAGAAAGATTACTAAAAAGTAAAATAAGGGCCGGGTGCGGTGGCTTATGCCTGTAATACCAGGACTTTGGGAGGCCGAGGTGGGTGGGCCACAAGGTCAGGTGTTTGAGACCAGCCTGGCCAATATGGTGAAACCCCATCTCTACTAAAAATATTAAAAATTAGCCAGGTGTGGTGGTGCATGCCTGTAGTCCCAGCTACATGAGAGGCTGAGGCAGGAGAATCGCTTGAACCTGGGAGGCAGAGGTTGCAGTGAGCCGAGATTGCGCTACTGCATTCCACCCTGGGTGACAGGGTGAGACTCCATCTCAAAAAAAAAAAAAGGGAAAATAATGATTTACTCAAGTTTTGGTGAGACGGTGAGTTACGGCAGTCATCATGATGAGTTACACCAAGGAATAAGTGTTTGTCAAGTAAAATTGTAAAGTCCCATCACCATGCAGTTCAAAACCGAGCAACTATTCTTGTAAATTTAAGTTCCTTATAGATGTTAGATATTAGACCTTTATCAGAAGCATAGTTTGCTAATATTTTCTCTAATTTTTCTGTTTACTCTGTCAATAGTTTCTTTTGCTGTGCAGAAGCTCTTTCTTTTAATTAGATCCTATTTGCCCATTTTTGTTTTTGTTGCAATTGCTTGAAAAATGGGCAAAGGACATGAACAAACACTTTTCAAAAGAAGACATACCTGCAGCCAAAAAGCATACTTTAAAAGTTCGATATCACTGATTATTAGAGAAATGCAAATCAAAACCACAATGAGATCCCATCTCACACCAGTCAGAATGGCTATTGTTAAAAAGTAAAAAAATAACAGATGCTGGCAAGATTGCAGAGAAAAAGGAATGCTTATATACTGTTAGTGGAAGTGTAAATTAGTTCAATCATTGTGGAAAGCACTGTAGTGATTCTTCAAAGAACTAAAAACAGAACTACCATTTGACTTAGCAATCCCATTACTGGATATATACCCAAAGGAATATGAATGATTCTACCATAAAGATACAAGCACGTGTATGTTCATTGCAGCACTATCCACAATAGCAAAGACATAGAATCCACCAAAATGCCTATCAATGGAAGCATGGATAAAGAAAATGTGGTAAATATACACCATGGAATACTATGCATCCATGAAAAACGAGATCGTGTGCTTTACAGAAACATGGATGGGACTAGAGGCCATTATTCTTACCAAATTAACAGAAAACCAAATACCACATGTTCTCACTTATAAGTGGGAGCTAAATGATGAGAACACATGGACACAAAGAGGGGAACAACAGACACTGGGCCCCACCAGAGGCAGACACTGGGCCCCACCAGAGGGTAGAGGGTGGCAGGAAGGAGAGGTGCAGAAAAAATTATTAGGTACTGGGCTTAGTCCCTGGGTGATGAAATGATCGGTACATCAAACCCTTGTGACACAAATTTACCTATATAGCAAACATACACATGTGTATTAGTCTGATCTCATGCTGCTGATAAAGACATACCCTAGACTGGGCAACTTACAAAAGAAAGAGATTTATTGGACTTATAGTTCCACTTGACTGGAGGCGGGGCCCGCACGATCATGGTGGAAGGTGAAAGGCATGACTCACACGGTAGCAGGCAAGAAAAGAGAGCTTGTATAGGGAAACTCCCATTTTTAAAACCATCAGATCTTGTGAGACTCATTCACTATCATGAGAACAGTGCAGGAAAAACTTGCCCCATAATTCAGTCACCTCCCATTTGGTTCCTCCCACGATAGGTGGGAATTGTGGGAGTTACAATTCAAGATGAGATTTGGGTGGAGACACAACCAAACTGTATCAACATGTATCCTTGAACCTAAAATAAAACATTTAAAAACCTCAGCAATTACAAAATTACAAATAGGGAAGGCTGGCAGAGCACTGTCATGCCACATCATTTATGGTAGTGCATTTGTATGATTATCTGAGACTATGAATTTTTATTTTTACAATAATTTGTATTCATTCGTTCATTTTCCAAACTGCTTATTGCACTTCAGGATCGAGGGTGGTCAGAGACTGTCTAGGCAGCTCAAGGATCAAGGGGGGATTTAGCCCTGGACAGGCCACCATGCCATCACAGGGCATGCTGTCACACACACTCACTCACACTGAGACCATATAGACACACCAGTGCACCTAACGGGCACAGCAAACTCCACACAAACAGTGGCAATGGCCAGGAATTGAGTTTTCTTCCTCATTAACATTATAATACAATGATGTTGAAGGAAAGGGCATTATTCAATCTCCTGCCATATTCTATTTGTTAGAAACAAGTTACCAGCTTCATCCCACACACACGGGGAGGGGACCACTCAGTGGCGTGAGTACCAGAAGGTTGGAGGCATTTGGAACCGGCTTAGAAGCACCTACCACGGAGGATATGCATTGAACTGCAAATATGTAAATAGTTATCTCTGAGACAGAGAATTGAAGGAGATTTTTTTCTTAAATATCCTTTCAAACTTAAAAAGTTGTAAGAATAATATAAGGATCTCCTATATACCAGTGTTCCCAGATTAGCTGTTTCCATTTTGCCCCATTTACTTTGTCATTCTTTCTGTCTATACATAAGTTCATAGATGCATGCATGTTGTTCTTTCTTTCTGAACCATTTGAGGGTAAGTTGGTGATTTTGTGTCCCTTTATCTCTTAATATCTCTGTTGTTTATTTTCTAAGTGCAAAGACATTCTCTTACATAACCACAATGAAATACCAAAATCAGGAAATTAAACATTAATATTATGCTATCACAGAATCCGTATTCAAATTTCATCAAATTTCTCAGGAATTCCTTCATATCTTTTTTCCCCTTGGTTCAGGATATGATCCAGGATCACGCATTTTATTTAGTTGTCATGGCTCTTTAGATTAATTTAATCTGGAACAGTTCCTCGGCCTTTCTGTGTTTTTCTTGATCTTGACATTTTTTGAAGAGTATGAGTCAGTTATTTTCTAGAATATTCCCCAGTTTAGGTTTGTTTGGTGTTTCCTCATCGTTAGATGTAAGTTACCCATTTTGGGCAGGAATACCAGAAAAGTATTGTACAGGCGCAGTGGCTCACGCCTGTAATCCCAGCACTTTGGGAGGCCGAGGCAGGCGGATCACGAGGTCAGGAGATGGAGACCATCCTGGCTAAGACGGTGAAACCCCGTGTGTACTAAAAATACAAAAAAATTAGCCGGGCGTGGTGGCGGGCACCTGTAGGCTGAGGCAGGAGAATCGTGTGAATCCAGGAGGCAGAGTTTGCAGTGAGCCGAGATGGCGCCCCTGCACTCCAGCCTGGGGGACAGAGCAAGACTCCGTCTCAAAAAAAAAAAAAAAGGTACTGTTGAGGAGGGGTACTGTTAGTAAACATGTATTATTATTAAAATCTGTTGGAATAAAGATTCACCTTTGTAATTAAAACTGAATATTTCAATCCTAGAAAAAAAAAAAGCCATCTTTTTCTGTGATCACCAATTGCACCACCCTTTCCCATGATAAATGACAGGTTATTGCTTTTGATGTTTATAGTGGATACTGACCATGAGGTTCATTCATTCTCGCTATCCTCTGATCACAGCACTTTCTTGGATGCTTTAAATAAAAAACCAGACAGGGCGTGACAGTCATCAGTTAAACAAATAAATACTTTGAAAATGAAGTTTTAACACAGGGAATGCCTTACTAATCTTTAATGGTTATCAACTGTGATTGTGGAATTCAGCTGGGGATGTTAGCAAAAATTCAATTCTGGTTCATGCCAACACTACCTGGCCAATGATAATATTAGCGATTCAGCCAATCTTCAAAGGACAAGGAGAACTTTCTAATTTTAGGACCAGCATTATTAGCACTTCAGATGAATGGGTGATTACTTTTAAACACTGCAGCTAGAAGAATAGTAACTAAACTTATGGTAGCTTTACCTCTGGTGAGGAGATGGAAGAAAAGAAATGGTTTTGAAAGAGGAGGAAATCACATTAGAGACTGCATCTAAGCATGCATTGCATTCAAAGATGTGTTGTTTCTGTGTGATCCTATAATGTCTTCTTGATCACGGTTGTTCATGCATATTTTATGAGGTCTGGCCATGGGACCTTAGCCTTCTGAACAGACACTGGCCAGGTAGACTATAAATTACAGATAAACAATGCAACCAGGGACTGTTTAACCACTACATGGCTTTGGGTTTTGCAGTTGGAAGGGCAAGCGGGTCCTTTCTGGAATGTTCCCATGGGCACCAAGCATTTGAACTCATGATCCAGACATCAGCCCAGGTGCTGCAAAGTGCTGCTCATCAGGAAAGCTGAATTCTGCACTTGGACTGCCTGGCTTGGTTGCATACAGTTGTTGCTCCCTTTCTCTCTCATGAACACAGGGCTGGATTTTTGACCTCCATATTGCTCCAAACTGGCATAGTTTCCCAATATTCTCTTTCCCAACTGGCTCGGTGCATGACCGGAAGCTGCCACACTCACTTTCCACTCTCCTGATTCCCATCTTATTATCAGATTTTCTCCCTTTCTCCTTCACAGGAGACTCTGGGGAAGGGATTGTTTTGGCTGGAATTTGACAAGGCACAGGTGGTTTTACCAGCTGCAAGTTCTTTAGTTCTTGTTGGCCGCCCACCAACTCTTGGTCTTTTCACAGTCCTTTCTGTGGTAGTGGTGGAGGAGGAGGGGCAGGAAGGGACAGTAAGTCCTTGATGTTGTTGTTCCACATCAGCAGCTGTCTCAGGTTGGCATTGAGTCCGGAGTGTTCTTCGGGAAGGGTTTTTTTTTTTTTTTTTTTTTTTTTCCTCTTGAGATTGGAGAGAGCTGGAGGAAACAGCCAAAATCCGACAGCTCTGCCTGCATCTTGGTCAGTTCGCCTGGGGGTGTCAGGGCCGCTGCTCCCCTCTGCACACATGCCTGCCCCAGTTGCGCCCGGCTCCCACGCTCACTTCGCCACCACCTTCAGCCTCAGAAATTCAGGCTCACACTCGGCTGCCTGCCTCTTCACTCCCTGGCTGGTTGGAGTCCAATGACACCAGCATCGTCTCCCAAAATAGACGAAAATAATCCTCAGCTCGGTCTCTCAAATGCCTCTTTTTGAGGAAAGAAAAAAGGAACTTAAAACTTGAAAGCGTTTTTCCTTCTTCCTCTTCCTTTCCCAGCATCTTTTTGATAGCAACAATAAAACACTTGAATGTGCTGTTTGACCTCCTGGGCCACCCCGTTCACTGTTCTCTTCTCAGCCTTTTTTTATTTTGAAAACATTAATTTGACCCCTTTCCTTAGTACGGTTTCAAGCCCCTGCTCAGGTTTCCTCAGACTTTCCTTCCTGTGAGGCCTTGCTTGAAAAGCTTGGTTCTGTGCTCTCCTTGATGTGTGTGGGCGCGCGCCTCCCCCATTAATCTGAACCCGCGTGAAAGGGGAAGCTGAAATGGCCCTTTATTGGTTAATTCCTCTCCCCCTTCTTTCCTCGTTCTTTCCTCTGATCCTTCTATTTTCATTTCTCTCTGCCCTCCTCCTCCCTAATCGCCTCATCCCTCAGCGCTAGACAAATACTGGAATCTTCACGTTGGTGTGAGCTGATTAGAACCAAAGGCTGCCTAGCAAAACCTCCACCCAGGGTAGGGGGCAAACCCCACTGAGGTCCCTAGGGATTTCCAGGGGCTCTGACATCCTTTTCCTCCCTTCCCATTAGAGCTGCACAAAGTGCTGATTCCTTCCTCAATCCCTGATAAAATTACCCAATCGTTTCCTGGGATTTTCACAACTCCTACCTCACCCCATCGTCAATCATACACTATCATCTGTCACACGATTATTCTATACCTTACCCTGCTCTGACTTGTAAAAGAAAGTTATGGGAGGCATATTTTGGTAGATTTTGCATGTGCAGTCAGGTTCTCCTAGTCCAGAATCTGTTCCTCCAGAGAATATAAGTCCATTAGCTATTTAATAATGCTTTGTTGATATTCCACCTCTTTCTGTTTGCTTTGCACACAGAACATTTCTTTGATACTCAAACAACCTGGACTGAAGGCAAAAAGATATTCAGGTGAGAGTGTCAGGTGTATGTTTTAGGACAGTGGGGCAAAAGTGAGACAGCAGAAAGGGCAGTGGTGGAGAAGGGGATGAGTAGAGGAAAGGTAGGGAAATTTTCCTGCCTCCCAGAGTTTCCTGAGGGAAGACATGGTGGTCCTGCTGCATTGTTAAGTACAGACTCCCAGAACCTCAGAGACATGCATCGTCAAAGATGGGTATAAACACACATTCTGAAGCCTCATATAAATGAGTTTTAAATTACCCACTGCTTTGGATTTTCCAAGCCTCTTTTTTTATCTTCTTCAACCAGAACAACCAGGAATGGTTATTATTTGATTTGGCCAGCACCAGCATTTTTTTAAAAGCCCTAGTTTTGTCTTATATGTCATTGCAAAGTATTCATCATACTTAGGGGATGCTGGATACATCTGTCAATTCAAAGGAGAACATATGCATTTTCATATCTGACTCTCTTTGCTTCAAGGGCCCAGCAATGCAAATCTTTAGCAATATTCTTTTCGCAATAAGAGCTCACATCCAATCTGAATGCTAAATAATGTTGTCATGAGGTTGCATGGGCACTGGTTAAGATCTATGCCCAAACTATAATGAATCTCTCTTCTACATAACTGTTATTGTGGCCAAAATTGGTGAACAGCCCATCCTCAAGGGAGCAGTGGGAGGAGACCAGAATATTGTGTTGGATTCTGTCCTGGACATATCTTCAGCTAGACTCCTGGAGCAGTTTAAATCAAAGGCTGGGCTGAGCAGGCCTGAATGGCTTTCAAATGACAGATTTATGGAGGGAGGCCTAATTAGATCATGGTAATTTGTAGTACGACAATATCTTTTGCTCAAGATCTCAAAGCAAATTTCTGCCTTGATAGGTGGGCGAAACAAAGACCCACAAATGTCAAAGGATACTCTCAATGTCACAAAATAAATCCCTGGGCAGCTCAGGATATGAGTCACGCCTTGCCTTTGTAAAACACTCTACCGTTTTGCTATGCATTCATATAATTTCATCTCATTTGAGTGTCACAAAATTCTGTGGTGTAGGTAGGAAAGAGGCTAGTATTACCTCCATTTTAGAGAAATGAAAAGCAGAGGCATTGGCTGGTTGGGCAACTGCCCAAGACCATATAGTCAATAGCAGGGTTGATTTTTCTACACTTCATGTGGATTGACAAGGGTTCTCAAAAAATGATGTGGGAGGACTCTAAGCATGAAGACAAAAGGAAACCTCAAGATACTGAGATTCTGCTTCTAATGACTTAGCAGAAAGGAACATGGCTGAAGAATACAAGCCACAGAGAATCCAAACTGGGGAATAGTAACAAGTCAAAGGCTTAAAATGGATTGTAAACCAAAGTGTTAGGGGTACACAGAAGCCTGGAGTTTGCATATCACGGTACAGCCTTGGCCAAACAATCCTATTATATGTGTGTAGGCATGAGGGGACTGTGGTGGCATGGCACTCATTTGAGAGATGCCAACGGAGATGGCAGTGCCCTGAAAGGACAGGAACAATAGAGGATGGAATTTCTGAATGCTCTTCCCATGGCCTCTCCGTCATAGGATCGTAGAGAGTTACCTGGCCTGCCTGGTGAGATTGTCTGGTCTAGGTGACCATCCATCCATGTAATTCATTGGGAATCCTCTTCCTGTTGGTGCCTGTCATTGTGGTTGGGGTGATGGATTTTGCCGTTATGCAATTTGCCTTCCATTAAGAGAATTAAAACACATGCTTAACTAACAATGAGCAAGGTGGAAGGTAATACGTGTAACAAAAAAGGTGTCTCTTGGTCCCTTGTTTGCTATGCTGGCTTGTGATGGGCATCATCTGGATTGAGGCTTATTCTTTTTGGTTTCCCCAGCAGGACTCTGCACATGACTAGGTCTCAAAAATATTTGCTGACATCCAGATCATGGATTTCCCCCCCTTTTGGTCTCTTGAGATCTCTTACTAAAATAAATCTTAAGAGACAACTGACCTACATCAGTAGTTTGGGTGTTTGCATATATTCCTTTTTTCTCTCTGTCTCTGTTTCTGTCTGTCTGTCTCTCTGAATATGAATACTCTGCCATTTTGGAGACGGAGCCACTACCTACTACTAAGTGAGCCATTACGATTAAATGCAATGGCAGAGAAGTTTAATTTTCTACTACTTAAGTGTCCCCAGCATTTTAGGGAAAACCTTAACTCATTTATGCCTAGTGTTCCATTATTGGAATGCTAAGCTTATGGGAATTACTTACATCCTACTGCTCAAGGTCATCGCTAAGGTCTGAGTTTTCACATACAAAAATTGCATATTCTGGCATAAATGGGTTAAACACAGCTATACACATTTTAGCAAATACGAATACCTTCATTCTTAGGGAATAAACAAAAAGAAATAAATGAGTTTTGGCCGGGTGCGGTGGCTCAAGCCTGTAATCCCAGCACTTTGAGAGGCCGAGACGGGCGGATCACGAGGTCAGGAGATCGAGACCATCCTGGCTAACACGGTGAAAATCCGTCTCTGCTAAAAAAATACAAAAAACTAGCCAGGCGAGGTGGCGGGCGCCTGTAGTCCCAGCTACTCGGGAGGCTGAGGCAGGAGAATGGCGTGAACCCGGGAGGCGGAGCTTGCAGTGAGCTGAGATCCGGCCACTGCACTCCAGCCTGGGCCACAGAGCAAGACTCCGTCTCAAAAAAAAAAAAAAAAAGAAAAAAAAAATCAATGAGTTTCCCGTTTTCAATGAGGTCACATCACAGGGTCCTCAGTCCAGGCTCACTCTGCCTCCTCCTCAGAATTAATCCTGAGTGGGCAGATCATGGATGGGATGGGTGGGAGGTAGCTTTGGGGACCTGCAGAATCTCGAGACAGTCTCCCCTGACTGTTTAAGCACATGGATTATGACAAAAATCACAAACTGTGGACTTAGCAGATTCTCCCAGAACAGGAGGGGAAGGTGATAACCTTCTCCCAAGTCAGAGGAAGGATGGGTATTAAATAAATCACAACAAATATGTGATCTGTCCTGTGAATGATATGAAAAATTAAATACGAAGAAAGTGAAGACAGGCCTTCTCAAATGACAGAGCTGCAGAGAGGGCGAAGGGGGAGGCAGAGGGAGGCAGCAGGGGGGAGGGGGCAGAGTGCTAAATTTGTGAAAAGAAAAACACTGATGCCGTGCATAGTCTGAAAGATGACATGTTTTCCTAGTCCAGATGGCAGTTTTTAAAGAGTTTTAACTTGCATTTTCTGATTGAACAGACTTTGCTTGGCTACTGTTATTAATGTTAGAAATCGGGGCTTGGGCTCCGGTTTTCTCACCAGTGCAGGTTGACACTGCTGTTCAGGTGAAGGAGAGTTCAGAGTCTCAGAGAGCAGCAGCAGCTTGTGCTTCTGGGGAAATGGAAGGATGACTCCCAGGCAGCCGATCCCACCACTCCATAAAATGGAAGAACCTTGGCTCCCTGTGTGAATTCTCTTTGTGATTTGGAAGACAAATACCTCTGCTGAGTTGTCTATGAACAGGTGCTGCAGATGGTTGGACCCTGGTTCTTACAGGCTGTGCTGGAAGTGAGGGAAGCGATTTCACTCTCGTTCAGTCCTCCTAAGTGGTTAGGTAAGGGTGGGCTCTTGGAAGATAATGAGTGATGTGCAATATAAGTAACTCTGAGGGACAGTAGAGGTGGTAGGTTACCATGTTAGGTCTCACTGTGAATAGATAATGTATTATACAAAGTTGCATAAAGTCATCGTGCAACTTGGAGATGTATCGCCTTTCCTTTTGCTGAAAGGCAGTGCTGAATACATTTTGTTAGGGAATCCCAGGCAATAGGAAATTCCTCAGAATCCTTTCTCATCTTGATATTGGAATCGAAGGGCTACTTTAATAAGATCAAAGGTCTTCAAGGGAAGCAAGAAAAAGAGGGCACCAAAATACCTTCCAGAGAGTTTTGCTCTTCTTGAGAATTCTAGATAATGATGCATGGCCCACTCCTTTGTTCAGAGATGTCAGCCTGTGAATCAGAGGCAAAGCTCCCTCTTGGTTTTAGTTGTCACTGATGTCTATTTATAGTCATGGCCAAATGTGACCTCATCCTCCAGGTTTTGCAAGCTCAGCAAAATGAGGCCAGGTTAGCCTGGCCACAGGTCTCCGAGGAGCACCCCAGATGCTGCAGTGTGTCTTGTCAGCAATGCCAAGGTTTTTCTCTTTCTGTGACTCCTCAAATGCCTTTCAGCTCAGCATGTCAGAAAACAAGGTGTTTGGAGGAGCCATCTTTGAGATCAGGAAGAAAATGGAAGCCCATGAATATGTGCAAGAGTTGCTAATTTTCCCGTCTCCCTCTGTCTCTCTTCATTCTTCTGTTTTTTTCCTCGTTTTCTTCTCTGTCTCTCTCTCTCTCTCTTTTTTTTTTTTTTTTTTTTTTTTTAAAGAATGGAATGGAGAAAGCATAAAATAATGAATCAATGCAGGATGGGATAAATCTCTGATGGAGGAATTCTCTTGAGGACAGACCACTAAGAGTTTCCAGGGATTCAAGCGGGACCCTCATCCTTTCTCATAAACATTTCAATATTGGGACCTAGTCAGACCACACAGCTGAGAAAAGACAGCTCTTGTCTTGGGAGAAGTCAAGGTATTTTGATGCCTTCCTTTTCTTGCTTCTCTTGAAGTTGTTTGATCTTATTAAAGTATCCCTTGGATTCCAATATCAAGATGAGAAAGGGTTCTGCGGGATTCCCTATTGCCTGGGATTCCCTAAGAAAAAGTATTCAGCGCTACCTTACAGCCAAAGGGATGGTGATACATCTCCAGTTGCACAATGATTTAGAGCTCTCCCTAATTTCACAGTCCATTTCTTGGGGCCCCTTTTTTTCTCCAATCAGTATTTACTGTACACCTATGTGCCAGGCTCCCGCAGAAGTCAACTGCTATCCTTTTTCCTGGGGTTTTTCATCCTCAGTTTGAGGAAACTGAATTCATGAAAAAGTTAGAGCTTTATCTTTAAAAACCAACTCCATTTCTATGACACAGTCTACCTCGTTGAAGTCAATGAAAAATGTTCCCTCTTGAAATCCAAGAGTCTTTATCAAGCTAGTGATTCCTTCCTTCCTTTTTCATTTCATAAATATTTATTCGGCATGACTGAAATAGTGTGTCTTCAAGTCTACAAAATCATAGGAATCAGCTGATTTAGTCGATTCAGTTGAAATATCTGTGTAGCCAATAGTTAAAGAAACTTGCCTCTTTAATTAAGAACGGTTTCTGGGTCTGCATGTTGGTAGGGTGAGGGTGGGTAACATTATATGGGGCCTGGTACAGAATGGTTTCCACAGAAGGGGTCTCTGTTCATCAATTGACCAATGCAGATCAAAATGCAGGGTACTCAGAGAACCTGAAGAATCAAGGGGAAAAACACAGGAATGAGGAGAGTTCTGCATCATTTGGGGAAAATCCAAAGGCCTTATACCTAGAAAGAGAGCATACATTCTGCTCTCAACTTTTACCAGTAAAAACCATACTTAAACACCATTTGTGTCATAACAAAAATGCATTCTAAAATGAAACCTACTTTGATTTTTTGAAGTGTGTTTCAACTTGAGCTTTTCTAACATGAGGTTGGTCTGAGATAAAGACAAACAAAATCAAGGAGTAAAAACGTGCAAGAGATACAAATATTCCTCTCTCACCAACATCCCTATAAACTAAAATCCCAAGCAGCTTCTTTGATTTCATTTTTGCTAATTGCAACAGAAAATTGCATCTGGACTGACAATGTGTATGCCACGCTTCAGCCCGATGTGCTTACAAATTGCCAAGTTATAGCAAACCTCCAGGAAAAGATGGAGATTTCCAATAGAAATACTGGCAAACCCCTTAAGAGCAATGGCACTTACAGCCACCATGTCCTTGGAAAAAGAAATGAACTGGAAGCTGTACATCAGGGTAATCATCAATGTCAACTGAGTCTTGATTTTTCTTCTCACCCCCTCTTCCAATAATTTGGCTTTCAAAATTGCATCTGCTATTCTCCCTTTAGTAGATACAAAAATTATACAACATCTAGTTGGAATTCTCCTTGTTTCTCTTTACTTTTGCCTCCTAGAAATTTCTTTAAGATAAATCTAGATATTTATCAGGAGCAGAGGGAAAAATATAGACAAATCTCAATCACCTAGGTGGGCAATCAATTTTTAAAAGCTAGAATACAAATATTTTAGCAAATATTTGATTCCACACTGGTTTCCCTGCCCCACTCAGAACTCTCCTGGTCATCTGCCCCAGGCTGTCAGTGAGTAAGTTTTAAAGAAATTCAATCCTATTTCAATATTTACCTGAGTGGATCATGAACAGTTCTTAACCAAAGAGAACTGACTTTCACCTACATCACTGTGTGGGATTAATATATCTCTGTAGTTATGAAGGCTGTAGAGTGAATTGGAGTTAAAAGTGGATGTTAGAACTTTCACTCTCCTGCAGCAGTGGCTGCCAACTTTGGGGTCCAGACATTCTGAGTTTACAGAGTGACTTCAAGGGGTCAGTGACCCCCTCTGTCCATAAGCATCATTTGTGTACAGAATGAACGTCACAGGATGCCAGGGGTTATAACAGGGTGCTTGTCCCCGAAGAGGCTGGAAGTCTTTTCTAGGACAAACAACTTTCCGGGTTTCATCCGGGGCTTTTGTCAAGTTCCCTAGAAGAGTGAAGAATCTGATCCGCTCCCTGACAGAACACAAACAACGCCACGACATATGCACAACCCCAACGCTAAATAGCAATAACATGCTTGTGTGTATGTGTTTGTGTTTGTTTGATGCCTAGGGCCATGTCTATACATATAAGCCAGCTTAGAAAAAAATATACCAACATCCACTTAGTCTCACACAATAATTTCAAACAATTATTAACCAATTCCTTTGATGGTGCTCAAAATAAGCGGTTGTTTGGCAAAAATCAACTGCTGTTTCATCCTATTTCCTACGAGGTAAACAAGGGCTGACTCTCCCTCTGTTTTTGGTAATACCTGGCCAAAAAGAGGTGTTTACTGAATACAATTCACTTGTTTATATACTGCAAATAATTGTACCTTAATAATAATAGTAATCTTCACTAAAATATAGTATTGTTTTTGTCTTTTTAAACATACCGGACTTCTACAGAGTGTTAAATGGTCATATGGTAAAAATTCCCACTAAAACAGCAAAACAATAGAAAGATACGCACAGTCTCGTGTTCCTTAATAGATTCAACATTGTGCAAGAAGTCAATGTCCGGTCCTCTAAATAATTATCAGTCAGCCCCATCATGCTAAAGTGGGTTTCTATCAATATTGAGGTTAGCTTTGCTTTGCCTTGGTTGACCCCGAGTGGGAAAGGAAGAATAGCCCGGGCACACCTAATGGCTACTTGCCGTCAGGCAGCCTACGAAGGGCAAGTGTACTGAAGCAGCAGAATCAATCACTGGACTCATTAACCTGGCAGCCTCCCACCCTCCCACAGGCTCCCAGCCTCACAACTTCCCACCGCCCTCCCTTCTCTGTGCTCTCAACTCACTCAACTCACCTTCAAGGGGCCATGCACCTGCTCACTATACCACACTTCCCTCCTGGCCCACAAGTCCTTGCAAATGTGCAGCTGAAACTTACAAGAGAATATTTTCAAAACAAAACCCTCATTGGCCCCAGCACACACACACACACACACACAAACAAACATACACACACACGCACACACACATGCACACACATACACAGATTCCACCAGTGTCGTGTCATCTACTCACTTTCCTAGACCTCTCATCCTTTCTGCCCCCACCACCTCAAGCTCTGGCTGTCAGTCCAAGGACGCCATGCTGCCTGCATTGTGAGACCCTCACGGCCTCTGCCTTCCCTCTCTCCTGCTTGGAAGCGGCCGCTTCCCATCAGGGCTCTGTTTGCCAGCCCTGTACTGTACTTCATTAGGCAGCTCTATTTAATGGTTTCAACAAAAGCCATCATTTTAGCCCAACTGCCTTGACTAAATTAAAATTTCCAATCTCTGTTTTAGTGTTCTGCAACTGATGTATACATAAGCAAAACTGGTCAACATCTGCCAGGGGGTTGGCCAAAAGTTCTGTAAAGATGTACTTTGCATTTCTGAAGCATGTGCAAAGTAACAGCGTCCTTATCCTCCTGAGAGCTCTCATGGTTTTACTTCACCATTTGTTCAAACACACTTTAGCTGCGTATGAGCCATACAGTTGATTCTCCCCTTGGTTGCCGTTTTATCTGTAGTGTCATTTTGAGTAATTGGGGTATGGTAGCTGATCAACTTACAGGTTTCTCATTGGCAGAAAGGGACCGTATTGGCACCAAGAAAGAATATGATGGGTCCTCTCGGTGCATAAGCAAGTGTCCCTCTCTTGCACTTGGCTACCCAAGACCATTACAAAATAAGCTTAATAAAGCCTCCAAGTGTATATGTCTTCACTCTTCCCAGGCAGAGGGAGGCACCTATAGAAGAAACATTGCAAACCAATGTGCAAAGATGGTCAATGTACATATTTAGTCAGTGATCCATGAAAGTTTTTGAATTAGTTTTTAAAGCTTTGTTAAGACCAGAACGCACAGATGTTGAAAACAAGTTCAGATGTAGCGACAGATGGTATTTGATTATGAAGCAGACTGTTCATATAATACAAAGATGCTGCTTCTGCCATACACAAGTAACTGCAGAGAGTGCGGTAGAAATTTTGGAAGGCAGGCAGTTCGAGAGGGTCTTTGTGCAGCAATAACTTTCCCATTTTCCAGCAGTGCTAGAATTGGAATAATTTTCCCCTTTTCTTCTCAATCAGCACCACTCTCTGCTCTTTCAGGCCCCTCCTCTTTTTCCAGTCTCTGTTTCTCCAGCCTTAAAACTCCTTTCTCCTTTCAGTGAGTTGCCTTACCTAGCCATTGCATCTTTTACAACGATGTCGAGTTAGAGAAATGCATGGTGTCACTGAGGCAGGCCTGCGCCTAAAGTTAGAGAGAAATGGGAAATGATCGTCAATGCTTCAATAAGTGAAGGAAAAACATTTCTCATCAATTACATTTTGCCATGAGAACTCAGTCTTTAAACAGAAGCCAGGATAACGGCTTCCAATGTGCTGCCACACATGTGAGGCTGAGTTTCCTGCCGGCACAGCATGAGCATCACTGAGACTCAGCTGCTTCTTCTGTAAAATGGGAATAAGGGTTGCCCTGCTTATCTCTCCAGGGTTCCAGGAAGATCCTATAGGATGCTGCCTTAGTAAGTGTCTCGAGAAATAGGAAGTGTTATTCATACGCGTGGGACTGTCATTGTCAAGATCAGAAACACGATTCTGAGAGTGGGGAGGGGCGTGGGTATCGGACGTTGAAAGGAGAAGTTGCCCAGTACTTTGGGAGTTCTCAATCAGAAATCCACTTCCTTCTTCCATGTAGGTCCTAGAAAAGTGCTGCGGTATCAGAAGTTCTGCTCATTAAACATGGTGAGGGCAACAGAACCCCTGGCTGGAGAGCCACGCTCCTCTACATGATTGCTTTACATTTTCACAACAGGGACTTTTGGGGATCAGTCGTTTAGAGAGCATGTGGCCCCAGACTCTGGCCAATCGTAGAGTTTCTTGGTAAAGGTTCTGGTTCTAGTGCCAAGGAGAGAGACAAGTTTACAAAACAAGAAGAGGGATTCGATAGCCTCAGTTCTAGCAGCTTTTACAATCCAAGCTTTTAAGTCTAGGTAAGCTACCAGACCTTATTTCCTAAAGGTTTTTATGGCCCTGCTGCTTTTCTTTCTCAACACATTTGTGTGCCTGTCTGTGTCATGGTGTTGATGTGGGTGGGGGAGGGATGATGAACCAGGGAAGCGCCAGCAGAGTCTCATTCCTGCGCAACTCACAAGCCCACCGCCCATCCCCTGCAATCCAAGTCTCTTGTTTTGAAGAGCTTCCTATGTGCCAAATAATATTTAACAAACACAGACGAGCAATAGGAGATGAGGGAAAGAACCGGCATGCCAAGATATATTGGAGGAGATTTCGAGGGAATGTTGTCAATGACACAGCTCCAGTGGAGAAGGGGGTGTGTAGGGAGTAGAGAGGAGTCCAGGATAGAGGTGGATGGAAGGAGCCGAGAGCAGTTTTCAGGAATCCTCCCGCTATGGGAGGCCATCCTGCGATATTTTACATGCTGTTCTTACACATCCTTTCTTCTCTTTTGTTTACTTCATTGGTCTGCAGGCCAATGAAATCAACCTAGTTTAATTGAAGGTAGTGCTGATATGACACTGAATTATAATAAATGCCTAATGTTTGACTGGCCAATAAGAAAAGGAATTTCTAGTCTCCCTCCGATTTGCAAAGGTATGTTGAAGTTCATTGTATCTTTATTGCCGACAGGATCAGTGATATAATTTTGCGGGGCTCAATTCAAAATAAAAATGTGTGACACCTTGTTCAAAAATTACTAAGAATTTCAAGAGGACAACAGCAGAGCAGTGAAGTAAATGTGGGACCCTCTCAAGCACAGGGCCCTGTGCGATTGTACCAGCTGCATGCTCATAGCGTTGGTTCTGATTGCAGAAGGAGGATGCAAAGTAAACTTCTCTGCCCAGCTCCCTTTCTCTGCAGCACTTGGGAGACTTCTATGGTCTGAATATCAATGTATTGAACTGGAAGACATGAACAGATGACCCAGGATGAAGAAGGAAATAGATGGCAGTGACCACAGATCCTGCATAGAAAGCGAGATGGAGTAAAAACAGGCTGGACAAGGATTCAGAAGTCCTGGCTTTACTCTCAAATCCTATCGCTAATCTGATTTATAAACTTACCCATGAGAGTGGGATAATCGAGGCTTCTTGCTCTGTGAGTCTTCCAGCATTGATGGGAGCCCGGGGATGATGAGGTGGGTGTCAAACATGGGGCACAGAGAACTGGCAAGTGGGTGCTCTTGCTTCAGACGATGTACACTGCAGAGTAGGGGCAGGTGAGTTGATGAACCAGCCAGTCAGGATTTATGAGGTGGCCCTCATGCTCTATACTGTGGGGAGTGTCAGAATTACTGCAGTGATAATGATGCAGATGCTGGTTGCTTGGAACCAGGCTGATGTCCCCCTTTTCTGAGTATTCCCCCTGCCCCAGATCCAGGGAGACTATTTAAGTGAAGGTAGGCGAGTCCTTAGAAGCACATGGACCACCCGTGAATGTTCACTGGGGCAGGGAAACCAGCCCTGGAAGAGCCTATGTTAACCTTTCAGAATTACAGAATTACAAATAATGGTGAACTTAGTGATGTACAGAAATAATATCTGTTTGCTAAGGAGTAAGTACGGTTCGATTAGAGTTCCATTAAATAGCAAGACGCACAGCTTCAGATGCAGAAAAGAGAGGTGGGAGAGGTGTTTGGCCCTGACTCAGGCTCTGTCCTCTTTCTGGTCTTTTTTCTGAGAGCTGTGTTTGATGAGGACTGATCAGACTTTCCCCCATCCCCTTTCATTTCTGTACTGCCACCCTCCCCATCCCTACCCTCCCTCCGTCACTCTGCATGGAGGGCAGGAATCTCTAAGGGAAGCATTGCCATCACTGTGACTGGGATCACTCTTCCCAAATGAGCCTGATTTGTGTGTCCTGCTTTTGGGGGAAATTGCCCCTATTAAAGTGAGAGTGCCCAGCCAGCCCATGTCCACATTCCTGCCTCACAGAAACTATAAGATAATGAATTTGCATTGCTTTAAACGACCAAATTGGTGGCAATTTGTTACAAAGCCATAGAAAATGCATACATGTGGCAATATTTTTTGATCATATAGTAATAGCTACCAGTTATTGGGTATCTATTGTGTACTTGGTTTACTATTAGAGGGTTTATACCTGTTCTCTTAATTGTCACAGCAACCTGGTGATGGAGGTATTTTGAAGCTTGTTTTCGGGAAGATAAAACTGTGGGTCAAGTCACTTGTTTAAGAGCTAAGAGATTGGGTGGGGAATTTGAACCCAGCTCTGTCTTATGCTAGATCTCATGTCAACTAAGCATAATTACCTTTTATTGTGATTTCTGCCCTTCTTTCCCAGCCTTCATTCAATCTATTGTATTACTGGTTTGGTAACATATCAAGACTCTGCTCTGCACTTGAATTTGCTTGTTTTCATTCTCACTTCTGCAAAGTGCTTGGTAAACCTAGCTCATATCCTGTCCAAGTCACTGAGCACCAAGCCCTCCTTCACAGACTCATAGCATCCCTTTGCCTCAAATAGGATTCCCCTGATCTGGCACCTTTGCTCCCTCCTGGGATGGGGTTCCTGGGGGTGTAACCCTTTAGGCTCCAGTGACTTCTCACAAGGGCAACACCACCCAGACACTGCCGTTGACATTGTAGTATGCATTTGTTTCCTATAGTTTTGTAGCAAATTATCACAAATTTAGTGGCTTAAAGCAACAAAAATGTATTATCTCAGCATTTCCAAGGGGCAGGAGTCTTGGTATCAGTGAGTTGGGTCCTCGACTCAGCGTCTCACCATGCTGAAGTCAAGGTGTCAGCCACACTGTGATCCGAGGTAAGTCATGGGATTCTCTTCCTGGTTCTCCAGTTATTGGCAGGATTCAGTTATTGTGGTTGTAGGACTAAAGTCCCTGTTTTCTTCCTGGCTGGTGAGTAGGGACCACTTTCAGTACTTAGAGGCTGCTGTCAAGTCCTTTCCATGGCCTCCTTCATAGACAGTTCGCACGTGGTTGTTTGCTTTTTCAATGCCAGCAGGAGACTCTCTTTTAAGAGGTTAGCTAATTAGACCAGGCACACTCAGGATAATCTCCCTGTTGATGAACTCAAAGTCAATTGCTTAGGAACCATAATTATATCTGTAAAATATCTTCACCTTTGCTGTGTAATGTAACCTAATCATGGAAGTTATTTCTCATCACCTTCACAGGTTCTGCCCATGTTCCAAGTACGAGGACTATACAAGACATGCATACCAGCTAATGGATGCCTTGAGAGCTGCCCAAATACTGCCTGCCATGCAGAATTGAAGAGAGTGCAGCTATCTCTGAAGACAAGAGGTCTCTGAGACGTTAGCACGTAGCTGCTGTAATTCTAAAAGATGACTGAGGGAACTTCCATGTAGATGACAGCAGTTGTATATCATAGTCTTCCAAGGTAGACTGTAATGTTGATGGCTTGGAGTCCCCTCATCCGGAGATGTTCAGAACTGCCTTCCAGTTTGCCCCTTCCTACAGTTAGTGACACATTTTCCTCCCATGCACTTTGTTTCTCTTACTTATACTAGGGGGAAAATTATCACTCTTTTTTCCGGGAAAAAAAATTTATTATCAGTGCTTGCAATGTTCCCTCTTCCTCTCGATTTCTAACAGGGAATGATTATTGCTTGTAGGGACAGCTGTCAGGTTCTCCTTTGTTGTGGAAAACCTAGGTGATGGGCATATGATAGAGAATTTGAAAGAAATCTGAGACCTTCATAGACCAGATAATGTAGTAGTTGAGAGCACAAACTCTGGAGCCAGACAGACTAGGGTCAAATTCTAGGGTGGGAGTTTCTACTTCAGATGGGATTGTCAAGGAATGTCTCCAAAATAAGGTGACATTTAATCAGAGACCAGAAGGAAGTAGGCAACGGAACCATGTGGCTATCTGAGGGTTGAACATCCCAGATAACAGGAATAGCAAGTTCAAAGGGTCTGAGGCTGGGATGTTCTCCGTGTGTTTCAGCAACAGCAAGGAGGCCTGGATGACTAAAACAGCAGGATGAAGAGAATGATTGGGAGATAGAGTCAGAGAGATCATGGGGTCCACTTATATAGAGCCTTGAGGCCATGGGAAAGACTTTGACTTTTACTCTGAGTGAGACTAGCTTTTGAAATAAGAAGGGTTTTGAAATGACATGATCTCATATTTTAAAGGGATCACTGTAGCTGCTGTGTTGAGAATATGTTGTAGAATGGGGCAAAGGCAGAAGCCGAGAGCTCAGGTGAGAATAATATGGCTTAGATCAGCATTATATAGTGAGGTGGGAAGTGCTGGCATCTTGATACAGTTCTGAACGTTAGAGCTTACAAGGTTTGCTGATGAGTCAGATATGAGATGTGAGAGAAAAATAAAATCAAAGAGCTGTCCACGGTTTTTGGTCTCAGCAATTAGAAGGATAGAGTTGAATTTACCCAGCCAGGGAAGACTGTGGGGAGAATAGACCTGGCTAGGTAGAGAAATTAGTAGTTCCATTTTGGGTATGTTAAACTTGAAATGTTTAGTAGACCTCCACGTGGAAATGTTGAATAGACAGTTGGATATAAAAGTCTGGGAGTTCATCCAGCAGGAGCTCCACATTTGGGAGTTGTCAGTGCATAGATAATATTTCAATCCTTGAGACTGGTTAAGATCACTTAGGCATGGTACATAACAGAGATAAGTTTCATAGTCACTCTAAGGAGCTCCTAGTCCTGGTTTCCTTTGTAACTTCAAATATCACTAAATAAATCTCTAGTTCTAGTTCTATCACCTTTAGATTGTTTCTTCTGACTTTCAAGGTGAATGTATTAATAGCTCCACTTTCTCTCTACCTCTTAACTTTGGTCAATCATACCTTTGCTTTTTCATTGTCAAGGTTAATAACATTTACATTATTCTCTAACCATCCTTTTAGTCCTCTCTGTTAGGTCCATATGTTGCTTCTCAATGGTAAACACACACACACACACACACACACACACACACACACACACACACACACAAAAAAAAAACCAGCAAACAGCATTTGTATTATTACAGTTTATAAATTTTGGACCCTCCTAAGCCAGGCGGTGCCAGAACTATATTTTCTTCTTTAGTGGTTCATAGTCATTCATTAAATAAATAGTTATCGATTCCCTGATATATCTCAGGCACCGTTTTAGGTGTTAGCATTACACAGAGCAAATTGCCTGTCCTCATATCATTTACTTTCTTGTGTGGACTCCACATCACTTGAGGGAGAATATATCTAGAGTTAATATTAAAATGATTCTTTTTTAAACTTCTTTTTAATCTCTCTTACCACTCTATTTGTCTGATATTAGTATCACTGTATTAGCTTTCTTTTGGTGTTTGCATGGTACATAGTTTTCTAAAATGGATTATCTTCTCTTACAAATGATTGCTTGAACTCACGCTACATTTTATATTTCTTTAATTTCACTTTCTTGTTTTTGCCTTCTGTTTTTAAAATCTTCATAGAGTTTCTGCTTGTTTTCCTTATTATGAAAAGGAGCACTCTGTTTTGTTTTCATTTCACAAATAGTTTCCAGCTTCTTGCTTATTCTGCAGAATTTAAAAAAAAATTTCCTGAAGACATTTTTCTTGGAACCATTGGGTTCCTGTTCTAATTTGAACTATTAATAATTTCATCTTAGCCAGCTGCACAGCTGTCCACCTGTCCTTTATATAAGTTTTTGGTTTGTTTTACTCTTTCTTTATTCCACATCCTCCTCTTTCTTGGTTTTTACCTTCATCCTGTTGGAATACATCTCAAGTGAGTTTTTCCAAAAAGAGTATATGGAAAATAAGATTTTGAGTCAATAAAAATTGAAGTCATTACTCTCATACTTGATTGATGGTTATATTGATATTATATTGATATTATATTCTGGGTTCATGTATTCAAAATCTGAATAGTGTTTTCAGGAGTAACAAAGAATTCACGCAGCAATAAGAAAAACAATCGGGCAGAGGGAATCTATGCAAATGTATTGAGGCATGAAATGACAGTGTATGTCTTGGGAATCACAAGCAATTTAATATCTTAGGGACATGAAGAACAATAATTAGAGGAAAGCAAGAAAGTGGTAGAAAATAAAGCTGAAGAAAATGGTAGGGGTCATATCTTAAGGAGTCTTGTCTGCTATGTTAAGGAGAGCAAATGTAATATTCAAGTGAAAAGGAACCCCAGATTAGTCTTAATTTGGGAAACACCATGGTCACAGATGTGATATCGAAAGATGGATTGATTACAGCAGTAGTGTGCAGGATGGCCATGAGACCAAAGAAAAAGGGACCAGCACAAGATAAGTAGCTTACTATGGCAGGAGTAGAGAACGACAGTGAAGTAACTAGAGACAGATTAGAAGGGATATTAAGAGCTATGGTAAGAAGTTTGGGCTTTATTCTGGAGCAATGGTAAAAGGAAAACACACTAGATTTTGAAAAGAGGGACAGATTAATGCTTTAGAAAAATCACTACTGGATGCAATGGAGGGGAATGAGTGGATGTGGTGTGGAAAGGCTAGAGATAGGAAAGCCAATCACAATATTGTTAAATTGTTGCCATTGTAGATGCTAAGATAAGAGTCGGTGGTGCCATGAACCAAGGTACTGACATAGTGGCTGGAGAGAAGTGAGTGGATTTCCATGATGTAAGGGAGATGAACTGACCACAAAATATTGTTGATAAGATCTGGAGATTGAGAGAAGAATGACAGAATGACTGTAAGATCTTTATTTGCACCTAGTGAATGGATGCTGCTGCTGTTCACTTCGAAGAAGATTTTTGTTTTGGAAAAATTCCTTTTAGATGAAGCAGATCAGTCAACTTGTAAATCACTTTCCTTTCCTTTTCAAATGTAAGCCAACTTTATCTGTCTGGTAAAGCGAAGAAAATAACTTTCTGTTTTTCCTCCTCCAATCAATACCCCAGTCACTCCATCCTGTCTTGGAAACATCCTCTTTTTCGCTCCCTGGCTCCAGAGCAAGTCTTCTTTCAGGTCCTCAAATCCTCTCCATTTCCTCCAAACACAGGGCCTTTGCACTTCCTGTCCCCTGGACCTAGTACCAATTTCCCTCCTCTTTGATCACACGCCACCACTCAACCTTTAGAGTTCTGTGCCAAGTCAGTTTTTCAGGGAAGTCGATCGGCTCCTGCCTCAGCTCCAGGAACTTCTGCTTCATTCCCCAAGTTCCTTTTCTTCATACTACTATAAAACACCTTTTAGTCAATGCAGTTCCTTTGTGTTTGTGAACAACTATCTCCTCCACTAGAGTATTGCCTCCATGAGGGTAAGAACTATGTTTATTGTATGTCACTGTTGCTGCGAAGGCTAGAACAAATGTTTTTTGAAGGAATGAATGAGAAGATTGTCTTGCAGCTTTGCTGTAGCTGTGAGTACAGAGGCCCTTTGCCCCCAGAGTGAAATGACTTCTCAGACAACCCTCAGCAGCTGTTTGAGAAGTGGCGTGGCTGATTCCCAGACAGCAATTTATCACAGGCCATGCTGGGGCCACTGCACACAGTTCAAGCAAAACTGTAACTTCAAGGTACCTAAAACACACTGCTTCAAGTTCCGAGTCGGAGAAGCCACACCTGCTGCCAAGTCACTCGGGGGCAACAACAAGTAGGGAGCTGCCAATTTACCTGGGAAGAAAGGGGGACACATGCAACCAAGGTGCTCCGCTTTTGGAAGGTTTGCCACCTTGTTGACCATGAGCTCCTTGACTGTAGACTTCATCCTGTCCATGGTATCCTCCTGGGCTCCGCTGAGTGCTGGGTACATAAGATGAGCTCAATAAATGTATTAAACAAGCAAATACATTAAGATGGTGCTACTGATCTACCACCTATCTATCTATCTAGATCTATCTATCTATCTATCTATCTATCTATCTATCTATCTATCTATCTATCTATCTGTCTGTCTATAATCCATCCCTGGTACAAATTGGTCCAGAACCTCCAGAAGCAAACAAGAGGACATTTTCTTTTATAACATGCGTGAGCCCCCAGCCCCTATCAACCGTTGCTGGCTAGACATCTAGTATCAGTTATTTAAGGGGACTCTCTTTCTCCCTTGGGGTTGATCTAGAACCCCAAGGTTTATGGGACCCGGGAAGATTGAGGATGGACCTTGGGTCTCTAGTCAATTCTGTTTCTCATCCCCTTGCTTCCTGCTTATAACACTAAAGGCTAGTAATGGAAGGTGACTCTACTGGGACACCTCTGCCATCCTGATGATTTGGTGGCAGACCTCTTTTCCTCTGCCTTCAATGAACATACTTATCCATCTGCTTCACAGTCACCCATGCAGCGGTTCTCCCACCCTCTTTCTTCAGAGAAGCAGTTTTCTTCCCACTCCTAACCCAAACCCTGAATTTCCATCTCCTCCTAGGCACAAGGACCTGGGGCTGGTCTACATCCCTCCCTTCCTCTTTAGACACAAAAGCCTCCATCTGTTCCTTCTCAGGGACATCACTATTAACCCACAGATCTGATGATTAAAGGTTTATAAAGTTCTCTGGAATAAATGGGCCAAATTCAAGAATGCAAAGACCAGGCTGTCCTTAAAGGGAAAGGAAGAGAATTTTCTTCCTCCCACTTCTTCATTTCTTCTTAAGACTAGTACACAAGAAAGGCATCAAGTAAATTTTAAATTACTCATTCTGTTACATATATAAATAAGTATATTTTATGAGATCATGTGATTTACTGTATTTCATCAAATCTAAGATGGAATTCTAAGACACACCATCATTTTATGTTCTTTTAAGAAGAAAAAGATGCTACTATGATAAGTATTAAACACTGTTGATTGCATGATGCATCACATTTTCAAAAGTGTTGATGTTTTAAAAAATGATCTTTAGGGCTGGGCACGGTGGCTCATGCCTGTAATCCCAGCAATTTGAGAGGCCGAGGCAGGAGGATCACAAGGTCAGGAGTTTGAGACCAGCCTGACCAACATGGTGAAACCCTCTCTCTACTAAAAATACAAAAATTAACTGGGCATGGTGGTGCGCACCTGTAATCCCAGCTACTCAGGAGGCTGAGGCAGGAGAATCGCTTGAACCTGGGAGCAGAGGTTGTAGTGAGCCAAGATTGCTCCACTGCACTCCAGCCTGGGCAACAAAGCAAGACTCTGTCACACACACACACACACACAAAATTAGAGTCAACAAAAATGTAATACTACATTATTCAGCTCCTAGCCTTTTTTAGTTAATAGTTTGCCTTGGAGGTCTTTTTGTGTTGATTTATAAGGATCCACTTGTATAAATCATTTTATGGTATTAATCATTTACCTATTGGTAGATCTTATTTTTGCATTAGAAAACAATGTTTTAATGAAGACATTTATTTTTGTGCATTTTGTAAATATTTGTCAAAATGTAATATGATCTAGTAATTCTACTAAAATTACAGTCAATTTGTCCCATTAAAAAAGTCTACCTACTTATAATCTTGCAACAGTGTGTGAGGCTGTTGTTTTCTTCATGCCCTTGTCAAAAGTGGATAATATCAGTAACAATATTTTCTATTTTTCAAATCTAATTGTCAAAAAAAGGTATTATTTTGCACTTGTCTGATTGCCAATAAAGTTAAGTGTATTTTCTTTCTTCTTCTTCTTTTTTTTTTGGATGGAGTCTCACTCTGTTGCCCAGGCTGGAGTACAGTGGTGCAGACTTGGCTCACTGTAACCTCTGCCTCCTGGGTCCCAGCAATTCTCCTGCCTCAGCCTTCTGAGTAGCTGGGACTACAGGCATGTGCCACCACACCTGGCTAATTTTTGTATTTTTAGTAGAGACAGGATTTCACTATGTTGGCCAGGCTGGTCTCGAACTCCTGATCACAAGTGATCTGTCCACCTTGGCCTACCAGAGTGCTGGAATTACAGATGTGAGCCACTGTGCCTGGCCCATATTTTCAAATGTTCACTGGCCATTTTTATTTCTTCCCTATTGACTATTTATGCCCGTTGCCCATTTTACCACTGAATGGTATAGTTTTTGGGTGTTTTTTTTTTTCTTTTTTTTGTTTTTTAACAGAGTCTTGCTCTGTCGCCCAGGCTAGAGTGTAGTGGCGTGATCTCGGCTCACTGCAAGCTCCGCCTCCTGGGTTCATGCCATTCTCCTGCTTCAGCTTCCGGCGTAGCTGGGACTACAGGGGCCTACCACCATGCCTGGCTAATTTTTATTTTTTTTATTGTTTTTTTTAGTAGATACGGGGTTTTACCATGTTAGCCAGGATGGTCTCCATCTCCTGACCTCGTGATCCGCCTGCCTCGGCCTCCCAAAATGCTGGGATTACAGGCGTGAGCCACTGCGCCCAGCAGGTAGTGTTTTAATTGACTTATAAGTACACTTAATGTATTAAGACTTGATAGTTTATATATACTTAATGTATATTTTATCTCTGCTTATTTTCTCTAACTTTTCCCATGCTTTTTGTTGTTATTGTTGCTGAGAAGTAACTTTCATGTAGCCATATCTTTTATTTCACTTCTTTATGGCTTCCAGGTTTTATTTTGCTTAAAATGTTTTCTAAACTGCAAGATAATAAAACTAGTTTTCCAGAAGGTTCATGTATGTGTTATATGTGTGTGTGCTTGTGTGTTTGAATATATATTTTCAACCTTTTGTCTGTCAATAATTTATTTTTGTATGTGTCATGAGATGTGAAGCTGACTTTATTTGATATCATTAGCAAATTATTCCTATGCTATTTATTGAATGGTTTATTTTTCCCTCCTGAATGGAAAGTAATCTGTATTATAGACTAAGTTTCTGTGTTTACTTGTATTTGTTTCTGGATTTTCTTTTCTTTTTAGAGATAAGGCCTTACTCTGTCACGCAGGCTAAAGTGCAGTGGCATGATCATGGCTCACTTCCACCTCAAACGTCTGGACTTGGGCGATCCTCCTGCTTTAGCCTCCTGAGTAGCTGGGACTACAGGCATGCATGTACACCACCAGACCTGGCTATTTATTTATTTATCTATTTATGGAGATAGAGCCTCCTTACTATGTTTCCCAGGCTGGTCTTGAACTCCTGGCCATAAACAAACCTTCCACCTCGGCCTCCCAAAGGGCTGCGATTACAAGTGTGACCACTGTGCCCAATCTGTTTCTGTGCCCAACCTGTTTCTGGATTTTCTAATCTGCTTCCTTGAACTGTTTCCCTCAAGTCTTGTATTAATAATACATATTTAATTACTGTGATTATACATTTTGTTTTTATATCTATTGGGGCAAATCATAGAAACAAAAGATAAAAATATACATTAATTCTCCAAATATTTATTGAGTGTCTTCTATGTGTCAGGCTCTGTTGTAAGTAATTGAGCACCTCTGACAACCTTTTTAAACTTTACTATCATTTTAATACTTTTTAAATTGATTTTCTTTTTTACCACTGTTTTCTTGGGTTTTGTTTAAAGCATTTTCTCTTTTCGTGAACGTGAGAATAGTTGTGCTAAGATCTGTAAACAGTCCTCTAAAATTTGACTATGATTACTTTGATTTATAGAGTAAATTCATTGCATTAATTTGCAGAGTAAAGTTATTGAGTAAATCAGGAAAAATAAGCATATTTATCATTTTGCATGCTTCCATTAAAAAAGTTACCTTATCTCAATATGTCCCAGGTTGCTTGTTTTGAAAAATGATGATAGGCCGGGCACAGTGGTTCATACCTGTAATCTCAGCACTTTGGGAGGCTGAGGAGGGCGGATCACCTGAGGTTGGGAGTTTGAGACCAGCCTGACCAACATGTCTCTACAAACAAAATTGGTTGGGCGTGGTGGCACATGCCTGTAATCCCAGCTACTTGGGAGGCTGAGGCAGAAGCATCACTTGAACCCAGGAGGTAGAGGTTGCAGTGAGCCGAGATGATGCCATTGCGCTCCAGCCTGGGCAACAAGAGCAAAACTCCATCTCAGAAAAAAAAAAAAAAAAGAAGAAGAAAGAGGGAAAGAAGAAAGAAAAGAAAGAGAAAGAAAGAAAGAAAGAAAGAAAGAAAGAAAGAAAGAAAGAAATGATAGTAGTGTTAACTGCCTTATGAAATTTCCGTGAAAATTAAAGAAATCACCTGTGTAAAAATCTGAGAGAATTCCTGGCAAGTTAAAAGAACATTATAAATGTTAGTTACTATTATTATTCTTATCATTATTGTCTGTGTCCATTTTTTAGGTCTTCTTTATGGCTTTACAGTTTTATAGCTTTATTCCTAATGTTTTATAGGTTTGGTTACTATATTATTTCCATTATATGTTCTAGTTGCTTATTTATAGCTCTGTTCCTAATATTTTATAGGTTTAGTTACTATTTTATTTCCATTGGATATTCTAGTTCTTTATTGCTAACACATAGAAAAAGTAGATTGAAATACACATTAATTCTCCAAATATTTATTAAGTATCCTACAGAGCCTGGCGCCGTGGCTCATGCCTGTAAGCCCAGCACTTTGGGAGGCTGAGGCAGGCGGATCACAAGGTCAGGAGTTTGAGACCAGTCTGGCCGACATGGTGAAACCCTGTCTTTACTAAAAATACAAAAAGTTAGCCAGGCATGGTGGCATGTGCCTTTAATCCCAGCTACTGGTGATGCTGAGGCAAGAGAATCACTTGAACCTGGCAGGTGGAGGTTGCAGTGAGCTGAGATCACGCCATTGCACTCCAGCCTGGGTGACAGAGCAAGATTCCATCTCGAGAAAACAAAACAAAACAAAAAGTATCTTCCAGAGTTTTTTTTTTTTTTTTTTCCATTTCTTCCTCCATTCTAGCTCTGGTGATATTGGGAAGTACCAAGAGTGGAGAAACAAAGGCTAGAGTCAGAAATATGTTATTTCCTCTCAAGGTTGGTGTGTTTGATTGCCAAAGTCAAATATAAATACTGTACATTTTCAGTGCTGTATTGTTCATACTAAACTTCTCTGTGACCAGTTTGGATACACTGAAGACTTGACTGCATTGAATATGGAAATAATTATTGCTATTAGAATCTTTGAATACTGGTTTATACTAAAGGTGTATATTAGTGTGTTTGACCATCTACTTTGTAAATAGCTGTATAATCTAAATGTTAAAAAGCAAGTTTGTTTTGAGACAATTTGGAGAGTTCAGGATACCCAAAAGGAGGATATAGCATGGTGAATTCCAACCATTGCTAAGAGAGGAAATCGCTAAATGTTGCATAAACTACTCGAAATTTTAGATGTGATACCTTGAACAAGAGATGTTAATGGGTAGAACTCTACGTGGGACATAGCAGCTGAAGCTGCTATGAGACTAAAAGAACATCACCTCTCCTTTGAACAAATTATCTGGGGACCCATCACTTCATTGGGTAACTGAGTCCTTTTATTAATACTCAAAAGAATATTGTGATAATCTCTATGATTTTTAGATTAAAATTCTCCCCAAACAAAGGTCTCCATATGGAGATTTTCTTTTAGGGGTGGAGCTGTGTCCATGTCTAGGAAGCAGTCACACAACTATACTTTTATTTAGATATTTGCATTCTTTCAAATGTCAGTGGAGCTCCAATAATTTACTCTTAGACAAGTTTAAAGTGAATATTGATAATCTGAACATTCTTCAACCTTTCCTTTTCTCTATTCATTGTAACTAGGATGGTATCCCCTCAAGCATTACTGGCCTTGTTCCACTGTGTCAAATGTATGCAGCAGAGAAAGGGGATACACCAGCAGCTGGAGTGGTTGAGCGGAAGGAAGGACACTAGAACATATTAATCCCATTTTAGGCAACAGGCACTGTGTTGAATGATTTCAGATACAATACCACATTTAATCCTCATGATAATCTTGCAAGGAGAACATTGTCATGATTATATTCATACATGAAGAAACTGAGGCTTGGAGACATCAAGATTTGAGCCAGGATCTGTGTTCCTCCAAAGCCCATGGGTCAGAAATGCCAGCTCATTCTAGTCAAAGCTCGAACTACCAGACATCTTAGGCCAGGTCTCAGGAATCTTTGAGGCAAAATCTGCATAATATTGAGGCCAAAGATGAGCCTAATGGAGTTGGACCTACCCGTTTAGTGGTAGACTTCTTTATTGGCAAAATATTCTGTCAAGATCACCCCTGATGGACAAATCAAAATTCTTTCCGACATAACAAAGACCTATTGTCATCATGGGAATGCTGTGATCTTGCTCTTTCATCTCAAAAATCTACTTTCTGGAACCAGGTCATGGACTTGCAGGACTTTCCATCTACAATTTTGTTTAGGTAATTGAGATCAAATGAACAGGGCCGAGGAAGCTGTAGGCAGACAGAATTAGTGATAATTCTTTCCCACAATACTGCACTCCATTCTTCTAACATACCTCAAGTGCATGCCCTCGGCCAAAACAGATCTGGCAAGAGGAAGATTAACAATGATGACAAAAATAGTTCCTGACTTGATAAAACAAATATCAACTGGGACAAGAACAAGAACTGCCCATAAACCAACCTTGGGATCTAATATGTTCTTCATTAGGACAGGATTGCACCATCTTAAGTATTTCACCTCATGCTAACTCTGAAGTTAGACCTTATACCACTGCCCTTGAACTTAGTCAATATTTGCAAACTGTGAAAAAAAAAAAAGAGGATACAGATCAGCATGAGGGGTAAATGTAAGATATTCTGAAATAACTTTTTGTTGTTGTTGTTTTTCTCTAAGCTCCTAAGTCCCTATTTGTTGATCTTTCAGAACCAACCTTTGGAGACTAGGTTACTTAGGCAGATGTTTCATGTAATATTGTGTGCATTGGGAGGGTGGGGTGGTGGTAAATTTTCATTGAATAAAACGTGGCTTTGTCTGGGTCTGGGCTGCCTAATTTCCTCTCAAGATAAAGATGAGCTCATTTGAGCCTATCCGTCTCCAGATCAGTAAACACTCCGCATGGGTCAAATTCCAACCCCAAACCCTGGGCTCCTGCACTTCGTGAGCACATCGATTTTCCCTTTCCTGAGGCTTCAGGGTGAGAGGTCAGGGCAGGTGTGGGCGTGGGTGGCCCAGATTTCCTCTGCCTTCCAGCTCTGCCTTTGTACATGCTCTGCCCAAGGCTCCAATTCCCAGAAGTGTGAGTGTTCATTCTCACTAAGCCCAAAGCAAGAGCAAGTTTCAGCAGTAGAGTGTGCCTTCTTCACCATCTCCTTCCATTCTCCCATTTTGCCCTCTACCCAAACTCAGAGCGGGATTTTTGTGCCATCTGTTTTGCAAGTTAATTTCATTTCTGATTACTTACCATGAACCCCCATCTTCCCAAATAAAGTTCCTCTGCGTCTTTCCCCACTCTACTCCACTTTTCCCTTAACCATGGTAAGAACTGCAAACCCATGACCACACTGAGAACAACACAACACAGCATTATGATGTGTGTATTTGATGCCCTCCCTCCCATCTGTAACACACATACGCGTACACCCATTGGGAGCTTTCACCTTCTGAGGACAGGGCACATAGCTCACTCCTGTTCACGTATTCTGCTTGCCTCCTTTACCAGGTGCACACTGTGGGTTGATTTGGGCTACTAAATTGAAGAAAAACAGGAAAAAAGGAATAAGACACCAACGGTGGCATTTAAAATGCTAGTGACTACCCTGCAGGTGCACTCCTCAAGGTTAACAGTAATTTGTCTTATCCGACTTCCTCTTCCTCTACCCTCTACTAAGCACATGCCATTACACCAGGTACCTCCCACAGCACATCTCATTTATTACTCAGTTTGAAGAGTAGGTGTTATTTCATAAAAGAACAAACTATGACTCAAAGAGACTGACAAGTGAGCAAGTCATGGACTAGGCTTCAGACGCAGGTCTATCTGACTCCATAGCCCAAGCCAGTAACTGTGTCACTGCTCCCTCCTGCCTTCTTCAGGTGGAGTCTCCGATGGCCGATGGCTGAGGCAAGCTGGTCAGTGCAGACTGCCCCTGGGCTAGCACAAACTAGACAAGGGGATACATGTATCCAGGCCAGAATCTTGTTTCCTCTCTGACAGTGAAGGGTACATTCACCCCCAAACCCTGCCCCACTGCTTCTCTGCTCTTGTCTCTTAATATGCTTCCTGGAAACAAAAGCTGTGCTTGCCTGCTAAACAATTTCAAACACTTTGGAAATGCATAAAGTAAATGTAAAAACTAAACTCTTACCTAAATTCTTCCTTGCCTATCCCTACTACTCAGAAATGACATTTATTTATTTATTTTAAAATTATTTTCTTTTGAGTTCCAAGATACTTGTGCAGTTACATAGGTAAATGTGTGTCACGGTGGTTTGCTGCACCTACCAACCCATCACCTAGGTATAAAGTCCAGCATGCATTAGTTATTTATCCTGATACTCTTCCTTCCCCAACCCATCTCTGATAGGCCCCAGTGTGTGTGTTTCCCCTCTGTGTCCATGTGTTCTCATTGTTGAACTCTCACTTATAAGTGATACATATCCATACAGGGTTTGGTTTTCTGTTCCCGTGTTAGTTTGCTGAGGATAATGGCTTCCAGCTCCATCTATGTCCATACAAAGGGCATGTTCTCATTCCTTTTTATGGCCACATAGTATCCCATGGTGTATACGTACCACATTTTCTTTATCCAGTCTATCATTGATGGGCATTTGGGTTGATTCCATGTGTTTGCTATTGTGAATAGTGCTGCAATGAACATACATGTGCATATATCTTTATAACAGAATGACTTACATTCCTTTGGGACTATACCCAGTAAAGGGATTGCTGGGTCAAATGGTATTTCTGGGTTTTTGAAGGATTGCCACACTGTCTTCCACAATGGTTGAACTAATTTATGTTCCCACCAACATTGTAAAAGTGTTCCTATTTCTCCACAGCCTCATCAGCATCTGTTGTTTCTTGACATTTTAATAATCTCCATTCTGACTGGCATGAGATGGAGTCCATTGTGGTTTTGCTTTGTGTTTCTCTAATGATTAGTGATGTTGAACTTTTTTTTCATATGTTTGTTGGTCGCATAAATGTCCTCTTTTGAGAAGTGTCTGTTCATGTCCTTTGCCCACTTTATAATGGGGTTGATTGTTTTTTTCTTGTAAATTTGTTTAAGTTCTTTGTAGATTCTAGATATTAGACCTTTTTCAGATGAATAGATTGCAAAATTTTTCTCCCATTCTTTAGGTCATTTGTTTACTCTGATGACAGTTTCTTTTGCTGTGCAAAAGCTCTTTAGTTTAATTAGATCCTATTTGTCAATTTTTGCTTTTGTTGCAATTACTTTCAATGTTTTCATCATGAAATCTTTTCCCATGCCTATATCCTGAATGATATTGCCTAGATTTTCTTCTAGGGTGTTTATAGTTTTAGGTTTTACATTTAAGTCTTTAATCTATCTTGGGTTAATTTTTGTGTAAGGTGTAAGGAAGGGGTCCAGTTTCAATCTTCTGCATATGGCTAGCCAGGTCTCCCAGCACCATTTATTAAACAGGAAATCCTTTCCCCCTTGCTTGTTTTTGTCAGGTTTGTCAAAGATCAGATGATTGCAGATGTACAGTCTTATTTCTAAGTTCTCTGTTCTGTTCCATTGGTCTATGTGTCTGCTTTTTGTACCAGTACCATGCTGTTTTAGTTACTCTAGCCTTGTAGTATAGTTTGAAGTCAGGTAGTGTGATGCCTCCAGCTTTGGTCTTTTTGCTTATTATCATCTTAGCTATATGGGCTCTTTTTATATTCCATATAAATTTTAAAGTAGTTTTTTCTAATTCTGTGAAAAATGTCAATGGTAGTTTAATGAGAATAGCATTGAATCTATAAATTACTTTGGGCAGTATGGCCATTGCCATTTTCACAATATTGATTCTTCCTTATCCATGAGCATGGAATGTTTTTCCATTTGTTTGTGTCCTCTCTGATTTCCTTGAGCAGTGGTTTGTAGTTCTCCTTGAAAAAGTTCGTCACTTCCCTCGTTAGCTGTATTCCTAGATATTTTATTCTCTTTGTAGCAGTTGTGAATGGGAGTTCATTCATGATTTAGCTCTCTGCTTGTCTATTGTTGGTGTATAGGAAGCTTGTGAGTTTTGCACATTGATTCTGCATCCTGAGACTTTGCCGAAGTTGCTTATCAGCTTAAGAAGCTTTTGGGCTGAGATGATGGGGTTTTCTAGATATAGGATCATGTAGAAATGACATTTATTATGATGTGGTGTGTTCTTACATATTGTGTGCATGCATGCGTGTGTGTGTGTGTGTGCACGCTTTGTAGATACACGTAAAGATATATCACTTTTTTTTTTTTTTTTTTTTTTTGAGACGGACTCTCGCTCTGTCGCCCAGGTTGGAGTGCAGTGGCATGATCTCAGCTCACTGCAACCTCTGCCTTCCAGGTTCGAGTGATCCTTGTTCCTCAGTCTCCTGAGTAGCTGGGATTACAGGTGTGCACCATCACACCTGGCTAATTGTTGTATTTTTAGCAGAGATGGGGTTTCACAATGTTGGCCAGGCTGGTCTTGAACTCCTGACCGTGGGTGATCCACCTGCCTTGGCCTCCCCAAAGTGCTGGGATTACAGGCATGAGCCACCATGCCCAGATGATATATCAACTTTTTAAAAAGCACAACAGTGGAGTTATGTTATCTAAAAATATTTCTATATTTACTTTTCAAACCCCACAATATATTATGAATAACTTTCCACTTCACTTCATAGCTATAGCTCAATCTCAAACTTTTAATTGATGCATAATAGTCCACAAACCATGGAATCAAAATACAAATTTACACCTAAAAGCACAAATAAAACTTTTTTTTTTCTTAAAGCAGGTATAATTTTGGAGTGGTTGTGGTGACACAACAGGGAAACAATTATTCTTAGGGTTAGTTCTACCCAATTTGAGTTCACCTTAAAGAGGCATAAAGTCACACAATTTATTTCAACACTTCACCTGCTGATGATATTTGGTTTGTCTACAATTTTCCGTTACTACGTATAAACCTGTAATAACTATTGCTGACCATGCAGCATAAAATGTAGATTTATTAATGGAGGCCCGCCTGCTTCAGACTCCAGTTATTTGTGACTCTTCCCCATTCAGTCATGGGCAAGCCCTGTTTCTAGAAGGGATGCATACAGGAAATGCAGGGAACAAAGAAATCAAGGTTTTGACCACTTAAATATCTAAATAGGGTCTTAAAACTCAGTGTTGAGAAAATAGTATTGAAAATCAAGGCTTTTAATTTGCTAGAGCATGGCTTTTTTGTGTGCATAATAAAAAGAGTGTTTTTAGTTTCAAAAGTTTTAGCACCAAAGGAATCAAGGCCTAAAGCTTAAGCCAGGGGTGTCCAATATTTTGGCTTCCCTGGGCCACATTGAAAGAAAAAGAATTGTACTGGGCCACCTATAAAATACACTAATACTTACAATAGCTGATAAGCTGAAAAAAAATTAAAATATTAAAAACAAGGAGACACATTTCATGTATTATTTCTGCCAAAGAGTCCTGTTGCCTATAATGGCAACTCTCATAAGCTTTATCAAATTGCTTGGGGTTAGCACTGCCCAACTCAACACTTACCCTACTTATCCTTTCCTTTTAGAATGTAAGCAAATAGGTTTTAATTTTAATTCAATATTTCACAAAATAAAAATATCATGATTCCGTTTATGTAGAATGAATGGCCTATCTTTAATTGGCATTACTTTGCTGGATTTTTTTTTTTTTTAATTCTTCTTTATTTGAGTTACTGAGGGAAGTCCTTAAAGCTGCACGAGATGAATCTGGCTTTTTCCAAAAACTCAGAGTT
Source organism: Macaca mulatta (assembly GCF_049350105.2). Taxonomy (NCBI): domain Eukaryota; kingdom Metazoa; phylum Chordata; class Mammalia; order Primates; family Cercopithecidae; genus Macaca; species Macaca mulatta. The sequence goes on along the minus strand of NC_133406.1, from coordinate 71,748,221 downwards.
CCAAAAAAGATATGTTCAAGTAAGATAGGGCCTCTGAGTTAGGCAACCTTTCAAACTAAAATGGCTGAAGGAGCAAAGGCTTTTTGGCCCTAGTAAAATAAAAAATTAGAAGACAGTAGCACATAGTGATTGCCCAGTAGCAGATACCTGACAGCCTAGAAAAGAAATATTTGCTTTCACCATTATTAGATGTTAGAAAAGGCAAATCAATCTATCAAGAAACTTTCTCCTGCATTTCACTTAGAAGCAAGTTCAGATCTTTCTTCAAATCAGCTTGGTACAAGTAATGAGCCCTATTTGTAGTATAATATTATTTTTACTATATATGCTGCTGGACTGGATTTGATTATGTTTTGTATTTACATTAATACATGTGGACTTTATAAAGAAATTGAGTTATATATAAACAGTGCACATATGTGTATAAATTCTGTATGTATGTGTAACATGTGTACTATTTATACAATGTAACTTATTTTTGAATAGTTGATAGAATTCACCCATAAAACTCTGAAGGCCAGGTGCCTTTGGGGAGAAGAGAGGAGTTTTAATTTGATGTTTGTTTTGTTTTCAGAGTAACTTTAAAATTTTCTTCTACGGCCTTGATTCTCTTAAAGGTTTTTGCTTCTGGAGTAAATATTGATACCTGTATTTTGCTTAAAAATGTATCCACTTTACTGAGATTTTTCACATATGTAACCACACTGTTGATTCTACAAACTCCTAGATGTTAAGTGAAGAAAAGACATCAGTAGTGCTCCATTGGTAAACTATATGTTGTTCATGAAATTTTCTAGCAGGAGATAACTACACTCAGATGCCCATGCTCATATTATGCTTGGACACATGCACATCTACCTTCTTTTGTGCCAGACTTCAAGACTTGCTCAGTCTTACTGTCAGTTGCTGAGCCGTGAAGGGGAATTCAGGGAACACATTTATTTATTTTTTTTCTGGTTACTGAAGATTTTTCCGTTGTGAATAATCGGAAGTATGACCATTGATTTGGGGAATTATTTCCCAACAGGTCAAGGGTAACAACAATGACAAGAAATCCATAACTTCAATTTTCGTGGTCTAGAGCTACTTATACCAAGGAATTTCCAATACCAGCAAAGCACAGAGTACTATTTGCACAAGCACTGGGGAAAACCCAGTGCTTTCTACACTGGCAGATTTATTTGCAGAGACACAGGCATTTTTTCCAGGGTGACTGCCAAACTATCTCCTGAGCCTGTCTAGCTAGCACCTGGGAGACTCAGCAGGGGGCTTTGCAAATAATACCCTCCCCTTTGCCAGGATTGAGGCAGCCTAAGTGATTCTGTTTCAGTGTGCTATGGCACCTTAATCTTTCTAAGCTGTCCCACTCTTATCCTGGAGCCTAGGCAAGCATGGCTGGCGGAAGGTGTGGCCACAGCAGCTATAGGCCTGAGGCTGAAGGCAGGGGCCTGGGGAAATGGCAAGAGTAGGACAGAAGTTTTTAGTTCCTGCTGCACTTCTGTGTTCTTCAAAATTTGAATGTCCTGGGAAGTTGGAACGGGTGTGGGTGTTTAAGCTCTTAGATCACAACTTAAAACAACATGGCAAGGTAACTAAAACCACTGACTGGAAGAGAAGAAAGAGAATAGAGATTCAGTACAAACCAGGTGCCAGGCTCTATGCTGTTACCATGGTGCAAAACTAGTCTCTTTTTTAAAGGTTTGATAGAACTCACATGTGTTATTATCTGTTTTAATTTTCCTGTTCATCCTTAAAGATCTCTTACCCTACCCAATGAGAGTATTAAGTTGTGTTGTTGAGCAGAGAACTCCTTTCTTTAAATGAAGGTTTGGTAGAATTACTTGTTACTTAGTACTCACATTCTTACATAGAAATCTGTTTTATTATACTCAAAGAGATCACTGTTTTAAGCAGAGAACTCTTTTTATTAAATGAATATTTTATTATACCTCAATATAAAGATGAAGCTCCTTTTGTTGAGGTCCTAATCTTGTGGCCTCTGAGATAATAACCACATTTCTCTAGAGATCTAGGGAATAAAAGCCACGGGGTTAGGTTATCTCTGAAATATCTTCAGTGATAATAATTTTTCTTTGAAACCAGAAAAACGAACCAGGCTTTAGTGGAGAAGTGTACCTCCTCCTCTGTGTTCTTATGAATGATTTTTGGGGGGATGTAGAAGTTCTCTATGATCATGGGCAGGAAGTCAGTCCTGGAGACAGAGGGGAAGGAGGCCTGGGAGACAGAAATGCCTTGACAGACCATACCACCTTTTGGCAAGATGCAGCCAGGAGCAATACCATTCAAAAAGCCTGGCCTGATGTTTGGTAGGGAAGGCCTCCAGTCCATAATGACTCGCATTCAGGTGACCTCAGACCTAATGCAGAAGCAGTAAAAATGTATTCTTGTACACTGCTTATCTTTTTATGAATGTACCAGTGGTAAGAGAAACATATCAAGTCAGTGATATCTTAATGTTAACTTTGGTAGACGGCTTGTTGCTGTGAACAGAGGGAGGGCTGGGGCAACCCAAGAGCACCAGATGCTTGGCAAGAAGCAGGGACAGTTACCCAAGAGAGAACCAATCATGAACAGAGAGAGAAGGATCTAGAGTCACATTTGGCTATCTTCAGAATTTTGCCCTTGTCACTTAAATTGCCTTCTCATGAGAAACAAAAACATCCTAACACACCATTTTCCTGGCAGATAGGAATCCTTTGGTGAAAGTCAACATAGTGAACACACTGAGTCTAGCAATCCTTTAGCTCTCATAATTATTTCAATTCTCCTGAGACACTGAAGCATTAAGTGACTTGCTTAGCTTTCTCTGGGTAGGCTGTGTAAAAAGTTTTAGAATTGAATGGATTGGAGACAGGTCTCATAACACCCAAAGCAATGCTCTCTTGATGACTTCTTTAGTTTCAAAAGCTACTTTTTAGCTTTTTATCCCAATGTAAAGCCTCCTTCTACCAAAGGGTTATATCTTTGGTGAGGGAGTAGAGCACCATTTATTTCTTCAGTAATCTTTCATAAATTTGTTTAGTTATTGTATCTGTTATTTTCTAAAACATATCTGCCATTTTCCTTTGTACATCCTTCTCTTGTATTTTATGCCTTTTAAAATTCAGGAATGTTCATAGACCCCAGAATTTGGCAGTACATGACAAACATTTGATGTATTTCTATGACTTTTATTCAGGGGCATCTGTATGTCACCTCCGCATGTATTAACAAATTAATTGTAAATATGTGCTGATTTTTAGCCTTGCTTTTAAGGAAAAACTTGTTAATTTTAAAAAATTACTTTAATGGAGAGAAAAATGAATAAAACCAATCTTTTCTTTATTACGAGTTTGAGAAGCTTATACCAGGGCACTGGTCACACTGACATGCTTGTGGAACAGGGTTTGTGATGACGGCTCAGATCAGTGTTGAAGGTGGTGCATTTTATTCCAGACTAATGACACCAGATAATTTAGAGTCACAAAAGTAAGGGCTTTAAGGTATATTTTTAATAAACCTCCTACCAGAAAACATTTCTACCTGCTGTAACCTCTTAGTGATTTGGTGCCTATGGAAATTATCCAATCTGGTATAAAGCAGGTAACTGTCAAGTACAAGAAGATGGAGGAGTCACTACATTCCTACAAATGCCTTTTCCCTTCCAAGAGATAGTGGAAGGAGGGAATTTTTTTTCCAATCAGGGAATGAATATTTTGGCATGAAGGACTTAGGTATGCTCTTTTGCACAAGTTAGTTAGGAAGACTAGAATTTAAATATGTGCCGTTGATAGGAAAAAGAGCTGAAAGTGGAAAAATGCTATTATCCTCTAATAAAGTTTTAATATTGCATTGACTTCAGGCACCCTTGTGTCAATAGGGTCAAAATATAAAGTTTTCATCATTAAGGGGAAAGCAAAAGAAGAAATCTGAGAGATGATGAAGACTCAGTCTGCAACAGCATGTACAGACACAAGCAAGGCACAGCTGCAGTGAGTGGTGGATGATAGAGTCAATCTCAATAGCAGGTGATTTCTGCTAGTTCCTCTTGTTCTTAATTTAAGAATAAAGGAGACATGATTTTAAAACAAAGTGAAATAGATAAAAGAAATGTTCAATAGCCATACAACCAATGCTCTTAGTACGGAACATGCTGCCAGTCATGTCAAGAGAAACATTTTAGAAAGGTTTTGAAAATTTGCATTAGTACTTAGTTCTGAGTTCATCCACAGTAAGAACAGCGCAAGCCCTGAATCCCCATATTTTAAGTAATGTATTTGCCATTCTGTGACTTTTGGGAACATCTTTTGTTGTTCTTAGAATCATTCAACATTAACAATTGTTGAATTAAGAGTAAAATATTACTTTGAGCTGAAGCTTTTTTTTTTTTTTTTTTTAAGTTTGAGGGCTAAATAAAGTTAAGCCTGAAAGAAGATGTTTCCGAGAGAGAAAGTCAAGCAATTATTCCAAGCATCTAAAGTAAAAAATGTTGTTTCTAGGAGTTGCACTTTAGGCTAACAGAATTAAGAATTGTAGAGAAAGAAAATCTCCATACGCCTACTGTTCTACAATTGGATACAGGTCCCAAAATTAAAAGTCACTCATTCTTTAAGAAAATCAAACGGCACTGAGCTTGTAATGTATATTTTATTTTGCACAAGCTTGCATATATACTGCACATACATTCAGTTTAAGAGGAGATGGAAGGCACACAAGGCAATTGGACTACTGTATCCTTTAAGTGGTACAAAGCAAAAGGTAAAAGTTTGGAGAGTATACAAAAGCTTAAAACACACAAAGTAAAACCCCTTTCCCACCCTCCCCACAACAACTTTTTTTTTTCCTGTTTTAAAATTTAGTAGCTGCCAAACTAATTTTTTAACTTTTCCTTTAAAATCAATTGTCTACTGCACCTTTTTATTTTCTTTTTAATATGGACAGGGAGTCTCATTGTGTTTATCATATCAATTAATATTACAGTACATCCTTGGTAATACAAAATTGTACACCTTCATCAAATAAATTAGGATAAATTAAACCAATAAATTATGCAAAGTCTTCAGAACAATAGACAACAACAAAAATTCACAATTGAAATTGCCTCTAGCTAAAAAAAAACAAACAAAAATCAAAAATTGACTTTATCAGTTCAGTTATTGTACTATATTCAAATCAAAGGGTCTTTATTACAAAAAAGAGCTTAATAATGCTATTTACAACATATTGCTAAATAATATAAAGGCAGTGTTTTGTCACGGTTTATACTATATACATATGAGAAATGGCTGGGACAATATTGAGGGAAGCCACGACCTTTGATTCTTCTAGGTAGCACTGAGACCAATCCCAAATACATTTTTTTCTTAGTTCTAAATTTGAAGTGGTAATATACAATTTTAAAATGTTTTCTCCCCCTTTTTAGGGGAATTGAATATTAAAAAAATACAGAATGAATACATTTTCATAAAAGAAGTTAAGCTTGTTTGCCTTTTCTGCTTATGTTTGTGCATTTTGAGGGGGTGTCAGATTTGAGAGAGGGCTCAGTGAAAAGACTCAAAGTCCAGACACTTCCACATTGTGTTATATTCTTAGAAGGATAATTATAAGAAGATGCAAAGGTTAAATACCAGTTTTGATCCCAGCTCTGAATATGAGCATTTTAGCTTTAGTTTTATAGATGGTTTACAACCAACAGATCTACAGAAAACAAAACTGCATTTCCTTCAACATAACATTTAAGTGCAATACGGTAACTGCTTACTCATATAAATCAGTTACATTTTTTAAGGGGAGCTTTTTGAAAACAATGCTTCTTGTAATTTGCAAACACAGAGTTTGTACCAGAAGGAAACATTTGTACTATTCACACCAATGAATACGCTATAATATACATGGCAAAGAGATTTTTGCACTGTCTTCACATATACACTGCTTCTTTCAGGGGAGTCTGTAAACTACTCTTTCTTTCATAAATTTATGATTGTTCCTGGAGGACATCCTATTTTTTAAAGCCCCCAAATCATTAGCTTTATGACAATGTGTGTGTGTGTGTGTGTGTGTGCACGCGCGCGTGCCTGCATGCCCATGTGCGCGCACGGGAAGGGGGGTGTTACTAAATGTCTTCATGTACATAGAAAAAGAAATTTCATAAATTTACAGAAACTGCATTACCCTTGCCCTTGACATCTGATAAAAGAGATTGTTAACTTTTAAAAGGAGAGAGCAGGATTTTCAAGAATGCTTTCAACTGTCTGTACAGTCACTGTAGTGTTCCTAGTAAATTCGACAGATGTCGTGAGAATGTAGTTATTTATTAAAATCTCATGTCTTACATAATGACAGCCATGAGGTTAAATATTTACATTGCTTTATAAAAGTTCCCCTCTTGCTTTAGTGTTTTTGTTTTGCTTTTTTTTGTTTTAATTTTTTTTAAATGATATTCACCCACATCCCTAGTACAGTAACAAAGATTCTGCAAACATAAAACACTTTAATTAAATAATACTCGGAGGCACAAAGCAAACTTCAGGAATATGTGGGTGAACATTTACTTAAATAATTACTACATTCTAACATCTTCCACGTGTTTTACCAGTTAATGTGAAACGTCCTCATTAAACAGCCAGAGATACAGTAAGAATTAAATGTTTTGTTGCAAATAGAACATTCTTTTCACAAAACATAACAAATGTCTAAAATAGTTCTTAAATCTAGATAGGAAAAGGTAAGCTTTCCACTTCACACGCATATATATATGTATATTTTTACATGTGTGTATATGTGTGTATGTGCTTTTATGTTCACACATCTGCACACACATATATAGCACATGGTATGAAATATTGCTTCTATACTACTTTTCATTAGGCTAAGAAAACACAAGATTTGCACCACAGTTACAAAAAATTGGCTTCTACAAGAATTTTCAAAACTCGAATGCTGCTCAAACAATTGAGGAAAAAATAATTTGCGGTATCAAACTGTTCTAAAAATTCTCTTCTTCAAAAACGTATTCTCCCGCTTTGTTTTAAAAAGACACAAAATATGCATAGCTATCAACGTTATGTCAAACAGCCAGAAAAAAAATCTAGTGTTTATTGCAGCTGTAGTAATTGGAAATAAAGTCAAAAAGATGAAATCGAAAGCCACAGAAGGCACAAGAACAATTGTACTTGTTGGGAAAAAACTGGTATTTTGAAGGATTTTTTAAAATCCCCCCCGCTGGTGCATTTTAGGTCTAGGCACAGACTATAACCTCAAGCGTATACGCAAAAATAATTTAGGGTTAGCAGAAAATAAGTGGTAGTGTGGTTTTTCAACATGGACTTTAGACTTTTTTTTTCTTTTCCTATGTAAACTGTCCCTCATCCTTTACCCTCCCACCATAGAAAGTTAACTTTCTCCCAAGTAGCCAATTTTCTCTTGGTGAGAGTTGAGCTAAGATTTCAAAGATGGTGATTAAAAAAAAAAAAAATCAAACTGTTAAATAGGAATTTGGAGAGACAGGCTTTTGTCATTTTCCAGTGCACTTGGGAGGCACACGATTTTTATTTTGAGAGGGAAAACCACCAGAAAGCATAGTGATAAATTTCTATTTTCAGAACAAAGAGGTGAGTTTATCCTCATGCTGCAATTTCTACTCTGAAATAATTTCTATGCCTCAGTGAACATTGAGAGGAGATTATCAGTAGATAAGGGCATCAACATTTGGTTGCGAACACACATTTTTGCTTAATTTGTCTATTTAAATTAGAAGGGAGGGGAAAATAATACTAAAAAAATCCAAATAAGTCTGGAATCAATATTGAACTCGCCCCAGATCAAAAAGATACCTAGCAATCTGTCTACATAGGTGAATACACTACAGCTTTGCCTTTTACCTTGCAAATGGCAACACAATGTTGATATGAATTACATGGAACAGCAAAAACCCAGTGGTGTACTGACATGAACAAGGAAGGCCACACTCTTTTAAACAAAGCCACTCAGAAAAGTGTGACTACAAGTTGGGATCGCTTCCCTACTTTGTGCTGATTGAATTTTTTCTTCCCACTTTATTCCAATGTCATGATTATCCAAACTTGTTTTTGTTTTAAAGCAAGTGAGAAAAATAACAAATTGGATCTAATGACTCTGTGCATTAGTAGAGTGTGAGCTGGGAGATGCGTGAGGCCGCGGGTGCAGAGTGAAGTGGCTGGTGCCCCAGCCCATGCGGCTGCACCCTCTGTCCACACTGCGAGGCCCCGTTAGTCCCCTGGATGGTGCAGGGCATCATAGGACTGCACCATTTAATTTAAAGTCAGCAGGTTTTAAGGCTTTGTGCTGACAATAATTGAGTTCATACATTCCTGTCCATCAGCAGATTTATAAATGACGTTAAATTACAGCGATCGGGTCAGCTAGTCAGTCACATGGGTCAAAACCTGTATTCTCCAAAGTCAAATGTAATTCTTATTAAAATTGAATTAAAAAATGGCATTTATGTTCTATATGTTCTAAATACCAGATTTGTTACTGTGTCATTTTAGGAGGTGTATATCAAATTACCTAAGGGGAAGGAGGGGTCTGGAAAACAGTTTTAAGGATGAACAATGAATTCTTACTGCATCTGCACACAAAAACCCACCTAAGAAAAGAAGTGTGAATGCCATACAATTTTTTTCAATGCAAGTGTGGAACACTGTACATCATTGAAAAACAGGGAAAAAAAAAAAGGAAACAGAGGAGAACCATTGAAGAAAGCATAAAATAGCAGCTAGCTTTCTTACGTGTGCTGGAATTGTGTCTTTTGGGTTAACCCCAAATTTTCCTATGCTATACACTCTTCTCACATTTTGGTCAATTCTAGCTTCTGAATTGGAAGAGGCATTGCTTTAAAATGTTATACCTAAAATAAAGAAACACTGAGTTAGACTGTCACCACTTTGAATACCCATCAGGAGAGTGTGGCATTGCATGTGAAAATGTATGTGTTCCTCTTAGGAGATGAAGATCAAGTCAGCTAACAGCTGTCAACAAACTTCTAGTGTAGGCAAGAATTTTATGGCCAAGTTGGGCTTTTCTTTATTCCTTACTGGAAGAAAGTATTCAGAAAATAGCATTTTAGGGGAAAAAAGTGTTAAGTAAACAGAATCCTTTTAAGCATATAAACAAAGTTGAGCAGTGTAAATTTGAAACTTAGTGCCTTTTAGTATCTGAAGCAAAATGATAACAAGTTATAGGATTTTTCTTTATGAAGAATGATGTAAGCTCACTTATGAAGAAGAACCTATTGTCGACTTTAGAGAGGTGACTAGAAGACCAGGTATGAATTTCCAGTCTCATCTTGAGAGAGCTGGTTTTGTGCAAAATTGCTTTGCCTCCAGAAGAAACTGGTACTATTTTCAGAGTTTGCCTCTTTTCTTAGAAAAGGCTTGCTAGTGAATATGTTTCTTTTTTAATTTGGCCTTTTGGGGTACTTTGGAAAAGTGAGCTGCTCATCTGTCACTGGCATTATTTTTAAACATGTAAGGAAAAGCTACTGATTGAGTTCAAACCAAACAAAATACTTAAATGTATGAAGTGGTTTCATTAAATTTTCAGACCTTCTTAGCAGTAAAAACAAGAGACACATCACTGTCTGTAGAGTTGTGCTGTGTCATGGGTTTTCCTCGGCCAACCGCCATTTGCAATAAGTCATCAATCAAGTGGATGCATCGTTAACAAATTCCCTTCATTGCTAATAGAGACTTTACACATGCCAACATTCTTCTTCCCTGAAAATTAACCCTATTTTAAGTGTCCAAATGTTAAGGGCCTTGGGCAAAAGTAAACTAAAGGCAGAAAGAAAACAACCATCCCCTTGCAATGGAAAACAAAAGAAAATGAGAGAAAGGTGATGAGGAGGAATTACCAGCTGATTTCATAACAGATCCATGCCTCCCATACACATATATATGAAATCAAAATCTAGACACATATAACTTGGACATCCAAAGGGGACTGCTACTCTTCATACATTCAAATAGAGTTGTCGAAATTTCTACTCATGAAGCAGCTCTTGTAGGCAGTTCGGGGATTTGAAAATCTCAGGGACTTCACTATCCAGCTTGCAGATGACCTTGTATATGGCCTTCTTCCAGGAAGGATCAACATCTTTGCCTGCGATAATGGCATTGAAAAACTCCCGTAATGTGATCTGAGCAACTTCCAGGAATCTCTCTGGAACCTGCTGATACAAGGAGACAATGGCATTAATAAAGTTTTCAGTTTCAAGTCTACAGTTATTCCAAGGAAACTGAGCTAAGTTCATTCTTGCAGAAAGGGGCTTACATTGCACCTGCATTTTCTAAAAATGGCTGGCTTCTATTCTTTTATGTAAAGTCATTATATATAGTAGCATTGTGATGTGGGGTTGACAGCTTTGTTTTAAGAAGAGTGTGTGAAAGATCCATGCAGACCTATTGAAAAACTAGGATTTCATTGTGGATAATTAGGATAGGAATATGGGATGTGACTTTTGGGATTCCTCACTTCATTAAATAGATGCTATCCAGAAGAAAGTCTCCAATTAATTTTTCAGAATTTGAATCCTATTTCCTTTTGATTGCCATTATGAAAACAAAATATGTTCTCAAAATAGAATAACAAATAGTTAGGCTTCTTTATAAATTAAACCCATGCTTTAAATGAAGAAAATCTTCTAAAATCTCAGTTATCTGTTTGTCTCAGAGGATTGTTGACTCAGATGCTAAGTTGTATATTAATCTGCAATATAAAGTACTCTCTACATAAAGGAGTAAAATAATGACATTAACATGAAGTCACAAAACTGATCCTAAAATATTGCATCAGAAAATACTTAACCTTGAAATTAGAATTGCTCCATAAGAGAGTGATTTATTCAGCTGATAGTAATAATACAAACTAACATTTTTTTGAGTATTTACTACTTGCCAGACTCTGTTTTATGTACTGAATGTGAATTATGTCATTCGGTTCTCCCAATCTCTCTAAAAGGTGTTATTATCCCAAGTACACAATAGAAAACTGAGGCTCAGAGAGGGTAAGGAAATTGCTCAAGGTCCTTATCATTCAAAATAAACATTCACCAACTATTCATTTTGGAACCCCAATTTCTTAAGGCTTTTCATCCACAGCAATTAATATGTATGTGTGCTGTGTGTGTGTATGTGTGTGTATTCTCTTAATTACTTATTTAATAATCTGATATCTTGATTAAGGAAAGCAGTAACTACTGATGTACTTATTTAGTGTTCTTTGTAAGTTACTCAGAGTAAAGTATGGTCTATCTATCCCCACACCAACACAATAGAATCACAGAATAATCCATGAACTCATAATTTTCCAAGTACGCATTGACACTTAGTAGATTTATTTTAGTGGGGTACTTATACACCAGTAAAGTTTCATTTTTACATTAAGTGCAGACATATGAGGACATAAAGGTACCACAGGTATACATATAGCAATATTTATCTACACATATACAAGAGATGAAAGACTTTTCATCTAAGTTCAGACATGCCACTTACCAAAGTAAAAAGGAGGTATTGTAATATTGAACATGTTTCATCTCTTTCTTCCAACCTTGGGTGCAATGTACTTTTTAATAATAGTAGTAACTGGTAAAGAAAACCAGAATCATCACCCGACATCCCTGTTTTTCATGTTTAAAATTGGACAAAGAAGTTCATTGTTCCCAATGGCAAGTTAATTGTTGTTTATAAAGAAATGTAATAACTCTGCAGAAAAAATGAAAGGGACTCCATTTGGGGCCAACCATTCTTAAGCTTACATTTTTAGCAGACCCTCCTAAAGACTTTCACACTGGCCCATTTCTTAGGACATAGTTCCCAGTGTTGCCTGGAAAATCCTTCAAAGTACCGCCTTGTCCACCATTAATGTGCAAACCCATACACCCCAAGGGCCATTCTCTGCTGAGAATTCATATGGATTTTCCACAGGCCTTTGGGTTATTTCCTCCCAAATTTCTTGCATACATGAGTATTTGTTAGAGGAGAGCTTAGCCCTCCCACTCACGTTATACAAATAAAAATTCATGAAGCAATCTTTTTTAGTACAGTCACCTCCACCCCCAAAGATAATCCTCCACATTTTATCAAATGAGCATTATTGAGGGAGGGAATGTGGCTGGAGAACAGTGAAGCCCACTCTCACTCCTTGGATTGGGACTGTTAGCCAAATGCTACAGAAACATAATCAGAGGCATTTATTTATTTATTTAGTTATTCATTTATTTATTTATTTGAGATGGCGTTTCCTCTGTCACCCAGGCTGGAGTGCAGTGGCATGATCTCGGCTCACCACAACTTCCGCCTCCTGGGTTCACGAGACTCTCCTACCTCAGCCTCCTGAGTAGCTGAGATTACAGGCACAGGCCACCACGGCTGGCTAACTTCTGTATTTTCAGTAGAGACGGGATTTCAACATGTTGGCCAGGCTGGTCTCAAACTCCCAACCTCAGATGATCTGCCCATCTTGGCCTCCCAAAGTGCTGGGATTACAGGCATGAGCCACCGTGCCTGGCCAATCATAGGCATTTATTAAAATAAACGTTTCAAGAAAGGTGATTTCATGGGCCATCGGCAATACAGCCTCAATGAAAAATCTACGTTCCTTGAACACTCAGGGATGCAGCATGACATGGCAGAGAGCTTTGAGAGGTGAAGGTGTGGGCAGCTGCCCCAGAGAAGCCAGAGAAGGCCGGAAGCCCTGCCCACACCAAGAACTGTACAGGAGGTCTGGGGAGCCAGGGACAGGGGAAGGGCAGGCATTGTTCAAGACTGTCAGAGGAGAGAGAAGAGGTACATCTAGAACATCAGCACCAGGGGAGGAGGGAAGTGAAGTTGTAGGATTTGCATGAGAACAAGGCAACTTCTTTGGGGGTTGTATGCAGTCTCCCCTTCATCATTTTTATAGTTTGCCATGCTTGTTAATGGGTTTTAGTGGGTTTTAACCTGTTTTAAATATTCCTTTCTTGTGGTGGTAATCATAGGCTTTCCTTTATCATCTTTTGCATTTGTGTCTTGATGCTGTTTAACTTTTTACCTACTCTTATATGTACACCTTATCATAAGGTGTCTTTAGATAAGGAGCCTCAGCAGAGTATCTTTTGCAAAGTCATTTGATAAATAGCTCATAGTGAGATCTTGCCTTCTGCTTTACTCCATTTTGCTCTAGAGTAGCAGTTACTTAATACTTTAAAAATACTTAAGACTTAAAAAAGGGAAGCTTCAGCCTGAGCAACATGATGAAACTCCATCTCTACCAAAAATACAAAAAATTAGCTGGGTGTGGTGGCACGCGCCTGTGGTCCCAGCTACTGGGAGGTAGAGGTGAGAGGATGGCTTGAGCCCAGGAGGCAGAGGTTGCAGTGAGCTGAGGTCGCACTATTGCACTACAGCCTGGTGACGAGATCCCCATCTCAAAAATAAAAAAAAAAAAAGGAAGTTTAAAATAATGGTAAAGTAAGGTAGAATTCAAAGAGTTGGAATAGATCTCAGAAATCAACACTTTATAGATGAAGAAAGCATGAGATTCTATGAGATGAAGAAATGATGAGATGAAGAGATTACTGTGAGGTAAGGTGTCTTTCCATTAAACGATGCTGGCTCCCTTTTAATGCTTTTTCAGCAATTTCTACTATTTATATGAGGCAACAAAACCTTGAAAAGCTGTGCCTCTGTAATCTTGAAAAATCACAGAGAAGCTAGTAACTTCAAAATAAATGGGAATGCTATAAAAGATGCCCTGGAGGAGACTTTGGTTATTGGGAAGAAATGAATTCTTTGTGAACAAACAAAATGATTAGTTAATGCAGTGCTTACTTTGAGGCAATACTCATGCAATGGACTGGGCTGGATAAAAGAAAGTTGTCATGAGATACTGAACGACTGGAGCAACTCATGTCTTTGGTGGCTCCCAGAGGCACACTTTTGGGTAGCAACTGATCTTCTGAGAGGGTGCCAGTGAATTTCATCCACACATAGAAACATTTCCCATGGAAAAAGAGACCTTTACGTCTGCTTGAAAACTCCCAGCTCCATTTAACAGAATAATGGGGGTACTTTCTAATGTTTTGTGGGAGCATCTCAGAAATCAGTCTTATCAGAATGATGTTGCCCATATTTTTCTGCACCTCTTCACACCTAATGGCTTTCCAATCACCAATAAACATCTGCAGAAAATCCCTTAGTGACAAGTAATCCCTTATCTAGGTTTCTTTTAATAGAACCCAACAATCTGCAGAATGAACCCTAGAGTATCTCCTCAGCATCAGGTGGTAACAGTCAATCAAGTCACTGGAATGCAAGACAATGCAGGCGGCTGGGGGGGGCTGCTGGCGGAGGAGGGGAGAAGGCCCTGCCTTTGGACATGCCACAGGGAAAAAACAAAAGGCTTCCAAAGTCTTTGGCTGGAACTCTGAGGCTATTGTGGGAGCTGCTTTGCCCAGCGTTCCTCAGGAGAGGAGAGTGGAAACTTTGTTTTGATAAAAAGGCATCCCAACCTAGGAACCTCACCCCGGATGGTCTTGCCTTGATATTTGGAGAACAATATAAAGTAATGAGGTACTTAAAGATATGCATAAATTTGAAGGGGGCTGGCTATCAGCTTCTACCAATTTCATCACGGTATGTACTTGAGTCTCCTCAGAGCAAACAAGAGCCTTGTGGACTTCCATGAAATGCGGAAAATGAGAGGAGGTTTTCAAGTCTGCCCAGTCCACAGCTGGGTTGCTTGTGTGTGCGCACACGTGCGCGCACGCGCACACACACACACACACACACACGGTGTGTTGGGTGGGTGGTTATTTTGCTGTTCTTTTATTTTTCCATCGGAATGAGTGGCAAAGACACATTTTTCTCCCGTCTTCCTCCTCTTCCCAGTTGCCTTACCTTCAAGGATGATTTGTTTTATTAAACTGACTGTCCCTAGCCTCTGCAGTACATAATAAAAGCCTGACATAGCAGGCTGCCTGCCTTCTGTGTCCTGCAGATACTCATCATAAGTGTCAGGACATACCAAGGTTAGCGGTCACTGGAAGTGTGCTCGCTGGCCCAAACCTTGCCAAACGCTCTTGGCAGCTGAATGAATGTCACAGAGAATAGAAGGGGAATTACAAAGGTTAAAAAGAAGACAGCCTCTCCTATTTTCTGGAGACAGAGAAGCTGATTTTTCACACCTCTGAACCGTCCGTAAGCTCATTCATCAGCCTCTTGTGGGGGACCTAAACCTTGCCCCTTGCTCAGTTCTCCACGGACACTCCTCCATCCTCAGTCCCCTTTAAAAATTGGCCCTCTGGCCTCATTTCATCACAGAAATGATCTTCACTGAAATGGACAGAAAACAAACCAGGCATTGACCTCTTTCCCTAGCCACCCACCCCCCAACCCATAACCAAAGGCTCCAATGGCCTATCAAGCCTATCAATAGATTACAAACTTATCAAGGGAAATCATCTTTATAGTTGATCTTTTAAGCTAATTTTTTTTTTTCAAACTTGCTTCGATGGAGAAATGGAAAAGGACGCATGTGTACTGGCAGGCATGGCTAACAAATGGGAAAGTACAATCCTGCCTAGTATTTTGGTGAATTAGTTTGTGTGTGGGTTTTCCTTCTTCTTTCTCCTCCATTTTTTTTAAATACTATAAAAGGGCAATAAAATGCTGACTGTAAGAAGACAATGTCAAGGAGAAAAGGGTACTGGTATTTTGGATACTCTTCACTGCTCGCCTTGGAGAGAGAGTTATTCTTGTCACAAACCCTTTTGTCTGCATCTGCTGACTGCTTGCCTGTAGCCAGCAGCATACTTTAACTGTTTTGTCACCTCCTAACATCACATGCATCAGCTGTTGGGCTTTTGTTACGGGTATTGTAGAACTAATCCGCTGTGGCTGTTCTACTGTGCAGTAAATAAAACAGAAACGGGCTTCTCAGACTATTCTGCATGAATATTTCAGATGGCTTTTACAACTCCGATTCACAAAATCAAATAAATAAATAACTCCCCCAGCCGTCCCCCAGCCCCTCCCCACACCCAGAAACAAAACCCCTCAATCTAGCCCCAGATGCCTCCAAGTCAACTGCATTGAAGGCGCTGACTTGTGCCTTCAAACAATTGTTTCAGGGAACTTGAAAGAACAGGGCTCTCGAAATTTTCACACCGTGGAATTCATATACAGTATTAGAGTTAAATATATCTAATGCTGACAACTAGGTAAGCAGCTCTGAAAAATTGGAGAAAGTTACTTTTTGTCCCTGTGGGCCTTTAAAAATATATAGGTAATGCCATGAAAAATACATAGTTAAGAGTTGCCTTGTCAAACTGCTTTTATTGTTTCCATCTGTATTTTTTTTCCTTCCACTCATCTGAAAGGGGTCAAAGGAAGATGTTTGTGCATTAGTTTATCCTAAGAGTCTTTCCAACCCTATGTAAGAGCAAAAAAGAAGAATCAAACTTTGCTGGGTTTGAAAAACTGAATCTGCATCATGAGCTCTTTGACAGTATAATGATGTACCAATCACACATAGGGAGGTATTTTTCTAGATGACTTTGAAGTGTCTTTGGAGAAGTTAAAAAGAGAATGGGCATCTGCACACGTGTGTGCACACACACATGTACACGAAAATCTTAGAGAAGGAGACAAACAGTTGAAGTACTTTCCCGAGCATTCATTCACCCTAGTGTGCACATGATTCCTCTAAACAAACTCTCCCATCCCTGCTGTTTGTTAAGTAAATATTGATCAAGGAGAGACCCATCTCCTGACAGCAGTGGCACAAGCTGGGGACTTACACTGCAGACAGAGTAGACTTAAATGGATAAACTCAGATGCTTTAGTAACTCCTCATAGAGATTATCAGATGAAAAGGCAAGAACAGATATGTTATTGCTGCTCCTCTTCACTGTCTCGCTCACACTAAACTCTCCTGCCAGAGGCAGAAAAGAGGAATCATGGAGCTATAAAATATGGTCACAAGATGCGGTTACTGAGGGTGTCCCTTTGCAGTCATGCGTGCATTTGTCCTGTGTGTACAGCCGGGGACTAACAGGCCCTTCAGAAGAAAACGAATGGTGCAGGATGCTATACATGGTGAATCCTGAGATTCTATTCCAGTGCCCTCTCATTCCAAGGGAGGATCAAATGGAAAAGCAAACATGAATGCACTTTGGGAAGCATAAAATATCATCCAAATATAAGGTGGTTTACAAGTTTGAGCCTTTAACGAGGAGCCCTAATTCCTGGGATGCATTCACTGTGATTAATAAATGTTTGCAAAGCATCGTTTTGAGAGGTGCTCTGAGGAGGTTCGCTTGGGTGAGTTTGTTGGCTGAGTCAACCAGTTTGAGAAAAGTTGCTTTGTGTTCCCTAAGTTTTATTTCGGCCATTTCATAATTATGAGTCAAAATCCTGCTTTCTGCACTGTTCGTAGCTGAATGGATACGTGTACTTCTCTGGGAAGGTCAGTTTTAAAATCATCTTTAGAGATTAGGTTTTGTGTATTGAACACTGAGCACCGTGGTCAAAGGGCAAGATGTTATATTTAGAGTTCCCAAACAGCTAAATGGTGTTTGAATTTTATTAGGATGCTTGTGTTTGGAAAAACTAGCAGGATCCAGGAGCACTGGCTGTGAAGTTGCTTTCGGGTACCTGCCGAGTTACCCCAAATGAGGCAGATGAAGGTTCTCCAGCAACATCTGGGCTTAGGACTAAAGTCTCTCTCCCTGTGGTGCTCCAGGTGGTATTCAGCTTTCAGGAACACAGAGGATTAGATTCGTCTAATACCCATGCAATTTGGGCCCACTTTCTAGTTACATGTTTTGCTGTTTAAATATGTGAAAAGTAAATGCTTGTAGGAAGTGGCTATAGTTCAAGGCTGTCTTAAAAAAAAAAAACAAACCTAAAAACTATGTTTCCTTGGTCTAAACAAAAGAACACATGGTAATAACAGTCTGTATCTTTTTTTTTTTTATAAAGCTTCGAAAGAACAATGTTCTGTTGAGCAAAATTCAGTAGCATTCTGTAAACATTAATTTAAGGAAATCAATAGACTCAGTGAGCTAAAGCCATATTGCAAGATAAACTGGCCAGAGTGCCACTTTGTCAAATAGATTTTCGTTTTCTCGGCTAGATAAAGACAGTTTCAAAACGGGGTAGACGTGTTGCAACCAGGGTTTGAAAAGTATGTGGCCTTCAAACAGTCTGCTTGTTCCTACTACAAAGCTGGATAAACATACTTTAAAAATGATAAGCCTGGTTTAGAATTGATTTGGCTTTCAAATTTTACATATAGTAGATTTCTTGGTCATCTCACAGGAAAAGAATAAAACAAAATATCATGCATTCAGAATAGAAAATTTACTTAGGTGAAAGGGGTTAAATTGTCTTGAGAGACAGAGCTTTGGGAGCAGTTTCGGTTGATGCTTGACTTTAAAAAAATGGGAAGAAAGAAATCTTTATTCATGCTGACCTGATGGGCAATCGGCCTTCTTGCCAAAATCCCGAAGCCAAACTCTCTAGTGAGTTTGGGATCAGAGGTTTCAGCTGGTAGAAGCTGCTCTCGTTCTGTGCTCACCAGGCAATGTCATGTTAATGTGCGAGGGGGTGTGGGGGTTGGGGGAAGCAAACCCAGGAAAAGGCTAGGGAAGGAGCTGAAGTGATGAGCCACCCAATAGCTCCAAGGTTTTGGTCAGCCAGACTGAAAGAGTTGCAGGGATAATCCGAAAAGGTGGCAACGGGAAAGCAGGTCTCTCCTCCTGTCACCTACATGGAGCTCGTGGCAGTACACTTCCAAGTCAGACCACTTGACATCCTCCAATGCCACACCAGCCCTTATAAATGCTCATAGCAAACAGATATGACATGGTGAAAATGGCCCCCCGGAGGAAATGTAATAAAAAGAATGAAGAGTCACATGGAAATTGCCAAGGAGGGAGGTTAAGGATCTACCTTGAATGGACAGGGGACCTCCATGGAAAAGCATCACAGGAACTGACTTTTGGTCTGCAGTGTGGGGATCTGGGGGGCTGCTATTGGCCAGACCCCTCACACAGACTTCTCTGACCACAGCATGAATGAAGGGCAGAGATACACCCTAAGTATCTTCTTTGTTTTTCTACCTGAATTTGAGTCTTTGTCTTTTAAGAGTGAGTGTTTAGAAAATACAAAATTCACAATAAAATTTCTACAACATTATGATGTTGATAACATAGGTGTTGTTAAAATATTATACAATTATCAACAATGTGCTAGAGTTGAGCATTTCGAATAGTTGTGACTTTCAGGTAATAGAAAAGAAAGTCTTAATATCTTCTATTCTACGTTTAATCAATTGTGTATACATTTGAAATTCTGTAAGTATTCCATTGGCAATTCTGCATGTAGAGATCAAGGTAAATAAAACCATCTCTTCCATAGCCCCAGTAAAAGATAGTACTAGCTTTCTAGGAGCACAATGACAAATGTCTATGAGAGACTGTCAAAATTGTTGTGTGAGGCTGAAATTTGGTCAGTGAACATGCTTAAAGCGGCAAGTTTATTTGCTCACACATGGAAGTCTTGTTGTTATACGTGTTAGAAAACATAATTGTCACATTATTGGTTGTAATGAAGTAAATTTTCCTTCTCTCCCAAACTCTGCATAGGTCTTAAAAAGTGATTCCAAGTTTAAACAAACAGACAAATATGCAAACAAAATCAAGGAAAAAGCATCAAAAACTGAAACCTAATACCTCTTTCTCTCCCCCTGAGATACTACACAGAAACTCTTAAGATCTTAAAAACAACTGGAAGCACTGTGCAGAAACTGCTCATCTGGTAGGCTGTTCAGGTAAGAGCTGGACCAAGAGTATTCCATCAAAGAATCATAGAATTGGCCGGGCGCGGTGGCTCACGCCTGTAATCCCAGCACTTTGGGAGGCTGAGGCGGGTGAATCACGAGGTCAGGAGTTCAATACCAACCTTGCCAAGATGGTGAAACCCCGTCTCTACTAAAAAGACAAAAAAATTAGCTGGGCATGGTGGGGGGCACCTGCAATCCCAGCTATTCAGGAGGCTGAGGCAGAGAATTGCTTGAACCCAAGAGGCGGAGGTTGCAGTGAGCCGAGATCACGCCACTGCACTCCAGCCTGGGCGACAGAGTGAGACTCCATCTCAAAAAAAAAAAAAAAAAAAAAGGAATCACAGAATTTTGGAACTTGAGAACTAGAAGGAATCTCGGAGAGTTCATGTCCCACAAAAGAGAAAAAACCTTCAGCCAGTGGTCAGCAAAATTTGTCAGTAAAGGGCTAGATAATAAATACATAGGCTCTGTGGGCCGTATTTGGTCTAGGTTGGTTATTCTTCTTCTTTTTTACAACTGTTTTAAAACTTAAGTCATTGTTAGCTTGGGGCCATAAAAACAGATTGAGGGGCAGCTCTGCCCATATGCCATACTTTGCCAGCCCCTGCTTTTAGCCAAACTTGAGGGTTAACAGCTTTTCTAGAGGCCTAATTGTCTTTCATTCTGCACTGATCCTGGGTGCCTCACTGGGTGAGCACACCAGTTCTTGCAGGATAGTTCGATTGATTCACTTGAATTCGACCTGCAATGCCACACCATTTCCCTGATGGAGTTAAGGCTGCCCATGTCTATGGGAATAGATTTAATAAACCACATACGTGGTGGTCAAGGACCAGGAAGACTTCAGTCTTACCCTGCTCAGATTAGGAACCTGTAATTGGGAGCTTTCCTGCCAGTGCATATTTAAATGTGCTAAACAGAGGAATGTATCCCTGCTTCATGACACATCTGATAAATCAGCTCAATACTCAGATGGAAAAATAAGCCCTGCAATCATATACCAGTCACTTTGTAGTGTTAACAAATTTCCCTTTAAGTCAGCCCCGTAAATTTGGTGCCATTGGTGTCTGAGTTCAAGACAAGCTGACAGTCCTTGAAGTTTAACTTTTGCTACAATTACTGGGTGAGGTGGTAAAAGAAGCAGGGCCAAGCTTGGTGCCATTCTTGTATGGGACATCATCCAAAAACAACATAACACAAACACTCCAATATTGCATGAAGGGAAGCTGGGGCACAGATAATCCACAGTTACTCCTGTTTCGTTCGAGAATGTATTACGTGATTGTTTTCTGCCACGGCTTTACCTTCATAATTAAGCTTTGCTTAGGCTAATATTAAAACCAGTCTGTGTGTCCTCTGTTGCTATTGATGGAGCAATGTGAGTAAGGAGCCTAGGGAGAAGCTGTTAGGAAGTAGGGTTCAGGCAGGTTGTGATGAGAATGGGATTGCTCATAGAAAACAGTAAAGAAAGTGCTTGTGATGCACATGGTAGGAAATCAGACAGTGCTTCAGAGAACACCAGTTCGTGGGGGATGCTGGCACTCTGCTGGCAATAGCTTATGACACCCTAAATAATATCCGAGTTGCTTTAGGAAAGGATGGGGATTATTGGCCTCAATCCCATCCCTTGGTTTTGACTGCAAGATCTTTGTTCTGTCAGAGAAATTCTGTTCTGAATTTCCAGGGAATTCTATTGGTCTTTCCTCTGCAATCATCCTTTGGAAAACTAAGGATGGGCTGTATTTCAAAAGCTACTTAAGAGCTTGTGAATGGCTTTGGAATTCCTTTTTGAAGACAGGTAAATAGATTGGAAAGGCAGGCAGATTGCAGAATGGACTTTTGGAAGTCCACAAGACTCCTACCTAATGGGACTTAAAGTAATGTTTAGGGTGTGACAACCTAGGATGCTGTCAATACCTAGGATTGGCCCTGTTGAAAGGCAGTTTCAGGTATCTACACACAGATTATCTTGTATGCCTTCAGGTCACTGGAAATGATAAATCTTTAAAAATGGATGCTCTAAATGAAAGGAAACACAGTGGCCTTGAAACCATGACCTTTCACCTTCTTCTACATACGTTCAGCTTCCTGACATTTCTCTGTTTCCACCTCTACTCAAATCATCCTTCCCTGCCCAAGTATTTACTTGTTCTCAGGGAATACATTAGCTTTTACTAAAAGTCAGTTTTAGCATCATATTCTAATTTACAATGTTATAGTAGCCTTAAAAAAACAGAACTTAGATGCAATAGCCATAAGAAATATGAAGAATACATATCTAAATGGCTTGTATGAGGACTCAATACCTCCCAACCACAAACTCTCACACATACAAAACAATCCCAAAGGAAAAGACTTTTATGATCTAGATTACTATCATTTGGGTAATATTTAAAGAAAAGAGTGGTGTTGCTTTTGCAAACACTACCAAGCAGGTTTAGTAGGGAAGGTAGTTATATAATCTAAAATGGACAATTCTGGCCGGGCATGGTGACGCACACCTGTAATCCCAGCTACTTGGGAGGCTGAGGCAGGAGAATCACTGGAGTCCAAGAGGTGGAGATTGGGGTGAGCTGAGATCACACCAATCACACCACTGTACTCCAGCTTCAGCAACAGTGCAAGACTCTGTGTCTCAAAAAAATAATTAAAAAAAAAGAATAAAAAAAAAATTCTGCCAATTCCTCTCTCAAAGAGAGGAGATGTACATTATGTAGAGGTTAATGCATATTATAAATGCTGATAGTCTGTGTTGAGGCCTGCATGGAACGTGTGTGGGGACACTTAGTTTGTTCAAGTCCATACTACCTACTAGAAAACCCAATGGCACGAGGGTTTCACTGACAAATTTCCTTATTGTTTGGCCAGCCCGGCCAAGGCAACAAATAAAGTGAGCAGCAAGTCTAATGATAGTGCCAATTCAGTCAATAAATTGTTTATGAATTTGAAAAATTAGTCTCTATAATCCCAGTAAGGGAATTGCCATGTCTCCAAGGGCACTGTTGAGATTTAGATCTGCAAATAGGGCCTTGGGAGAAAACGAAAATGGGCACCCTGGAGATTTTGACTGAGATAATTAAGCTGCAGCAGAGTCACCAGGGTAGAAGGGGCCCCACATGGAAGCCATCTGGATTCCAAGGGCCTCTATACTCACCGCTTAAAGCTTTGCATAATGACCAAGACTCAAAAGAGACTTTATTTAGAGAATGCAGAATGCCCCTCTACTCTAGAGTCACAAAATTTCAGAGCTAGAATGAAACTGCCCCTCTATTCTAGAGTCACAAAATTTCAGAGCTAGAATGAAACTCTTGAGTTTAATCTTGACATTTTTCAAAAGGTGAGCACAGTAGACCCCAATGAGGCAGGTGTGGCCAGAGCCAGACCCTCCAGGCCAGCACCTCCGGCATCTCATCGTGTCCTTCTCATCTGGAACAGATGACCCCAGAGTCCTAGAGCTGTTCCAGGCTAGTGTCGCCTTTTCAGCCACATTCAGAGCAGGAACACTTGCTCTTGTGAAAACCAGAATTACATTGAATATTTGTCCCAATTCTGATGAGAGCTCCCTCATTGCCCGTTTGTTTACTTTCCTATTTAGGGTCAGCAGGAAATGGTGCAATAGTTGCCTTGCAGATGTCACAGCAATAAGGTAACATTTACTTGGCTCTGCAAATGAATAAACGTGAATGCTTATACAGCACTTACTTTGTGCTAATACACTTGTGTAGATTCATTTAATTCTCACAGCACTCTTGAAGTAGGCACTGTTACATACCCTATTTTACAGATAAGGAAACTGAAGTACAGGCAGGGTAAGATACTTGCCAGGGTTTCACTGCTACAAAGCAGCAGAGCTGGGATTTGATCCCAGGGCCTGGCTGGAGAGTTCATGCTGTAAGTTCTACATCGGTATTGATCCAGGACCACTGACAGTGGAAAGACTCCCCGAAGCATTTTCTTTGTAAGATTTCAAGGGGATGCTTTTATATAAAATATTGACTACTTGCAGGTGAACATTTCATTGCCTGCCTGAGAATAGTATCAAATAAAGCAGAAACTGGAGCTTTCCCCCAGAGTTGTCATTATCATAGACTCAAGTTCAAGACTAAGGCTATTTCCTCATGACGTCAAATACCCCAATGCTTGATCTACAAGAACACTGAAAACATCTGGAGGGCAGGGTGGATCTGCCTATTTTCTATTTGACTGGGTATGTCCTATAGACACAATCATATTTGCCAGAGTACTTGCCAAGAGTCTGATCAGCTGGTCTCATAGGATCATTTTAACCAATAAGCACTACTGAGCTCCAACTCAAGAATTCCAACTTTTGAGGATAAACTTTTGGGGTAATCAAAAAAGTCCCACTGGGTGTGCATGAGGCACCATCACCAAACTGTGGCGTGACTGCCCACACCTGGAATTCTGCCTTGTGAGTTAGTAACTGTAACTGTCCCTTAGAAGAACACAGTCAGGCTGGAAGCGCATTACAGCAGGGCAGCTAAAATGATCCGGGGCAGCCCACTTACTGTATGAGATTAGGCTTTTAAAAAGGATTAGAGCTCCTTAATCTGGAGAGATGAAGATTAAGAGGGAGTAATGATCAAAGTCTATAAAATCAGAAAGGAAATGGAGAATATGGATACAACCCTGTTCACAAATCCTAGGATATTATAACAAGGGATATCCCTGTGGAGTTCTAGGGGAATCACTTTTAGAGCCATAAAAAGAAGATAATATTTTCCCAGCAGGTAATACACTTAGAGAATTATTATCTTAAGGAGTGGTATATTCTGAGAATGAGGTCAAGTTTAAAAAAGGTTTAAGTAAACTCATGGGTGATAAAAACATCATGGTGGGCAACTGGGACTTCAGGAATGTTTTGTATACATCTTGAGCCTTTTGAAAAATGATTCAATGACAGGTACCACCCTCTCCCAATATGCTCCCTGCCCAGGGCTGACAATGCCGCCCATCTGATCTGACCACCTCTCTTCTCGCCTTGTTGGCTACATTGGTCCTAATATTTGCAACATGCATATTCTTGTGCCCCTCTTTGATAGGTATTTGAAAATCTCAGCAATCTGGCACAATGTGGCAACTCATTCCTCGGAGGAAGTTTTCTTTAATCTTTAATAGAGTCATTGTCTTGAATTTCGAATTACAGTTCATAGCAGGGATCTGACCATGATTTCCATAAAATATACACTTAACTCCTTCAACTACACCTGAAAACTAAAATCTTATGGTTTGCTCAAAGATGGAGGCATTTAAATCATTTTATGCTGCAGTAGTTAGAGAATTTAAAAACTGGCTAAACTCTATTGGAAAAGCTGCTCATAATACGCTAATACAGATCAATTAATTCAAATTTAAGGGGAAATTAAACATACCAATTATGTAGTACCCATCACAGCCCAAGATATTAAGCTCTAAAATTTACTGCAGCTAATGTAGAAACCAGCACACCTTCACAAAAGCTGTGGCTCTGTTAGATATGTAGAATAAAACTTTAGAGAGAGAAGTGTTTTAGCTGTTTCCAAAACAGCCAAGTGTTAATCACTTTAAGTATCTAATATAATAGGTCATTGTTGAGGGCTGGGGCAGAAGGAGGAGGCAGTGGTTTTGGGAGAGGGTAGAGTGGAGATGAAGATTCACTTAGAGAAAGGAACCTTCAGAAGACTGTAACATGCACTGCGAGGCGTGAAGAGTATTTTCTGTACTCACATTTCAAAGTGCTTTCAGAAAATTGGTAAAATGTGGCAATACACAGATGCAAATAAAGGAGCCAAGAAAATAGTGAGGGGGGCAGAGGTGGGGACGGAGGAGGAAGGCACACAGATAATAAGCAATATCTAATAACGCCGAACGCATTCTAACCCTGTCTCTCATCATAAACTGGAAGCAATCACTTGGTGTCTTTTCAAATTGCAAGTTTGAAAACGTTAGTCTTCATGGCGGGGAGCTATTCAAAGTCACTATTCATTTGGGGGGAAAAAAGTAGGAAAGGTGGTCAGGAGTGGGGAAGGATTCAAGGGTAAAGAGTCACTTCGTTTCTCATTGTAGACTTTGGAGTGATTTGGGCAAGAAAACTGGGACATCTGGAGTTCAGAAGTCGAGGAAAATGGGGAAGAACCAGGAAGATGAATACATGATCATCAGCTACACAAAAGAACGGAGCAAAAAGAAGCTGGGATTTGGGCACAGGCGTCTGGCAAGGAGGCCGGCAGCAGGGCTAATGAAGCATTTGCGGCGTGGGACATTTGCCAACGCAACAAAGAAGATGTGCTTGGGCTCTGCAGATGTGCCAGGGCCCCCAGAGCAAAATAATGACATAATCACCATCAGTGTCACAGACCAGACTGTACACAAGGTGACAGGGGAGGGGAGGCCTGTAATGCGCACACAGGGAGGCCTCCCACGGCCCACGACGGCTGCTGCCCTGGGGGTCGGGATGCAGGCAGGACTACCCACCTAATGATCTCTGCCTAGATCTTAAATCCGAAGGTGAGGTTTGCACCCTTCTTTGGTGGGTGTTTTCTGTCCCACCCGAGTCAGGCAACAGAAATCTGAAAAGCTTAAGTGAGATTTGAACTGAATGGAGGGGCAAAAGGAAAAGAGGCAGCAGGAGTTTTGGGAGTCAAGCTCCCGGTCTTCCGCTAGAAGTGCGCAAACTTCCAAGAACCGTACCTAACCACACCAGCGTAAGGCAGAAATACGACCACGGATGTCAATGTTGCACACTGCAAAGAAAATGCACAACATATCTCGGGGAGCCTATTTTGGGGTGGGGGGGGACACAAATGAGCAGTCAATGGGCCATCTCAAAGTCAGTGCAAAAGCAACGTTAAGGCATGAGAAAGTCACCCCTGCCCATTTTCAACAAGGTCTCTCAGCAGGCCTTGTCACCTGCCAGTGGCTCTTGCTCAGTAAGGTGGGTGTGTTAGTACAGCTGTCTGGCTTTTAAGTGACTTTTGTCAGTTTGAAAGTGAAAGTCTGTTTGAGGAGCTGAAAGAACAATAGCTCAGAGCCCGGAAGAAGAGCTTGTAGCACAAAGAACTTGGCTACACTAGTGTCCCTTTTCATTGCTTCTCATGAAAGATTCATAAGAAGAACTTTAATTTTTTATGACCCCCTTTTTGGTATGACTATATTAGTTGTGTCAATTTCCATATACGGGTTCTCTTTAAATACCAAAAGGTCTGTTGTGAAATTGTTTTCAAAGAGCAAAGGGGGCAGAATCGATTCTGGCCATCCTGTTGGTCGCTTCCTCCAAAAGAAACTGCTGTAAGAGACACAGAGATTGCCTTTAAATATGGTTCCCTTCAGCCTTGAAGTTGCCATGAACACTACAATGTAGTTATTTTAAACCTCTGTGATTTGCTAGTTCAACTGCTCCTCGGAAGAACGATTATATTTGTTTTTCTTGGCTTCACCCTATTTAACAGGAACAGTAGTATAATGATCATTAATAGACGGTTCTCTTTTTCCTACCCTTCTCAAATAGCTATCTCCACATTGCATCTTTATTTTGTGTCTCAGCCAAATATTGGGGGGTGCAGGGAGACAAAATGCATTTGTTTCACATCATCTTACAAGATAGAATTGAAGATTGGCTGAAGGCACTCATTGAAGGAGAAACAATATTTTTAAACTAATTATCTACTTTCAAGTATTAAACTTCTATGCTTCATCAAAAAGGATGTCTGCAAAAAAATTATTGTTGTAAATTAATATTGATGTGTTTAAGAGCAATGAGTGAATAGTCATTAAAATTTCTGCCCTGTGACTGACAAAGAAGCAAACAGTTCAAGTTAAATAACATCCTGGGGGGAGGGGGGAAATGAAGAAATTTGATGTAAAATGTTATCTGCCATGTGAAAAGGGATCGCCAACTTTGAACAAGCTTTGGTTTGCTAAATGAATTTGTTTTATCTAGGCGAAATAAACAGGCTGTCTTTCAAAAGGTTGTTAGAACTTCTTCAGACATTTAATCCAGGATGGGCTGAACACAATGATACATCCCACTGAAAGCTACAGCCACCACCAGCGGCTCTCAGAAGAGAACTTGCTCTCTTTCTCCCATTGATAACCCTTTGTGGGATGAAGAAAAAGAACCGAGGCAAGGAGAACTGAATATCAGACAATAGGCATCACTCCACACACTGTTTCTGAACTTTCCTCATCGCTGAAGGACAATTAATTATGAAGGCCTTAGGGGTAGGTCGAAGCAAGGGAAAACCCACCACTGTCCCAGCACCACAGCCGCTACCTCTGTGTTTGCTAAATGGCTTCGCCTGTTGGGGTACAGCCGCCGAGAGAGCCAATAGATCATTTAGGGGGGGCATGCGGGAGGTGAGGGAGGAAAGCAAAGATTTTTTTGTGTGTGCGCCTGCCCTTGTATAATTCTATTCTCACTGTGAACTCATCCATACACAAAACACAAGGACGATTTTTTTTTTTTTTTTTTTTAAAGAGAGAAAAGCCACAGGGTAGGTTACAGTCAGAAACGGCCTCTCAGTGGTGTGTTAAAAAGGATGGTCTTTTCACCAAATCATTTCACAGAGGCAAAACAGACAAACACAAAGAGTTGAGACTTTTTCTCCTACATTAAATGGAGTAACTGATAAGGTCAGACATATGATACCTAAAGACATGAATCTGTGAACTCTTGAAGTCAAAGGGCCTCTCTGTGCCGAGGAACAATCTTTCAAAGGAAATAGATCATAGAACTCCACTGAATCCCCTTTAAACTTTATGAAGCAGGAGGAGAAAAAGCTCTAAGTAGGGAAGCTTGACAGAAGAGCCTTGAACTATTTTCTGAAGGAAAGATGAGACCCTCCCTAGGCTGCCACAAAACATCTTTTTTTTTTTCTAAAGGCTCCTCTGAACTTTGATATGTGCCAAGACACTGCTATTGAAAGCTGTATAATTATGTGATATAGCCACTGTAGAAAATGCTTTGTTCACCCCAACAAAGGACAATAAGCAAAGTAAAGCGACATTACACTGTATCTTTTTCTTTAAGAATGTTGAGAAAGGTCATGGAATGCTATAACTAATAAAGCTGTTGAGTAAGGAGGTTTTAAAGTTGATCTTACTGTGCTTGAATGTAACCCAATGACAAAAAAGACACAGGGAGCTAAAAATGCAATGACATTACCAAATAGATGATAAATCAATGGGCCCGCTTCATTATACTGATGAACACCTTGAATCCCAAAAGGACAGCGGTACAAAAATGAAGCCTCATGCACACACAGAATTCTACCTCCACTCCACCCCCTAGCCCTTCAACCCCACTTCCAACCTGGTGTCTTTACTGTGCTCTCCTTCAAATTTCAGGCAATCATTCTGTAGAAGGAATATGTTTCCAGGCAGCCATGTGTGTACATATATTTAGAGAACATTCATTTGGTCTCTTAAAAGATCAATTTGGCTTGTCAACGGTGGGACTGGCAAGGGAAGAAATGGTAAGGGTTTCTTTTCCTCCTCGCCACCCACCAAGAGTGTGTTATGCGATTATTTAAATGGCTCAGCAGCTTTGAGGCCAAAAGACTGCAACAGCAGTGAAAGGCTTTCACTCATGTGCCAGTTTTCTAAACGATCACTCATATTTAAGTATCTATTTGGAGCAGAGGGAAGCGCTTCCTAAATCCACCTGTCCTCATTTTTCTTTAAAGAGATGACAATGCGAATGAAAGTCTTCCAAATATATTAAATCTTCTGAAATGTGGGTTCTGTTGAAAGTGGGAGTAGGTTGAGAAGAGGGTAGGTATGGGGTAGGAACATATTCAGCAAGTGTGTATGTGTTAGTGTGTGTGTGGTGGGGGTGGGGTGTTGCTTTTTTATTTTCTATTTCCAAGAGGAAAGTAAGAAAACACATTCAAAGGTGTGCGGAAGTACCCTTCTTCCCTGTCATGTGTCACCCAGAAAAATGTCAAACCCACAGTCTCTAAGATGGAGCATCTGCCCAGTGAGGTATTAATACCTTAGAAAATGGCATTCATAAGGCCACTAATGAGTGAATCAAGTTCCCCATTCAATGAAGCCTTCCATCCCCAAACCTGGGCCTTTAGCGAGGATAAGGGAGATTTGTCATTCTTACTGGAAACTTGCACCCTGTCTACAGGTAAATCACTAGCCACTGAGGGGCCCAGGAGGGATGCGTGGCTTACCATGGCATGGGAAACACTACCTCCCAGTACCCGGGAATGAGAAAGAGAGCTCAGTGTGCCTGGATGAAGGAATCTGGCACATTCTTTTCTCAACCTACACTCAGGCCGTACCAAACCCTCCGACCTTTGGATGATTCTGCCTTCTGCAGCTGCACCATATAAAGAGGTCAACCTAGGTAATGCAGTCCAACCTAGGGTGCTATGTCTTTTGGTTCCTTAAGTTGTGCAATTAACCTTTGTGAGTTACACAAGTTAGTTGTCTCGGTAGAGTTCTTTGCAAAACAGGTAAACCAGCCTCAGAAACTGTCAGTGATCATCATCTTCTTTTCCTGCCACAGTTGTGAGGAAAACAACAAAAGCGATAAAATCCAACTCATATGCCCCTAAAGTCACAAGTATCAGTATGATTTAAAAACTGGGAAGGAATCCCAAACTTCCTTTCTCTGCCCATAAAAATTTTTTTGGAAGTTCTTCAAAGTGAAGCGAGAATGAAGCATAGAAATATATACCATCACACCTGGAAAGACAAATTTATTGTTGCCAATCTCATTAAATGTGAGGAGCAGGAATGAAGGATAAGCCCATAATTACACACCCCTCTCCTGCGTGCCTCACACACTCACGCGCAGAAGCAAGATGCCCCACCCGATGTGATATGGCCAAGCTTCCGCCCTTTAGCACAAACTAAAAGTGCATTTCGTATTTTTCCCCTTCGGTGTCTTCTTCCACATCCCTTGGGTCTTCTCAAACGCTCACCATCCTAAGTCTGCACACCGTGCCAAGAATTCTGGCAACTGTGTAAACTGATACAAAAGGCAGAACAAGCTCTCCTGCCACTTAGAAGGTCCTGACTCATAAAGGCCAGGAAATGCAGGGTCTAGGAGAGGAGAGCGAGGCAAGCCACTCCCTCTTTGCTGCTGATAAACCTTCCCCATCTGCTTTATTTTCCTGTAGGCCAGGGGTCAGCAGCCTCTCTAGCCTTGAGAGCCATCAGCAACAGGGGCTGGACGGGGGTGGTGCTAAGCAGCGACAGAGGTGCCACTAGCAAGCTTATGACAGAGGCAGAGATGGAGTAGAAGGCTGAGAGAAGACAAGGGGTAGAGAAGGGAAAGAAGGAACAAAGTAGTAGTGAAGAGACGTCAAACTCCCTTCTCTCTCCCTGGCTCGATCTGCCTCTGCCCAGTTAGAATAATCTAACTTGAAGAATAGTAAAGCTTTGGGCAAACTGAAGTTTTTCTTGTTATTATATTGGTATCACTGTCATTACTATTACTCACATTAAATAAGCCCTATTTTGGTAAAACACTTAGAAGAGTGCCTAGAACATTAGTAAACAGTCAATAAATGTTAGCTATTTTATTATTGCTCCTAACAACTGATTGAGAAATCTGGGAATACAATCAATAAGACAGTTTATTGTTTGACCAGCTACTACTAAGCTGGGTGACACAATTCCTTGGAATCGACTGGATCTTGGGGCATCGAGTAGACGTAGCTTCAAAGTCCCTCTACCATGTTTTAGCTCTGTTTAAAAATGTTAAAAAGAAACAAAGTGTATAGTTCTCCATTTTGCCATCCTCTTCACTTGCTAATACTTAAACTATAGGTTCATTTTACTTGACCTTAAGAGGAGAAACTTAAATACAAAAGTAAAGCCGTGCACACAGTATCAGTGGAAGTATTCAGCTGAAGGTGCCGGATCTACTTTTGGCTCTCAGCCACGGCCCACACGAGCAAAGCTACCACGATAAGAACGGTGGCTTTTTAAGCATCTCACTTAAGCAATGACCTCCATGCACAAAGGCACGGAAAAGAAGGGCTCACCTTATCTGAAACTTTTGTCAGTAAATGAGCCAGACGGAGAGGCTAAATGAAAAACAATTTCGTGATATTAGGATTACGTGTGATGGTGGGTACGCATGTGTACATATGGATGTGTGAGTGTGTGAGTAGAAGGGGCAGGGCTCACTGCATGGTCCTACTGTCTTCCCTCCTTTTCACTGAAGGAGGAATCAGATCCAGAATAGTCCAATAACTGTCCGAAGTCACATGAGAAGTGACAAAATTCCTGCCCGGGCCCCATACTCCTTGCAGTGAAGCAGTCTTAAAATAGACACTGCAGATAAAGGAGAGGTGGCCTGGCTGGAAGTGGATATGATTCACAAAGAGAGAAATATTAGATGTTAATCATATTAAAGAGGATTTAGATGATGCTAAATGGAGCAGCTTGTCGGGTACCTCCTGATGCCAGCCGTCCCCTGTTTGTGTCCTTTTGGCCCCTGGGCTGTGGGTAGGGGATTAAATTCCAACCAGGTAAGGTTTAAGCAACCCTGAAAACCCTCGTGTGCACTTTAAGGATTTGTCTTCTTGGGTATTTTATATAGCAAAAATGCAGAAGTCATCTCATGAATCTTGGGCAATTCTTTCATGAAGCTTGATGTACGCTGCCAAACAAATACTTATGTCATCATATAATGTAAATAATTCACTAGCATACAGAAGTCTCTTAGCTTAACATTTAGGGCAACAGGCTTATCAGAAGGGCGGGGGAGAAAAGACGCTCTTAATAAGATTTCTTTAAAATGGTTAGCCATAATCATATTCTTCAGCTTTAGAAGAAATCTGCTAGTGCTGTGTGATTATAGTGAGCCAGTGCTCTGTTACAACTGAGACTTTAAAAACAGATTTTAAAATAGTGGAGCAGTACATGAAGAATTCTCACTTTTAATGTATTTAGCAAACACACACTCATACCACCCAAACTTCATTTATCACACATTTGGCAAGAAATACATTAGTCTTAGAGAGCAAAGACAAATTAGTAGCTTACACTATAACTACTCAAACTTTCAAAGAAAAACTATGACTTCCCCATTGCTGAGCTTCCATATTCAGTTCTTTATAAGCCACTATAACTGGTCTGCATTGCCAAGAATCGTAGTAACAAGAGCTGAAAAAAAAAGGGGGGGGGGCAAGCAGAAAGAGTACTAGGAGTCAGTCCCCTTAGTTGACAGAGCTAGGCCAAGATATCCTCTTTTCTTTGAAATTTGGAACTTCCTGGGTATTCCTGGATACCTATCTACATGAAGAAAGCAAGAATACGAACATAAGGTCCAAGCGCACACAGATGTTGGAGGAAAAATTCCTACCCTTAAGGTGGCACAGCATCTAGCCAAGATA